>NW_028318005.1:3215000-3573333 GCF_062004578.1 Staurois parvus
CTACTGACAGTCCCCATCCTGGACACTGACCTGTCCTGGATCTGCGGCAATTTTCTATACTGTTAATCAGGTGCAGAACCTGCACCAGTTTTTTTTTCCATTCTGAAAGAGAAATTGGCAGGGGTGCCAGATAGACCTGAAACAGGTCTATCTGCTCTGCTAATGTGGTGCACACCACTTGAGCCAGTTTCTTAGCTAATTTCTGTGTGTGTGTACTTGTCCTTTACTGTATTTTTCCTGTTCACATTTGAAACAGAACATCATTTTCAATATCACTTAACTTGCTGAATATGTAAAAAAAGCATAACACGAAATATGATCAAGAAGTAAATTTAAGGAGACGGTTTCGCCATGCCTGCTTTAGGCAGAGTCTAAAAATATAAAATAAAACAAGGTTAGTAGTAACCTTGGAAACATTTTTTTTTACTTTGTGTCCTAAAAATTTCTCCTGGGTGAACACGTCACCTCCTATCCTGCTTACCTTTCATGCATACATTATAGTGTTAGCTCCTTTTCTTGCAAGACCTGCATTGAGAACTGCAATGCATTACAGACTAAGATATTGTGGAAGTGAAAATATAAAACTGTATTTTGTTTACCCATTTCATCTTTCATAGTCTTGTTCTTACATTAGCACAAATGTTTGTATTTTACATCATTGTAGGCGGTATGATGCACACACCAGTTATTCCTGCACAGTCAATGAGGAGCAGAATGGAGAGTTGCTGATGTTTTTGTGACCTTTGATGGTAGCACTTTAACCACTTGCCCTCCAGAGGATTTACCCCCCTTCCTGACCAGGCCATTTTATTATGCTATACGGTGCTGCATTACTTTAACTGGCGATTGCTCGGTCATGCAACGCTGTACCAAAATTAAATTTATGTCCTTTTTTCCCCTCAAATGGAGCTTTCTTTCGGTGGTATTTGATTGCCTCTGTATTTTTTATTTTTTGCTCTATAAACAAAAACAGAACGACAATTTTGAAAAAAAAACCAACAATATTTTGACTTTTTGCTATAAAATATGTTCAGTAAAAAAATTTAATTTTGTCATAAATTTAGGCCAAAATTTATTCTGCCACATATATTTGCTATTAAAAAAAATCCTAATACAGTAAATTAATTGGTTTACATGAAAGTTCTATCGTCTACAAATGGTGGTATATAAACTGGAATTTTTTTTTCTTATACTAGTAATGGCAGTGATCAGGGACTTATAGCGGGGCTGCGGCAGGGCATTCTGACACTGGGGGGGGGGGGCTGACTAACTGTCACTGACATCCCCAGTGACACCAATACAGTGATCAGTGCTAACAAAAATCACTGACACTGTAATAATGGCACTGGGCAGGAATGGATTAACATCTGGGGCGATCAAAGGGTGCTGTGCAGGGGCGGACTGACCATTTGGAAATTCGGGCACTGCCCGAGGGTCCGGGGTCAGTAGGGGGCCCCATGAGATGCCCCTGGTACCTTTTTCATAGGCTTTTTTGAGTTTGGGCAAGGACACAGGGGCCTCATGATCCCCAATTGGCCGGGGGCCCCATGAGTTGTCAGTCTGCTCCTGGTGCTGTGTGTGTTTTACTGTGTGCTATGTGTGTTTTACTGGGTAAGCACGCTACTTTGTATTGCTTTGCTATGCAGAACCATACAAAGCAGCATGCTGGAGCTGACAGGGGAGAGATCTAAATTGTTTACATACAGACTTCTCCCCCGTCAGTGTTCCCCAGCGATCGTCGGGTGCCAGCGGCGAATTTCCAGGCAGGACCCGGTGATCGACAGCTGTAGCCGCCAATGGCGGCCCCTACACAGAAAAACAAAATCACGTATAAATACATGATTTTGCGCAGACCTGCTGCCCTGTACCAGTAGTTTTGCTATAGAGCGGTCAGAAAGCGGTTAAAGTATGTGTACAACCAAAACATTTTATTTTAGTTTTGGATAAAGTGGGAAAGGATTATGATCCCTTTTAGCTTTTTCTGCTATCCAGGGCCCTGGAGAGAGAATTAGCATTACTTCCTGTTCTGGTGACAACCGTTTTTGTAGATATAGAGAACGAAATGAGTGTGTGGGACTGGGACTTTAAGGGTCCCACATATTACACACAAAACAATTAAATAAAATGACCATAACTTATTATTATCAGAATTAAAACATTCAATAAAAGAAAGAAACACTAGGGCTGAAAAGTAAATCAGCACCCTTAATTATTCTCATTTGAAGCATACATATGATTAGATATCAAAACATATTTAGCAACATATTCTTTAAGTAGAACTATAGGTAATTTTTTTTTTCACTTTAGATAGCTTAAAGAAGGGTTATGACCACTGTAAGGTTTGTTTTTTACCTCTTTATCCCATTGGGGAGATTTCCCTTCATTTCCATAGGCAAAATAGGTTACTGAGAGGAAATCCATACAAATTAAGGAAATCTCTTTGGGACTTCCAGGTCACCAGAACTAGTGTTCCCATCAGAAAATTTCCCCTTTATTACTTTTTTGGGGACAACCCAAAATCTAGGATTTTCTTTTACTTTCAATGATAACCACTTCCCGTCCGCCCTATAGCAGAAATACTGCTACAGGGCAGCACGGCTGAGCAAAATCATGTATATATATGTCATTTTGCATTTACAGTTCCCGCTGCGCCACCATTCGCGATGCCCGATGATTTCCAAAGATCTCCGACGGGGAGGAGGACTGTTTTGATTGCTAACAGTCCTCCTCCCTGTCAGCTCAGGCACGCTGCTCTGGATGGCTGGCACAGCACAGCCATCCAGAGCAGTGTGATTACAGTGAATCACACTGACACTGCCCCCTAGTAAAACACTCATGGCACACAGTTAACCCTGAAGAATATATTTTAAAAATAAATATTTTTTTAAAATATATATGTTTTAAAAATATCCTTCAGATTTTATTTACATATAAAAAAGTCATTTTAACATATATTTTTACATATATTTGTAAATGCATTCCAAAAATGTAGATTTGTATTTTTAAAGACATACAGTATATTTGAAATGTATTTTTAAAAATATTTTTCAGATATTTTGTAAAAAAAACACATTTCAACATGCAGTATATATATATATATATATATATATGTAAAATATATTTTGAAATATCAACTGGGATCAACAGTGTAGAAAATTAGAAGAAGACGGTAAAAAAGGCCATACCAGAAATCTTTTTGCACAGGTAAAGAAAGCTCAAGTTCCGTTTTCTGCTTGAAAAGGAGCAATAAAAGACAAGAATGGGAAAATCCTGATTGATCAGCAAAGCATCAAATGCAGATGGCAAGAATATGCAGAAGAACTGTTGGCAGCCAATGATAACATGGAACCAGTACTTGGGGACCCAGTAGAGTTAGAGCCAGCTATACGTAATGAGGAAGTAGTATGGGCACTGAAGAAGCTACCAAACAACAAAGCTCGTGGAATTGACTATATTCAAGCTGAATTGCTAAAACCCATCCCATCAATAGTGATAAAAGAAATCTGCCAGAAAATCTGGGAGACTATGAAGTGGCCAAAAGAGAGGAAAAGATCAGTTTTTATTCCTCTACCAAAGAAAGGCGATTCAAGAGACTGCAACAATTACCGCACAATTGCATTGATTCCTCACATAAGCAAAATCTTGCTAAAAATTATTCAACAGTGCCTAAGAGCAGTTATTGAAAGAGAATTACCTGACTCACAAGCTGGTTTCCAATGAGCTCGAGGTACACGTGATTAGATTGCTAATCTACGTTGGATGATGGAAAAATTTAATGAATATCTAAAAAGCATCTACATGTGTTTCATTGATTACACCAAGGCATTTGACTGTGTTGTACATGACAAGCTATGGAAAGTATTGCAAGAAATGGGAGTGTCAATGCACCTTGTACAGTTAATAAGGTCACTTTATATCAACCAAGAAGCTATTGTTCGGACACAATATGGTGGCACTGAGTGGTTTAAAATTGGAAAAGGTGTACAACAAGGTTGTATTTTCTCCCCTTTTCTTTTCAATCCGTATGCAGAGGTCATCATCAGGAAACTAGATCTAGAAGAATCTGAAATTGGGGTGAAGATCGGTGGTAGGAATATTAATAACCTTCGATATGCTGATGATACAACTTTACTGGCAGACACAGAAGAGGACCTGAAACTCCTGATAGCAAAAACACAGGAGGAGAGTGCAAAAATGGGACTCTTAACATAAAAAAACAAAGATCATGACAACAGCTAAAACTCGAACAACCAAAATATACATTGATGAAGAGGAAATAGGATGTGTTCAGGATTTCTGTTTTCTAGGATAAACTAAACAGGAGATTGCGCTCCTGAAATTAAAAAACAGATCGCATTAGGTCGAAACGCCATGCTAAGTATGCAAAAATTGTGGAAAAGTAAGGATATCAGCCTCATCACCAAATGCAAGCTGGTAAACACGATAGTTTTCCCTATAACAACGTATGGGTGTGAAAGCTGGGTTATGAAAAGAGCTGATAGAAAGAAAATTGATGCGATTTGAATTATGGTGCTGGAGAAGGCTATTAAGGATACCCTGGACAGCAATGATTACCAACAGAGAGGTTTTAGAGTGAGTTAAACCAGGAATACCTTTAGAAGGAAAGATAGTCAAATTACAGCTGACTTATTTTGGGCATGTGATGCGATCTGATTCCTTAGAGAAGGCAACATTACTTGGTATGGTCAGTGGGGGGAGAAAAAGAGGAAGGCCAGTTGGATGCTATGGAATTGAACACTGGCCCAGGGGCGAACTGACAACTCATGGGGCCCCCAGGCAATAGGGGATCATGGGGCCCATGTGTCCTTGCCCACACTCAAAGCACACCCAAAAAAGCCTATAAAAAGGTACCAGGGGCATTTCATGGGGCCCCCTACTGAGCCCGGGCCCTCGGGCAGTGCCCGAGTGCTCGAATGGTCAGTCCACCCCTGCACTAGCCTAAGCATGTATCAACTAATAAGAAAGGTGCAAGACCAGAAAGTGTGGAGAGTGACGGCCCATGCAATTGCCAAGAGTCGGACACGACTGATTGGATAGAGAGAGATATTTATTTATTGAAATATATTTTGAACTATATTGAATACGGCCAAAATTGTAGCATTTCAAATATATGGCAATATATTTGTGAAGAATATTTTTAAAATATACTTCAAATATATTTTTCTTCCATATGGGTACAAGCCAGTGGAAAAATGGTATTTATTGCTCCTACTGCCCACAAATGGATTATTGCTGCCACTGCACACCACGGGGAGATGGATATTTATTGCTGCCATTGCATATTACTGTGCACCAATGCCAATGAGGGCATTTAATGCTGCCACTGCACATCAATGGGGAGAGGAATATTTATTGCTGCCACTGACCCTAATAAAGGGGGTGTAATTATTGCTGCCATTGAACACCAGTGGGGTGGGGGGAGGGGATTTATTGCTGCCACTGAACACCACTTTAGGGGCATATCTATAACTGTCATTATACATCAATGGAGTGGAGGTCTGTATGTCTCTAAAAGCCTCTTTCCCTACCTGGCAATTTTGTTAATCGCATTCATTGTGCCATCTGGCATCTGTAATCTGCTTGACATAAGAACTAGGTGCCAATGTGTTCACTGTCATATGCACGTGTAAGTTTTATGTCATCTGTGACCAGCTCATGGAGGAGGATGAAGATTCCGAACCCAAAAGATGACTGGGAGAAGATGGCTCCAACAGAGCAAAAAGGGGAGTGCAGATGTCCCGTCTCCGGAGGAGAGCACTTTGGAAGTTAAGTGTGTCAAAAAACCCATAATTGCAAATGATGGCAGAAGCACTGGAGGACCACAGACTAAAATGAAACTAGATCATTTAAAAGAGCCATTTATAAAAGATTCTGTAGATTTAAGGGGAATATCAGCACACAAACAGAAGATGGTATAGAAAAGGTCCACATTTTCCAAAGCACCTGCCGAATAATTTAATAGGCAGTCCAGGCAGGGCCAATGAAGATCTCAGAAATGGGGCTGCAGGTGTTTATCCTTAGAGAATTCACTATGGGGAGAGAGGGGACAAGTTCACTAAAAGTGTAGTTGTCCTTTAAGTATCTTCCTAAACAAATATTGTAGTATAGCCATTAGACATGTGCAAAATGAAAAAAATTGTTTTGTTTCCTTTCGTTTCGATTCGTTATTTGATGAATTTTGTTTCGTTTGATTAGTTAAATTCGTTTAAATCGTTTTTCGGAATTCGTTTCATTTATTCGAATTCAACTGAAATCAAAATTTCAAACGAATTTGAAAATAATTTTAAAGGATTTGAAAACAATTCTAGCGCATTCTAAAACAATTCTAACAGATTTGTAAATAATTACAATGGATTCGAAAATAATTAGAATGTTACAGTCCATAATCCACAATCCATATGTGTTTTTGATGGTATATGGGCTCAATGAAGAGTTGCGTGACCATATCGGTCTTTGTTGATCACTACTCACGTCACCATAGCGCAGCTCACAATTTTTGGTAAAGTACGATTTTAGTATTTTCTAATCTAGTCTCTTTTTTCTATCATTTTATATTCTGTTCTAATGTATTCTGTTCAAATTCAAATGTATTCTATTCAAAATTCAAATTTCAGAAGGCAGTTATATTCTTTCTATTTAATTCTATTCTATTGTTTTTCTATAATATCCTATTCTATTCTATTCTTTGATTCTATATTCTAATCTTTTCTATTCTTTTCTATTCTATTCTTTGATTTTCTATTATTTTCTAATCTATTCTATTCTAATTGATTCTATTGTATTCCTTTATTTTCTGTTCTATTTTGCTCTGTTTTACTCTGTTATTTTCTATTCTATTCTTTGATTTTCTATTCTAATCTTTTGCATTATTTTCTATTATATTCTTTGATTTTTTTATTGTAATGAATTCTATTCTTTTCTATTCCTTTATTTTCTATTCTATTTTGTTCTGTTTTACTCTATTATTTTCTACTGTATTGTGTTATATTATTTTATTTTCAATTCTGTTCTTTTTTCCTCTATTCTTTTCTATTATATTCTATTCTTGTAGTTTCTATTCTATTATTTTCTATTTCTTTATTTTCTGTTCAATTTTTTTCTATTTTTGTTTTCAAATTTGAATTGCTTTTCAATTTTTTTTTAAAATTTGAATTGGTGTCTGCATTCTTTTAGAAGTAATTAACCCCTAGGGAGTATCTCGCCAAAAAAAACCCATTCCAGTTGCAGAGGATGGCTAAAATGTTTCTTGTAGCGTAGTGCAGACTTCCAGGAAAATCAGTAAGCCAATCATCCAAGCAGATTTGTTTTTTTTTTATTTGCAATATTTTTTTTCACAAAAGTGAGTTACCCTTTAATTGCAACTGTCCTTCTAGTTCACTGAACCTGTATTATATGTATATTGTGGCAGAGGTTATATATATAACAAGATACTACTAATCAGATTTTTTTTAGGTTTTTTTTAAGTATTCTGTACCCCCAATCCCGAGTGAGTCAAAAAAATAGCAGACAATGGCAGACAGATAGGGAACATGTGTGTCTGCCAGAGTCTGCAAATCTCCAGTAGAAAAGTAGGAGAGCCCATAAAATTCAGCAGCTTCTTTGGGGTTCATTGCTACATTAACAACATTGCCTTGCTGTAGCAGAGTTCTCCGGAATTATGTAGATCCTTCTTCTCTGACCTAGAATAGACTCTGAAAGGCAGATTATTCCTCTGGAAATGAGTCCAAATTGCTTAACTTCCTCTACTTATCTAAACAGTAGTTTCCAAACATCTAACACTGTCAGGATAATTGAAAGATTCACTTGTACCTGATTTCTTAAGGTTGTTTTGTCATTGCAGCTGTCTCTGAAAATGTCTTACCGCTTCTCTCATCAACCATATTGGTGCAAGAGATGGGAAGCTGGGAATTTTGGAAAGATAGCTATGATTGCTGTGACCTGTTTTTCCAAAAGGAGGACACCAGTCATTAAAGATACATAGATTGCTATAGCTGAAATCTTTTGATGTTAGTCCAAAGGTTTTGGTGCTTTACAAGTCACTGTCCTGGAGCAAGTATGCGTTTTTCCTGCTTGATCCAGATCAGCGGCTTTGAAAGGACCAAGGGCAATAATAGCAAAGGAACTTGCATTTTCAGCAAAAGGTTAGCTAAGCCAGAATTTAATTTTAAGGTACATTTTCCTTTAATAAAGATACCAGTCGAGAATGACTGCTTTAATGTTTGGCAAAATTAAAGCCCAACTCCAGGAAAATTGATCATTATCCCTTGCTTTGGGGATGCCCTTTTAAGCCTCGGGGGGCATGGAAAAGTCGAGTTACTTACTTGACCCATGCTACTAGACTAGTTGCCGCAGCATTTTCTTCCCTACACTCCACTGGTGTAAGCTCCTGAAGTCTTCAAGACCAATGCAGAGTTGATAGTCTGCACTGGATGTGATGATGCTGAGGAACAATCCACTGCCTGAGCGTGGGGGAGCACTTTTTGCAAGGGGAATGGAGGATCATGTCCTATCTCTTTGACTATATGAGCGTTTAATCATTGGAAAGTGGGTTAGGTCTACACCCATAGGAAGTGGCTTCTTATGGTGGTGCGCAGAGAAAAGAAGGAGCCTACAGTGCCAATGCTGGACCCCAGCAGAGGAAGTTCAGGGCTGCTCTAGGAAATACCATTACACAGAGCAGGTAATTTACACCTTTACAATCTCTTTAAAGCTTACTGAAAATGACATAATTTCTAACAAACTACACAGATACATTTTCCCCAATATTGCCTTATGACACCTTGTTCTGCACTATGCCTGTGTGTGTGGAAGAGGCCATATTAGTAGAGGCAAGGCATTGCTTCCTCATTGAAGAGCTGTCCTTGTGATGACTCATGCTCTGAAGACTGGTGGGGAATATGTAAAATAAAATTGCAGGAGAAGTGGGTAAAACAAGCACAGATCTACAGAATATATGAAACAGAAGCAGGGAGATTCTTGCATTGTAGGTCCTCAGGTACAGCTTCCTCTCCAGCAAGAACAGCAAGCAGCACATTAGTGACACCACCAAATCTTACTCTAAATCTTGTGTTACCAGCAGTCATAAAAATTAATACCTTTGATCTTATACTACCAGTATACAGCTCTAAGGCTTAGCTGACAGGGGTGCCGAAGCACAAGCACATTGGTATTTTTTCAGAAGGGATTGAAGAGAAAAGATAAAAGTTTTCACGGTACTGATTAGGCACAATGAACATTTCTATAAGACAAGAAATCTTTAGTTTTTGAGCTCAGTTCCACTTTCATTTTCCAATCATATTTTTTAGTGGAATAGACTTAAAATAGTAGGTTGTACTAAAATAATATCTGAACTTGTCTGATATCTCATCCATAAAAATATCAACAGGCTTTGCATAACCCAGTGTTATTATTTTAGCTCTCATCTCCTCAGCTCTATATATTTTACATGACTAGACGTATTTGTATGTAGATCAGGCAATCATTGTAAATATTTGATTTGTGTATTTGGTCACGTCAGTAAGTGCCAAACTGACCTTGTCTTCATTAAGCAACCCTATGATAGGAAGATTTAATCTCCAAAAGATAAAATTGTTATTCGTTATTCATTATTTGTGAATTGCGCTTATCATTATCTGTCCTGCGGTGCCATCTACTGTGCAATGTTCTCATAAAAACACCATTACTGTCATCAAATATGTTTTAATCTTCCAAAAATAAGACATTGAACATAGTCAACCCATTATCCAAATAAAACATAAATTAAATAAATAATGTATGTCTTGTACTAAGGTACATCTGAATATGCAGTATGTGATTAGTAGGTATTTAATACAATTCTGCATTTAGTGGCACATTGGTCAATTATTAATGTGTTAACATACAACCCCTTCTTAGCTCCACCCTCAGTTCCACATAATTTTCACAAGACCTGTCACCCTGCTCAGGGAGAGAGAGCAGCAATGACTGGTCTTCAATAGAGGAAACTTCTGCATTACTACTTAGGCTAGCTCTACATGCTTAGATTTCTAGGGTGAACAGCATGGAGGTAGGGATCTCCACTGCTGGTTAATGCATTCAGATAGCCACACCACCTGCAGCTGTCTGAATAACCCGAACAGTGACAGCATCTGATTAGATGCAGCCACTGTTCAGCTAACAATTTTCCACCTGGCTCCTTTTTGCTGCCGTAGATTGTATACATCATACAGATAAGTCGCTTCACAGGCAGATTTAAGGCATCCTCTAGGCATGTTGTTTAAATGAATTGGGAATTTTGAATGCTTAGCTTGAAGCATTATTAAAATAGCTGTTCCCTTCTAAATGTTACATTTGAAAAGGTTTTTTTTTTTTACATATTCCCACCCCATGCCCTTTATTTGACAATTCTTTGCCTCTTAGCACTGAAAAACACCTGAATTGATTTTAAAGGTTTGACTACCTTTGATGTCAATGAGGTTCAGATTAATGTGCCCATGTACTCAACCCTGGTACTTTCAGCTCGTTTGTAGTGAATGTCACATTCACTGCTTTATAAATATACCCCCATACATAGGATACAACATGAAACAAACTAAACTAAAATGTAGCAAGTAAATGAATAAATGTCCTAGTAATGCTATTACTAAGCTGCAGCTAGAGAGAGCTCTAATGATTTGTAGTGTGATTTCAGGAGACTAATACCAACAAGCTCACATTAAACTTGGAATGAGCAAGTGAGCAACATGTTTTTGTGTTCTCCTCTTAATACAGCTTAGTCACACTTTGTTTATGCTGTCTGTGTTCAGTTCTGTGTTTAGTATCCTATATGCTATTAATGGTAATTATCTAATACAAATTGATGCACTTTTCTATGTAGCCTGCTCTACCACTATAAAGAAAGTAATCATCTGTACAATGTGATCCATTTCTGTTTAACACATTAAACTTGGAATGAGCAAGTGTAATTTCTGAATCATAACAAGAAAAGCAGTAAAATAGACCCCCTGCAGCCAGCAACAATAGATCCTCCCCAGCAACAATAGACCACCTGCAAGAAAATACCCATTCGGAAACAATAGACCAGTGGCAGCAACAACAGATCAATAGACCCTCCAGCAGTCAGTGACAATAGAACCCTCCTTCAACAGCAGATCCCTCCCAGCAACAATTGACCCCTCAGCATCATAAGACCCACCCCTAGCAACAATATATCCCCTACCAGCAACAATATACCTCCCCAGCAACAATAGACCCCCCCATGAAAATAGACCCCCTGAAGCAACAATAGATCCCACAGCAGCCAGCATCAATAGACCCTCCAGCACACCCCAGCTTCCCTTGCCATTACATACATTACATTCAGTGCTGAAGGTGCCGGAACTGCATTCCCCTGCATTCCCACTAAAAAAGAGCCCTGGGTGTCACTCTCTTGGCTCCACTGCCTAGAAGAATGACAAAATTGACTGGATACAAACAAAAGAGTAGGGGGGCCACCTCCAATTCAATCCCATAAATAAGAAGAAGCTGCCTTTAAAAGTGAAAAACCACTATAATCATAAATCTAAAAAAAGGGGAGAAAGGTGCTATTCATATCAATATTGAAGTGATCACTACCTACATTACTAATAAACACATCATTCAATAATACCATAATGTCAAATCAAGTTATAAAGTGTCCATAAGAAATGTCAAATCTAATTATAAAGTGTCCAAGAGAGAAGTCCATATTCAACGAAGACTTAGCCTTCCACACCCAGTGTCCAGAAAAATCAAAATGGTCCACTTGTGAAAATACCCACCACATGCAGTGAGAGTAGTAACTCACCAGATACTGAATGTTAAAAGGCAAATCCTAATCAGCTATATCAAAATTGCCAACTCAACCCAAAACTTCACAGTCTTCCACACAGTAGGCTTTTGAAGTCAGAATGAAACAGTACAAACACTCAAAAAATTAAAGATGTTCTATAGTGTAGCAAGTTTATTAAAATCCAGATAAATATAGAAGTATATTTTATTTGCATTTATTTCAGGGGCTTATATAGTGCTGTCAATTTACGCAGCGCTTTTACATATATATTGTACATTCACATCAGTCCCTAACCCTCAAGGGGCGTACAATCTAAGGCCCTAATTTGCATTCATACATACACATACTAGGGCCAATTTAGGCAGGATCCAATTAACCTACCCGCATGTCTTTGGAGAGTGGGAGGAAATCGGAGTACCCGTAGGAAACCCCTGCAGGCACAGGGAGAACATGCAAACTCCAGCCAGGTGGTGCCGTGGTTGGGATTCGAACCAACGACCAAAGTACTGCCAGGCGGAAGTGCATAGTATATAGTATACTCACATATTCACATAGCACCTTCAGAAGGCAGAAGCAGATGCTCCGGACCGCCGCTCTCTCAATCTGAGTCGGCGTGCGTTCCATATTACTTGTATGCAATTAATTTTTTTCTTTTTATAAAATTGGCTGGGTAGAATTCCACATCCTTTGGCAGAAATATCCATGTCTAGCTTTTTGCCTGGAGTTAAGCTTTAAGATTTCAAGCATTTTAAATTAATTTGGGGTATTGCTAACATAGAAAGATGTTTTTGTTTTTTTCTTTTTTTGCTCACAGATGTTTTTCTAACATATTTCTAAAAGACATGAGGATGTGTGAGGTGAGGTGAATGACCACAAGGTGGAAAACCAATTGAGGCTTTCTCCTCTTGGGAGAACTGACATATAGATCTGTCACACATGTCAGCTTCAATGAACATCCCTGCAATCCTGTCATCTCTCATTCTTCAGACTTAGCCATACTCCCAGCTTTTTTATCACTGCCACTAAGTGTTACAGTGTGCTATACCTTTCTCTATCAATAATTTAGCTTTTCACATATGCCTTTACTGCTATGGCTAGCACATAGGCCATTGTTTAGCTAACATGGGTGTAAAAGTCATAACATGTTGTATGGATTTCATTCTATGTTCAAGCTCACATTTTACTATTCCCCTAAGCCAGCAGTGAGCCTGTGGAAAGTTATTAATACATGAAAGGAGGTATGTATATTTTCTGTTCCTAAGTCATTTAAATTATTGTCAATCTCTATCAATTCTTTCCATCAGGCGGTAATTTGCTGACAGTCTATATCATCTGAGGCATTTGATTTATCCTTGATTTTTTTTTCATCAATGGCTTTACCAGAGAACTACATTAAAGGTACACTGTTGTCAAAAATGAAAATTAAACTTTAGATACAGAAATGGATTGCCTGGTTAAGTGTACCCCCAAGTGCTTACCCCCGAAGGAACCACTGATATACAGGTTCCCTGATTCCAAATGCCATCAACCATTCTGGCAGTGTCCCATCCTCTGACACACCAACGCTGAAGAAGGAGGATTTTTGTTGGGATAAATACCCTTTGAGGCAACAATGAAAAAGAATGAAGACAGCAATAACCAATAACAGATAAAACAATTTGTGTAATACCACAAAAAAACAAGGGGACCAGGTATCTAAGCACCTGAACCCTGGATGTGCGCGAGGGGAAAGGGGTGATACTGGAAGCTGAAAGGTCCTCCAGTCTCTCCAAACCCCTATAGTTTTAATTCTTGGGACCCAAAGTTCCTGCATTGGAGTGCTCAGGCTTA
Source organism: Staurois parvus (assembly GCF_062004578.1). NCBI lineage: Eukaryota > Metazoa > Chordata > Amphibia > Anura > Ranidae > Staurois > Staurois parvus. The sequence continues at coordinate 3,228,640 of NW_028318005.1, forward strand.
AGAGAATCCTATGGTACAGTGAGTTCAGGAACTATACTTTAAGATAAAGTCGCTGACCCTTTCAGATGTGGGTAAGGAAGTTGTGGACAGCAGTTTCTTACCATGATGCAGTCTGTAATTAAACCTTTTCAGATTTGTTGACATCTGTTATGCATATATATAAAATGTGCTATAAAGCTTTTCAGTAGAATGCACCCTGCTGAAGACACAAGGACTCTTTACTCTTAACTAGTGAGTGGTGCCAACTGGGAATGAAAATGAAGGAAGACACCCTCCCCCCTGGAGACAGAGACAATTAAAAAAAAACGAAAGAAGAAAACCCCTTAAAATAAAATGTTAATTTCCTTTCTCTATATCTAAACAACATATCTCAAAAGTAGCGATAGGCCGAACACTCCCCTGTTCCATTTTTGAACATTCGAACCTAATGAAAGTTCAATTGCAAACTTTGAACGGCCCCCTCCTCTCCTGAACCATACCAGGCCACATGCTCTCAACATGGGGAGGGTGCTTCTGGGCAGGGGGCTCCCCCCCAAAGCACCTTGTCTGCCTGTTGATGGGGACAAGGGCCTTTTCTCCACATCCGTGGCTGGTGGTAGTGGGGGTCTGTGGGTGGGGGGCTTATTGGAATATAGAAGCCCCCCTTTAACAAAGGGGCCTCCAGATTCCGCCCCCCCTCCATGTGAATGAGTATAGGGTAAATGGTACCGCTATTCATTCACAAAAAAAAAAAGTATAGTGTAAAAAATGACAAAAGATAGTCTTTGACAAGTTCTTTATTAAAAATAAAAATAAAAAAAATGTCCCCCGAAGTAGATCCAACATCAGTCACAAAAAAAGAATAAACAAAAATGTTCCGCTTTCGACATTGGCTCTTGTCATCGGACAGCTGCACCTGCCTGCCAGTTCTTAAATATCTAAAGGGCAGGGGCCACCCAGTGACATCAACTGGGTGGCCCCACCCCCTTGTGATGTCATCATGCTCTGTGCTTGGCCAAAGCATTGCACCTGACCTGTGGCCAAATGCATTGCTTTGGCCAATCACAATGCACTGGCAGGGTGCAGTGCATTGTGAGGTGCGACGGGCGAATAACTTACGTTCAACTCGAACATCAAACTCAACTCTACTCAAACGCTACAAAGCTAGTTTTACAGTGAAATGCCTCCAGATGAACTATATGCTGTTCTAGTTTCAGCCTTCAATATACCCATCTGGTGCAATAAGCATAACAAAAAATTGCTATACCTGCATCCCAAAAGATAAGGATGAACCCAATAAAAGATCTAACCAATAAAGAAATTCCTAATGCAATATATGCCTGGAATTTTACTTTTGGGAAAAACCAATAAGCTTCACACAAACAGAAAATAGTATTAATGGAGGAGGGTTCCGTACATACTGGGGTTGCTTTACTAAAATTGGAGAGAGGAAAATCTGGTGCAGCTCTGCAGAGAAGCCAATCAGCTTCCAGTTTTTTTTCCAAAGCTTAATTGAACAAGCTGAAGTTAGAAGCTGATTGGCTACCACGCACAGCTGCACCAGATTTTTCACTCTCCAGTTTTAGTAACTCAACCCCATTGTATTCAGAAGGTCTTCAGGTTTCCATACTATAAGGAAATACCATTGGACAAATTTAGTAAAACTTTATGGATACCCCATTGACACAACATTTATATCAACAAAATCCTTCCCATAAGATTATATATGCATTAATGTATTGTATGTGTATTATTTACCTGTACAAACTTCCCTTGTAAAACATCTTGGATGTGATATCAGCAGCCCCAGCAGGGTCAGCTGCCACTCAAGTGACACTTGTATTTCCATTCATTCCTTACTCAGCAGCTACATGAAAGGTTATGTAGAGATGTGAGGTTAAGGGTGGATATGTTGGATCAGCCAGACAGTAGTTAGACAGTCCCAGAATGGGAGAAGGCAATAATCTACAAAGAGAGGAGGCTGTGCAAGGGAACTGGCTCTTCCGGAGCAGTCAAATTTCTATCAAATTCAAATGTACATTGCAAGTGAATAAAACATAATCTATGAAAGGGGAAAAACACTGCAAGTTAAAATACTTGCTGTCTGTGCTCTCTGCTGCAATTTTTGAAGTTGCTGGTCACTTTAGGAACATCATGGAATCAGTTGCACCTATTGGTTTATTTTTCACATTGAACTGATTTATAACTAGTAACGAATAACCCCAATTTCTCAGTGTCAGTCTTCAATTACTTTCTACTGCAAACAGGTTTACATAGCCATCAGTAAATGTCAATTACGTGCTTTGAGCCTGTCATTAATGCCATTATAAAGCTGTTAATGTAGTGTAACACCATTGTTTGTTGTTATGGTATACAGTCATTTCTAAATGCATTTTGAACAGCACAAACTCCCAAGACAAACAGTTGTGAGAGATAGGAGTAGCTCCAGAAATACATATTCAATCAATACTTCCACTGGCAAATAGATAGTGTTGTTATATTAGCTAAAAACCCATATATAACCCTAAACACCACTGACATCAATGGTGAGAGAATTTGAGTGAGCTGTATATGCTGTACTCCCACGGCTAAATGACAGATTTCAGCTCCTGTAATACCCATGGGAATTCCAAGTGATGTTATTGACCAAATTTCATCAATGACATCACCTGGGATTCTTGGCAGTAAATTTAATCACTTAAACAAAAGGAGAAAAAAGTGAGCGCAAAAGGACAAAGCAGCTGGCACTCAAGGTGACTATACAAACCTTGTGTACAAGAATAAACAAATAAAGTGCAGCGCTCAAAGTATACAGTGCCTTAGAAGTAACATAAAACAAAACGTATTTAAAAAGTCCAATCAATATTAATAAATGTAAAAAACCTTCAGAATGGGAGAAATATTCCACCGATTGATGAGAAGATAAGTGACACTGCTCCACCACCCTTTATACACTCACCAGAAATAAATGATATAAACATATGCAAAAAAAAAAATTACCACAAGAAAATGAAAACCATTGTTATTATAACTCCTCCAGTATCATTTACCTTCTCATCACTCGGTGGAATATTTCTCCCATTCCAGAGTATCTTTAAATTAATTAATATTGATTGGACTTTTGAAAAAAAAATTGTTTTATGTACCCAGGAAACTGTTATTTAGTGACGGGAATACAGCATGTGCTGATCAGCGGATAACAAGCCATCATGACGTGGATTACTTCACTAGACGACTTGGTTGATGGACACATCTGTGGACACTATGATTGACCCTGAATTTACTTCTGGGGGCAGTAATAAACTATATTTTAAAAGATAAAAAGCATGTGTTTGTGTTTTATTTTATCAAAAGGCTTTTTATTTAGTGTTGGTTCTTTGTAGGAATAGGTAAAGGATACTAATGTATCTTTGTATTCAATTCCCTGGGAGGGTGCAATTATCTGGTCATCCCTTATTAAAAAAAGGAGGCTTTCAGATTCCATTATAAGTGGATTCCAATGCATGCTCTCTGCCCTCTCTTTCCTGGCCATCCTGGCTGCATGCCTGGATAAGAGTCTGGTTGAAATATTAAGAGAAAAACCATAATTTTTTTTATTTTTTATTACTACATACTATCCATTTGTGGGGGCCTTTTATGTCATTTTGGTGACAATACATTGCTGCATTAGAATCCAATTGGCTTATAATTTATGTAAAAAGACCCCCACTGACTTTAAAGAGTCATAATATCCAAAGCCTAAACTTTTTACTTTTTTTTTATTTTAGAAACAATAAGTAATGGTTAATACAACCTGTAGGATATTTTTGTTGTTGAATTTTCCCTCACTTTCAGTCCTAATGAGAGGGGTCTTCTAAACAAATAAAGCAAGCGAATTTCTCTAACAGACAATAAGAACCAATCAGAGGTACTTACTCACTATTCTATCCAAAGGTAAAAAAAAAAATACATACACTTTAGGCAATGCTGAAAATATGGGATGATTATTTTAAGCTTCCATGGCATGATGACACTCAAATTTACCTCTCCACCCCTCACCTCACCCCTACAGTCTCTGCCCGCATCACTCACCTCCTAATCGACATCTCGGACTGGATGTCGCTTCATTTCCTCAAGCTTAACCTCTCCAAAACCGAGCTCCTCATCCTTCCCTCTGCCCACGCCCCCCCCCCCATCCTATCCATCACTACCAACAACACCACCATCAATCCCGCCCCGCAAGCCAAAGTCCTTGGCATCATTCTGGACTCAAACCTTTCCTTCCATCATCATGTCAAATCACTTACAAACACATGCAGGCTCCACCTCCGCAACATCACCAAGATACACTCCTTCCTTACCCCTGACACCACTAAACTACTCGTACAGTCCCTGATTATCTCACGCCTTGACTACTGCAACTCCCTTCTCACCGGCCTACCCCCGTGCAGGCTCTCCCTGCTTCAGACCATCCTGAACTCAGTGGCTAGGCTCATCCACCTCACCAACCGCTCCACCTCTGCCACCCCCCTCTGCCTATCCCTCCACTGGCTCCCGATTGCCCAACGCATCAAATTCAAACTACTAATTCTGACCTACAAAGCCATTCACAACACTGCCTCTAACTACCTCACCAACCTGATTCCCAAGTACCACCCTACCCATACCCTTCGCTCCTCACAGGACCTCCTTCTATCTTGCTCCCTGGTCTCCTCCTCCCATACACGACTGCAAGACTTCTCCAGGTCCTCCCCCATCCTCTGGAACTCACTACCCTAATCCATCAGACTGCCACCTTCCCTCCTCACCTTCAGGCGCTCCCTGAAAACCCACCTCTTCAGGGAAGCCTACCCCACCCTCACCTAACAGCCGTTCTCCTTCATTCCTCCTACCACTCCATCCCCCACAGCCACTTCCTAATGTACCACTACCCCCTTCCTCTTAGATTGTAAGCTCGAAAGAGTAGGGCCCTCTAACCCCTCATGTGCTGTTTGTTGTTGCTGTACTGTTTCATGTATTGTCCCCCCCTCTATTGAACAACGCTGAGCAAACCCTTTGGCGCTATATAAACTCGATGTAATGTAATGTAATAATAATGTAATGATTGGCTTGTGTAACTTACTTTGTGACTCATGGGAACTGGGTTACCTATCAATTTAATTTTGGCAATAAATAGTAAGTGATGTTTCTGTAAAGTGTTTCTAATCCAGATTTGTAGGAAGGCTACATTTTGACTAAGAGGTGTTTTTTTTTTACCAAGTGGTCTGGGTTACAGTATGTCTGTTAGAGGTGCAAGGACGTTACCGCTAAATATGGGTCATCTTTTTGGGGTTGGGAATTTAAACTTTTGTAGCAGGTTATGTGAAGTGAACGATGGCAGGTGCCAGCAGATGAGCACAAGAATGCACTTTGGATGTACTAGGAAATTTGAAACAATAATTTCATCATGCACCTTGCCATCAAAAGTACTTGTGAAACTAGTATTGGTTATTCATGAAATAGTGTTAGTGTTTCTAGAAATTCTTGGTCATTTGAAAGGGGTTCAAATGGGTTAAGAACCACTGGTCTACAGGTACATAACTTTCAAAGATGCTGTTGGTGGTGCCTTGCCCAGAATCTGGTATCAAGTGTTTTGTAATGTTAGTGTATAAAAGTATTAGACTGCTGTATCCCTAAAAAGTTTAACAAGTTTAAAAGAGTACCTTTATCACTCTCCATCTTTATCACTCTCCATTTTGGATGCTCCAAAATTTGACAATGTAAAACTTTAATTATATACAAATTGTATTGCCATTGACTGCTGTGCCCTTATGTGCTTGTCTGTGATAAATCAGAAAGCAAAGGGGTATGTAGAGTCATCTGGCAGTTGGATTTTAATGAGAGAGCACATCAGAACTGTTTGCCTATTCACCTATTCACCTTTCTCTTTCTAAATTAAATTTTGGACAGAGATCACTGAAAGCTGCAAGAAGAAGAGCGGGGGGCTGGGGGAGTCACTGCTCTGACTCATTCACTTTTAGGTGCGAATTTCCGCTTGAACTATTCATCTCTGTAATTAGCGTGATTTTTCAGGAAATGGGATAAGGATACATGGCTAAACATATGAAAACTAGGCTAGAAAACTATCTGCTGTCTTCATATGAAAATACTAAATGTTCATAAGCAACATTTCAAATGTATCTAATAAAAATAAATTTCCTAAACATACTAAATAAAAAAATAATGTTTTATATATATATATATATATATATATATATATATATATATATATATATATATATATATATATGAGATTTTAATGATTGCTTTGCTTATGCTTTAAAATAATCCTTAAGTGGTCTTCTTGCCTCCTTGCTCCACACTGAGTGTTCATTTTTCTGAAAAATCCTGCCAATTGTCATCTTCCCACAGCAATGTCCTGTGTGTATCCTGTGTGTGAAGACTGTGGTAGGTCCATGGAGTCTTCAAAAATTTTTACTGTCCAGTCTCTATACTCCATTCATTACTTCTTGACCTTAAATCCGTTTGATCCTCTTTGTCCAAGGAATTCATCAGAACCAAATAGTAGAAGATCTTTAAATAATGCATTATAAACATTTATTTGAAAATTAGTTGTCATTTGATATTTCAATTAAAAGGAAGAACTTAGGTGCATTTAGAAATTCTACAGAAACCAAAAGGCTTATTCCAGTCATGATGCATTACTTTCTTGCTTCAAGATGTTTTGTCTTTTCTTTTCATAGCTCCATTTCCTTAAAAATAAATCCAAACCATCAATGAGAGCACTGCTTGAATGTGACACAATGAGAGCGGAATTGTAATATGTAAACTCAGATAATCATAATCCAGAAATAGCATGCATTATTCTCCCTGCTTACTCTAATTTAAATAATTAGCATAGTGTGCATTTATATTGTGATTCAACATTAAAGCAGATTTCATTATTTTTCCCCAAATACTCTGAAGGCATGCTTGATTTATCAAGCCCAAAATCCTTCGGTGTGATGGGCAGCACTTGTCTTGACAGTTTGAGCTTCTAAATTCAAGTCACATTATATTCAGCTATGATTAGTTGTTAGCAAGTGATGAGCTGTCTGGTGATTTTAAATTTCACTTTCAATGAAGATATATCCTGTTTGCCAAAAGCTGTTCTGCTATGATGTATAAGGGAATAAGAAAAGAATGTTAAAGCAATGCAAAATCAGCAATAAAATAATTTTTCATTCTGAGCAACACTAGTGAGCTCTTGTTGATATTAATGTGCTATGTGATCTGGGGGGACATAGCACTGATTTCATATTTTGCATAGTACCACTCTTTTTACACATTTTCTGTAATTATTATATATTTTATGTCCTTACCACAGTCTTGTAATGAAGTAGCAGAACCATTTTGTATTGAATGTGCCTGATGGTACTTGGAGAGCTTTCCCTATGAAATCGCAATTCATCCCAGCATGTGTTTGCCAGCAGCAAGCAATATGACAGAAGCCTGGGGTCATATATGAGACAAGGGGGCACTTGCTAAGGGAGGAAGTATGTATGAAATCAGCTGTGGTAGCAATGAATAGTGTACACAGTTGAGTAAAGCTCATGTTAGGCAGTTTTTCTAAGGGGCAGCATGTTCAGAGAAACTGTTGTGTATGCTTTCTGTAGGGTGTGCTCCTGAAATCCTGTAACCATCAAGACCAGGTAACAGTTGGAGCCATGTAGGATCTACTCCAGTGACCAGCAACACTGGAAAAAATGGTTTGAGTCAAGTAGGCTATGCTCCTAGACTTCAGTGACCAGCAAGACAAGGGAAACCTGTAAAACCATGTACGGTGTGCTACTGACTTCCTATGTCTGGCAAGACTAGAGGAATGGTTAGAGCCAAGTAGGGTGTACACCTGGATTTCAGTGACCAGCATGACTGAAGAAACTATGTAAGCCATGTAGGGTATACTTTTGGACCTCAAAAACTAGAAAGAGTCATGTAGGGAGTGCTCCTGGACTTCAATGACAGTAAGACAGATACAAAATGTGAGCCATGTAGGGTGTGCTCTAGGACTCCAGTGACCAGCATGACCAGATACATTGTTTGAGCTGTGTGGGGTGTGCTCCTGTAGTGACAGGGTGGAGTGGTATGGGAAGATCTGGTGGTAATTAACATATCAGTGCTAATGTGTAGTCAAAGCTACGTTTGTCTAACCTAAAAAATGATAATGCACCAATATCAATAAAACACTATAAAACATGAATGAGAAAAATCAACAAATATATTTGTTTTCATTGTGGAACATTACGAAGCAGTAGCAGCATTAATAATAATCTGTATGAACTAAATTAATGAAGCGGTAAACGGAGCATAACTTGAAAATGTCTTACACTGCCTTCTTGTAAGAATGGAAAATTCCACAAATTTATTTTTAATTCTTGTGGTGGGTAAGTAAAGAGAATGAAAAGATTCACTCAATCAAAGCAATAAAAGGAAGGACACAGAAAGCAAAATGCTATGCCACTTTACATATTATATTTTGAATTTATAGTTTATCATATTTTAACATTTTGAAACATAAATCAGGTTTTATATTCTTGGGTTCTATTATTGCTTTCTTGTATTTGTGCCAGAGCAATGTCTTACTTTTATAGATAATCTGCTACAATATATTATATATAGCAAACTAGCAATACAAGTAAGACACTGTTCTGACAGAAAAACAAGTAACCAGTACTACTGTCAGACCTAAAAGAGCATAGAGCCAAATAATAAAGAACCTGATTTACATTAAAAAACAATGTGCAAGAATAGAGGCAGACAAGCACAAATGCTATTGCAAATACTTGTGCTGCCTTCCAAAACTTGTCCTGAGCATAGAGCCAATTGCCAGGCCTGAACAATGTCACATGGGGTATTTAAGATGGCTGCCCACCATATATAGAGTGGGGAAAATAATTATTTGATCCCCTGCAGATTTTGTATGTTTACCCACTTACAAAGAACACCATCCCTGCAGTCAAGCTCGGAGGTGGAAACATTATTCTTTGGGGCTGTTTCTCTGCTAAAGATACCAGCTGAGGGGCCAATGAACGGGGCCATGTAATGTAAAATCATGGATGAGAACCTTCTTCCCTCCAGAACACTGAAGATTTGCTGAGGATGGGTCTTTCAGCATGACAATGACCCAAAACATACCGCCAAGGCAACAAAGGAGTGGCTCAAGAAGAAGCACATTAATGTCATGGAGTGGTCTAGCCAGTCTCCAGACCTTAATCCTATAGAAAAGTTATGGAGGAAACTGAAACTTGGAGTTGCCAAGCGACAGCCAAGAAACCTCAATGATTTAGAGAAGATCTGTAAAGAAGAGCGTACCAAAATCCCTGCTGAGATGTGTGCAAACCTGGTAACCAACTACAAGAAACATACCTCTGTGCTTCCCAACAAGGGTTTCTCCACCAAGTACTAAGTCATGTTTTGCTTGGGGATCAAATACGTATTTTACTCACAGAACTGCAACTCAATTTAAAACATTTGTATCGTATTATTTCAGGATTATTGATTGAGGTTCTGTCTCTTTAAAATACACCTATGTTAAAAATTATAGACCCTTAATTTCTTTGCAAGTGGGCAAATCTACAAAATCTGCTGGGAATCAAATAATTATTTTCCCCACTGTAAGCTACCACACAGAACAATACGGAGATTACACAGGAATTAGGGCTCCAGCAAACAAACATGGTGGCAGGAAAGTGCAGGAAAAGGGGTGAGCCATACTCCAGTATAATCAAAATAAAAACAAAGTGAAGCAAAACATTTTCAGTAAACTTAAACTTAAACTAAAGCTAAACTCCAAGCTAACACCTAAATACACCAATGAAATACAGTAAATGTACTCTAGGTGGTCAGCACATAACAGCTTTCCTTTCTTTACTAGTGAGATGTGGTTGCCCCGTAGCTATCACATATTACCTGGACCAATCACAGCGACCTGTATCATGTGATTAGCTGTAGCCAATCACAGATATTCACAGTTGTCATAAACTTAACCCATCAAAGCATCTTCTTTGTACCAGCAATCACCCTCCCCCCCCCCCCTCATAGTCCAATGTTATTATGGTAACATTGAACTACTCTGATTAAAGTATTTAAAAAGGAGTAGTATAAAAATAAATAAGAATGTAAAAAAATTAAAACATAATGAAAATATTGAATAAAAAATTAATTAACATTTTTATTTATTTATTTTTTTAACATGCTGTCACATGTCAGTGCCCCTGATCACCACCACACCAGTCATATAATGACACTGTACTGCACTTGGGATAGTATGTGGAAAAAAAAAAAGAGAAAGAAAAAGGTTTTATTGAATTTCTTCATTTTCCATAAAATTGTGACAATCAATTACAACTTCAAAAAACTCTCAATGCCTAAATATCTTAGACTGCCTACTTTCCAAAAAGGGTTAATTTGTGAGTATTTGTACTGTCCTGACATTTTAAAGGTCTCAAAAAATGAGATCAACCGTCAGTACATCGAAATTGATCAATTTTCAAATATATATCTCATACTTTGTGGACACTTTACCTTTCCTAGAGACTGAATAATATACAGTGACTGGGAATCTATTGTTGCTGGGGGTATCTATTTCTGTTTGCTGTGGGGAATCTATTTTTCTGCTTTTCTTGTTATCATTAACAAATTCCATACAAATTATTTAGCACCAAAAAATTATACTTGGCTCTGTATTCTTTAAAAGGAGAGGTACTGGGAGGTGGGTAGGGTGTGGAACTAAGTGAAGGTGCTCAGAGGTGGGTAGGAGCTGGAGACAGCAAGTGACTCACAAGGGGGGGAGTTCCTGAACCGATTTTTTTGAGAACAAAAGCCCTGGGCTGTGCACTTTGCAAATTTTTTTTTTGACCCAGAGCTTAGCAAATCAGATGAAGCTTCACTTTACAAAGAATACCCAATCACATGGAAGGAAAACAAAAAGAAAAATTTTTGCTTGGATGTGATTGGATGATGGAGGTCATCAGAGCTTCCCCTCATGTACTAAGCTCTGGAGCAATTGCACTTGCAGAGTACAACTGCAATTGCAAAGTGCACAGTCTATTTGCCGTTAGTAAATCAACCTCACTTACCCCCATTTGGCCCACTCTCCGACCCTCTTGGTAAAAGTGTGGATATAGCTATGATAAGAAGTGCATACGTTTGGGGAACTGAGGCGTGGAAAGAGGATGGGTGACTTGTGGGGGTCATGTTGTACTTTTGTCACAGCATCATTGGGTCTTTGATGGTGCCAAAAAAATTAAGATCATTGGTAATATTTAAATGGGTGGTTTAAGTTTAATGGTCACAAATATGTATGAATATGTGATATTCATGAAAGAAGAAATTACTAAGGTTTATTCCAGGTGAATAGTGGTGTAAAATGACTGGCGTGTACCCACCAATCTGGGTGTAAATTGCTGGTGGCCAGTATGGGTTTATAACATTGGGTGGAGTTGTCAAGGACCTAGCTTTAGTGGTTGTATTATAATTCTTGTAAGTTTTTGTAAATTGTTATTGTTATTATCTTGTGATTTAATAAATTCTGGGGCCACAAAATGAAAAATAATTTGTCAGTGTATTGTTTATGATGTACAGTGTGTTTGGTTTTGATGCTAAGTTTTGTTCAGCCTTTTCTCGGTCATGTATTAATCATTAGAGAGCTGCATTATTTGTGCCTTTTATATCTGACTAGAGTTCAGTTTTAAACACATGCCCTTGCTTTTTTTTTTAGTTTGATATGAGTTGTAGACGTGTGGGTCCTGAAGGGCTTACTATAGATTTTCAAACAAGTCTTCATATGTGGGAGAGGCTAATGTTGAAACAGACTGAGGTATATGCAATGGCTAGTTTGTTGTCCACAGGTTTCACAGTCCAAGAAGCAAGATATTTTGGTGACATCCTTTATTTCCTGCAAGGAATAACGTTTTTGTCTTTTTTTCAAAAAAAAGAAAATGCTAACTTAAACTTGTGTTATGCTCAGAGTTATAGTTTTAAAGTGGTTCTAAAAGCAGACTTTTTTTTACTTTAATGCATTTTATGCATTAAGGTAAAAAAAACCTTCTGCATGCAGTCCCCTCCCCCAGCCCCTCTTTTACTTACCTGAGCCTGATCTCAATCCAGTGATGTGCACGAGAGCAGTGTATTTCTCTGCTCTCTCCCTCCTCATAGGCTCAAAGACAGCAGGGGTAGCCATTGGCTCCTTTTGCCATCAATCACAGCCAGTGACCAGGAAGCAGTGTTGAGTCCTGCTGTGTGTGTCAATAGGCACTGACAGCAAGGCTTAGTAGCGAGCCTGCACAAGTGCACTTATAGCAAGCTGCTTGCTATGGGTGCACTCAGCAGAGGGAAGGAGCCAGGAGTGCTGATGGGGGACCCATGAAGAGGAGGGTCAGGACTGCTCTGTGCAAAACCATTGCACAGTGTTTGTTATTTTAAAGAAAAAATATATGTTTAGAATCACTTTAAGTTCAAACATCCAAATGATTTTTAAAATACCTTTAGCATTTTGAGGTGGGTCATTTTACTTAGAGAAAAAACTAAACATTAAATATGTAAAAAAAATAGTAATCATAGTGATAATAACATTAACAATAAGAATATTTAAAAATGTAGGAATAATGTGAAAATGGTAAACCTGAGATCTGAATACTTTAAGCACTTTTATCACTGGTTAGCACAGCAGAAGGTCTTTATTTACAGACAAACTGTTTGTTAGTCATCAGTACGTTATGTATGTGCGTAGTATTTTACAAATAGCACATGGACATGAACATGGATGCCCAAGGAGAACATGCTTGAAATGTAGGACAAGACTGTAATTGAAAATAAGAATAGGCTTTAAACCCTTGAAGGACAGCGAATGCAGTTTCTATGACAACGGGCATGGTTGGCTTATAGGATTATCAAATCCAAAAAAAATTGTTCCATTCATATTGATTTAAGCATTGGATAAACTAGTCTATAAAAGAGTGTAAGAGTCTTCATTGAGACCCAGATATGTCAGTGAGCTAAGCTTTTTGATAGTTGTATTAAACTTATGCTATTTTCAGCAGTGTCATTTAGAGTGGCTGATGTGGAAAATTATTTATTACATCTGTTCAGGAGCAAACATCTCACTGGATCCTTTGCAGTGCCTGCACCGGCATGTTCTAGGACATTGTACAACTGAAAAGTGACCAAAATATTGTAGAAAAAAAATTGGCAATGGGAGATATGGATGCTTTGTATTGATATTATTCATTTGAAGGACATTGGTGGTTCTGGGGGAATCAATGTGAAGAATATAGATGGGGAAAATAAGCATTACTTTTCTTTTTTTTTGTAAGGGTATGTGACATTTTTACATTAAACAGAACCTGCTCTCAGACCATTCATTTCAACACAAGTCTTCCCTAAGAATATATGTGCATTTAAAATATTTTATTCATGTTATTTACCTGTAAAAGCCTCCCTTGTTTAGACATCCAAAAGCCCTGAGAATGCCAGTGGGAACCACCATCTTGAAAGTGATGTCAGCAGACGTAGAGCTCTTACTCAAATGACATTCTATAGTATTCCCCTTTGCTCCCCTCCTTCTTCCAGCTGCTACATAGAAGGGTATGTAGAGGGGTGAAGAGAAGGATGGAGGAGCTGAGCAAGTACAGAGAATAATTAGACACACCCAGAAGAGAAGGGTGCTATGCAGAAGGAAGGGGCCGGTGCTAGAGAACTAACTCTCTTGGAACAGTGAAAATTTCAAGTAGGTTCAAGGCAAGTGAATAAAAATATACACTCACCAGCCTCTTTATTAGGTACACCTGTTCAATTGCTTGGTTACAGAAACTGCTAATCAGCCAATCACATAGCAGCAATTCAATGCATTTAGGCATCTAGACATGGTGAAGGCGACTTGCTGCAGTTCAAACCGAGCATCGGAATGGGGAAGAAAGGGGACCTAAGTGACTTTGAATGTGGCATGGTTGTTGGTGCCAGATGGGCTGGGTTTAATTTTTCCAAAATTGGGAGTGGGATTTGCACGCACAACCATCTCTAGGGTTTACAGAGAATGGTCTGAAAAAGAGAAAATATCCAGTGAGCGGCAGTTGTGTGCATGAAACTGCCCTGTTGATGTCAGAGGAGAATGAGTAGACTGGTTACTGTGACATTCACATGGTAGGGTCAGAAGTTTGCATAAACAACATGAAAGCATGGATCCAGCCTGCCTTGCATCAGTGCTTCAGGATGCTGGTTGTGGTGTAATGGTGTGGGAGATATTTTCTTGGCACTAGCAATGTGTACCTAATAAAGTGGCCAGAGAGTGTATAAATGTTGAGAGTAAGGATTTTAAATATTTGATTTTTCTGTGCCTTTACTTGTAATTTTTAAATTTGGTGACGGGGTGCCTTAAGGCCCAGCTCATGTACTTTTCCTGTATCAGCTAAGCCCTGGCCACAAACTGTTATGCAAATCTGTAATCTCTGCCCACTTAGTTCAAAACAGCTGTATGGATGTAAGGTTACAGAAAAGTTTATGGCACACACCATAATTTTATGAACCAAGATTGGTCAGGGAGTTTAGGTGAGGGTGTCTGATCCTATTGGTCGCTCAATAAAGGTGCCAGCTTGGAAATTATACTTGGAAAAAAACTGAAAAAATCTAGCCTTATGATCTCTTTCCTATTAATAACATTGGCAACAAGTCCCATTTTTACTGACCAGGATGGTTAAATACCATCATTCTGGCGACCCAACTCTCAAAATCCATTTAGCAAATAAAAAAGCCAAAGGTAACTGTCATTATTAGTCTTAAAATGTATGTAGAGTCAAAACTTCCTTTTTAAGTTTAGAAAGAGAGTGGCCATGTTAAAACCCCTGTCAAGTTTTATTGCTGTCTATGTCTCTTTCTTTATGCCTTGGTGACCATTCTCACTGGGACAGAAAGCATTGGAAATTCCAAAAAATTTAAAAAAGTTTTTTTTATTTAAATTTTTCAAAATATTGTCACAAAAATAGGAGAGGAGAATTTTTCCCAAAGGGGAACTCTGATCCGGGACAACAATTTAATCAATACAGGGCACATTTCTTTGGGAATATTTTCCATTACTTTTTTTGCATCTCTGGTACTGGAAGTAAAGTGAAAATTCCCTGTTAAGAAACAAATAGCCCATAAGGTATGTTCCTCTGTGTAGGACAGGCATTTTCAACCAGGATTTAATGGAATCCTAAGGTTCCTCAAGAAATTGCTAGGGGTTCATTGAGGTGTGACTGACTGACCTCCCAACTGACAGTCCTGGGGCCAGTACTACTTGACGTAATCAGCAGCATGACACACTCAACTTTTTACCTGTCCATAAGTATGGCATTCTGACCCTCACATATTACCACTAATCAACAACGTAAGGGCATTTTCCCCCATTGACCCCTTGATTAATTTGATATAGTAAGGATCCTCTGAAACCTGCAACTTCTTTTAGGGGTTCAAGGGAGGTAAAACGATTGAGAAAGGCTGGTATGGAAACTTCCTATGGCTCTTAGGCTAGGTTCATGTTTCTGTGCTTTGTGCGGATCTCAGTCTTCATGGGACTGAGATTGAGCTCTGCAGTCACTTTTGCATCAGTTGTTTTCTTATTCCGGGTCACAATCCTGCGTAATTTCCTTTTGTCTCTTTTGGTCAGTTGACCATGTCGACCGCGCTTATGTTCATCAGATTCTGTTTTCCCGGAAACTGTATATGCCATCATAACCTTCGATACTGTACCTCGTGACACCGCAAATAAATTGGCAACTTCAGTCACAGAAGCACCAGCTAAGCGGGCACCAATAATTTGCCCTTTTTGAAGCTCAGTAAGCTCTGACATCACTCCATATTACTAGTAGAGCACGCAGTAAATGACAAAAGTGAGGCTTCCCACCTTTAAGGTAGGTGTCTCATCACACAGTGGAAGGAAAAGAATGGTTCATCACTTCCTCTTTCAATGCGGAATATGTCGTCACTTTCACACCTTTAAATCATTTTTTATCTAACCCCTGTATATACAGTATATTATATATATATATACTATATATATTAGTATATATATAGTGATCTGTCATGAGGTTAAAAGGATATTATGTTGCCCAGGATTCTCAACAAGGCAGGATGATGGGCTCCTGCTTGTTAATATGGAGGAAATTGTGTTTTTTGTTTCATTGGTGCTTGGTAAAACTCCGTTTGGGATCTGGAGCCTGGAGGTTTTGTAATGATCTGGGTGGAAGGAAGTCTCCAATCCTGGAACCAGGTTTTAGGAACAGCCAGCACACTGATTGCGCAGGTGAGTTCTGGGATATTTGTAAAGTCAGTATCAGGGTTCTGGGTGCCACCCTCCTGAGGTTTCCAGGTGTGTGCAAGGGAGAAGCCAAAGGAGTGCATGTGTGTCCCAAGCCTGAGGACCAGAGCAACAAGGGCCTGCCATCAGTGTGGACAGTGTTGGCTAGGAATTGGTCTGTGGGAGACAGGGCCTGAAGTGGAAGGCCTTAGCAGAACTGCTATATGTGTAAGCCAGGAGGCTGAATTTGCCATTTCTGTGTTGATGGTGGAAACCTCCTGCATGGGAAACATACATTGTATGGACTTTTTTTTCCTTTAATAAAAGTGGGCCAACAGCCCTTAAACTATCATTTCTGGCATGGGCTCTACTTCCTTGTATGCGCTACCCTGAGCTAAAGAATCCCCCAAGCATTACAATATATATAGTTATGTACAAATATGTTTCTAGGTTGCAAAAATTTTTGCAAGCTACTTAGATGGACAATCTATTCTGACAAATATCACTCTCCAACTTGTAAATAAAATGAACCCTGCAAATAGAACCATTGCGACTCCATAAAATGCATGATTTCACAAATAGGGCTCTACGTTTTCTAAAGTTATTGTAGTGTTACATTGTGAGTCAAGTTTATATAAAAATAATGCTTGCTAGAGATTTTCTTTTAATGTTTATAAAGAAGCTAATAGATTTAGAAAATTGAGGGAGAAGGTCACCGTTGGAGAGAGATTTTGCTGGTTATCTACAGTAGGGATGTTCTGAAATAACATCAAATCCAAACAAACAAGAGAATCAGATATCTATTCATTTAGTGCTCAAACAGGTTTAGAATTTGCTGAAGTTGTATTTGGTTCCTGTGAAGGAGGAAGTATGTTTCAAAGTTTTTTGTCCAGCTCAGAACATCTGTTCAACAGGTCAACAAGAAAGATATACACAGCACACCATTATGCTAAAATAGTATCCCCAGAGTAAAAAAAATATAAAAAATTAAAGTGCAATTCTCTGCTCCTCGAAATTTACAAGTAGCACTGTTATACGAAATATTTATCACCGTAGGTGACAAAGGTGAACCTCCAAAAATCCAATAAAATCCAAACAAAGTGGCAAAAGCAACCAAATGTCCTCTCAAATAATAATATTACAATAAATAAGTGATCACCACGTTTGACTGTGAAGAGTCTCTCCCTCTTGACAGACACTCACCAGATCTCAATGCCTCACATTTGCATGATTGTCATGAAATGCTTAGTGTGAATCCACAAATATATGGGGGTACTGATACATCAATTTTCCAAGCCTTAGCTTGACTGAATAATTCAATACACATGTAAAGGAAAGGAGCAACCATCAATGGTACAGTATGCTAAAACATTTATTTATTTTATTAAAATACCACTCACAATGCAAGAAGAAAAAATGCTCTTCTCATTAATCGTGACACCAAATGGGTAGGGCAGAGCACCAACATCCTCCTCTCACCCTCTTGGGACCTCTGGTTCATCACTTCCAGTTCTGGTACTGATGTCACTTCCAGTTGCCACCCCCCATGCATTTTGACTTCATCACAGGGGGTGGCTATGCAGCATGGCAACCATGTTTTTAAAGCCTTCTTAGTGCAAACCTTAAGAATTCTTAAGAAAAGAGCTCTATGCCAAATCCAGATAAAATTCATGATGATGAAAAATTATATCTAGATATGCATATAAATATACAGTATATCACAAATTCTAGGACATCACATATTAATAACAAACTCGTTACATGAACGTCAGCTGTCTCGACTGAATTAGAAAATGTTAAAAGATACAACTTTTTTTAGTAAAACATCAAATGAAGAAAATGGATATATAACATTACAGAACATAATTACAAAAACCGTTATTGAATTTCATTTAAAAAAAATGTGTAAAGAAGGACTGAAAAATCAAGTTATTAAAATAGGTCGAATCAGCGATTAGAACAAGTATTAAAACACGCGAAGAGACCAAGGACAAGAAGACACTTTAATAAAGTAAAGTGGCTAGTATGTAAAAATTTCAGGAACCTAGAGGTACCTGTATGCCTCAATAACAGACCATTCTGAATGGACAAAGCCCCAACATGTCTGAGCAGAGTCTGAACTTACTTGCTCCTCTGCACATTCCTACTGGCCTATGCAATAACACCAATGTATGTTTAAAGGTAGCCCCTTGGATCCATAATACCTCTTAGAGACAAACCCCCATGCAATCAGTAACCAACCAATCCCACAACAAATTAACACTAATCAAGAATGTGTAGTGCTAAATAAATCTTTTATGGGGGGAAGTAAACATAAAAAAACTAAATTAATGTGGTTGCATACATGTGCTCACCCTCTTAGGCCACATTTGCATAATGTGTTTATGAGCATTTATGAGCGTTTATGTGCATTTCAGTTTAGAAGATAAGAACAGGAGAGCCTCCCAAATGCCCAGAATGCACTGAAAAGTGGGAAATTATTAACTATTTTAGACTGTTTCAGAGAAATACATAGAGTAGAGCAGAGACAGCAGTACATGTTGAGATTAGTTTAAATGTAAGTTGCTCATTAACATTTCTTTTGTTTCCAGGGGTGGGAAAGGTGTCTGCTGGAGTGAGTAAGGCCACCTAGCAGGGGGTCTTCATGAGGAATTTGAGGTGTGAATGGGCATTAACGTATCTTTTGTTTCCAAGGGTGGGAGAGGTCTGAGGTGTGAATTGGTCATTACAATGTGTGACAAGCTTGGTAGGAACATCCTGTTTTCAGTGTTTTGTCCATATGAGTACCTTGAAAATGGTTTGCATGCATTTTTCATGATGAAAAAAGGCTCTGGACAGCATCAGGAACTGGAAGATTTAAAACAATTTTCAGATGTAAATGCTTCTAAACGCGATTTGGCGTGTTTAGCCGCATTTACAAGTAATTTGCATTTGAAACGCTGATAAATTCGACTGCTGAATGCAAGTTTTCTGAGTTAAAAAAAACGACTGTAAACTCAACTGTAAACTCAACTGCCTGTAAAAGTAAACGAAGATGTGTACATGGACACATAGGAAAATATTAGGGTGAGTTCAGGGGCTGCTGAAAAAAACACTGAACAGCTCCTAAACGTGAGTTTATCAGCTGCAGTGTACATGAGCCCTTATAACTGGGGATGTAGCTGTGTTCAGAATTAAGCAATCACATTCAAAATCATGTTAAATAGGAGTCAGTACACACCTGCCATCATTTAAAGTGCCTCTGATTAACCCCAAATAAACTTCAGCTGTTCTAGTAGGTCTTTCCTGACATTTTTTTAGTCACATCCTACAGCAAAAGCAATGGTCCGCAGACAGCTTCCAAAGCATTGGAGGAATCTCAATGTTAAAAGGTATCAGTCAGGAGAAGGGTACAAAATAATTTCCAAGGCATTAGATATACCATGGAATACAGTGAAGACAGTCATGAAATGGAGAAAATATGGTGCAACAGTGACATTACCAAGAACTGGATGTCTCTCCAATATTTATGAAAAGACGAGAAGAAAACTGGTCTGGGAGGCTGCCAAGAGGCCTACAGCAACATTAAAGGAGCTTCAGGAATATCTGTCATATACTGGCTGTGTGGTGCATGCGACAACAATTCTTCATATGTCTGGCCTATGGGGTAGAGTGGCAATACGGAAGCCTTTTCTTACTAATCATCCAAATTTTGAAAAAACGCATCTGAAGTCTCTCAAAAGCATGTGGGAAAAAGTGTTATGGTCTGATGAAACCAAGGTTGAAATTATTGGCCATAATTCCAAAAGATATATTTAGCGCAAAAACAACACTGCACATCACCAAAAGAACACCATACCCACAGTGAAGCATGGTGGTGGCAGCATCATGCTTTGGGGTTGTTTTTCTTCAGCTGTAACTGGGGCCTTAGTCAAGGTAGAGGGAATTATGAGCAGTTCCAAATACCAGTCAATATTGGCACAAAACCTTCAGGCTTCTGCTAGAAAGCTGAACATGAAGAGCATGACAATGACCCAAAGCATACATCCAAATCAACAAAGGAATGGCTTCACCAGAAGTTTTGAAATGGCCCAGCCAGAGCCCAGATCTGAATCCAATGGAACATCTGTGGGGTGATCTGAAGAGGGCTGTTCACAGGAGATGCCCTCACAATCTGACAGATTTGGAGTGTTTTTGCAAGGAAAAGTGGGCAAATATAAATATAAGTGAAGATGTCCCATGCTGATAGACTCATACCCAAAAAGACTGAGTGCTGGAGTCAAAAGGTGCTTCAACAAAGTATTAGTTTAAGGGTGTGCACACTTATGCAACCATATAAGTTTAGCTTTTTATTTTTACTTCCCTTCACCTAAAAGATTTCAGTTTGTTGTGTGGTGTGTAGACTTTCAATGTCCAATGTACATCCATAGCCATTGATTTTTCTGAACAGCTGTATGGAGCATCTATGGCTCCCAGGTAGGAAAATATGCCCATATTTAACATCAGATGGCCCAGGCACCCTTGTGCATGAAGTTTTTGGCTGGCTCTTTCAGTTCTTCTCTTACAAATTACATTAAAATGCTAAACATTAAAGAACAGATGCCCTTTAACACACAGTGAAAATGTTTGTGTTTTTCATAATTGTCTTCTTTAAATTACATCTAATAAAGGTATTTTTGTAAGCATTAGAACTTCCCCTCCTATTCTAAATGAACTCTTTTTTTGTTTTACTTTTCTGCCACAGTCTGCAGACATAATGATACAACCACTGAGGACAAAACAACATTTTTTAGCATGAAAACCTCAAAATACAAACAAAATTGAATCTCATTCTGTTTCTGAGAGCTATTTTTATTGCAAGGCCCCCAAATGAGTTTAAAATAAGCAGCATAAATGTGCTAAAATGCACGGCTGAATTATACTGAGAGCTTGGTAAAATGAAGGCTGTGATCCAAGGGCGCAGATGTTAAAATTAGTTTTAGATCACTAACATTAAAGTGACAGAGAGGAAATATTGCAGAAGAGAATGAGCTGGGCTTTAAATGTGGAAACAGAGAGAAACAGTTCAATCTGAGTGTAATAACAGAGCATAATCCATTTAAACATGATCTTCCACCCAACTCAAGGCTTCATTGTGTTCCTGTGTTTAATTAAAGGATATTGTTCAGTGAAGAAGAGTAGATTAGAATAGAGGAAGTACTATATCAATCCCATTGAAGGACGACTTCACTAAGCACTATTTTATGTAAAATGTATAACCCCATTAAAGTTTAAAAAAACTGCAAACATTTCTGTGAACAAAGTGATTTTTGTGCTGCTCTCCTGTCTCTAGAAGCCTTAAAATGTTACTAAACCCAAAACCTTGGCTTGGTATAAAGAGATCCCAAAACGTTCCACTTCTTAATAGGTGATTTAACAGTACTGATTGGCATATTCAAGGCTTAGGACATCTTTTTATGTCCTTTTCCATCTTTATAAAGTTCCATTACCTTGTTACGCAGGACTTTTGACAGTTCTTTTCTGATCCCCATGGCTCAGTATCTAGCCTAGTCAGTGCTTCCATGTAAGAACTAACAAACTCATTGACTATTTATACACTGACACCAATTGCAATTTATAAAGCCACAGATGTGGGACTTTAACCTCTAATCGGCATTTTAACCCGTGTGTGTCACCTTGTGTGTCTGTACCAAGACCAAACATTCCAGGGTAAGTAAACTTTTGATCAGGGCCATTTGGGTGATTTCTGTTATCACTATGATTTAAAAAGGAGCCAAACAATTATTTGATAAGAAATGGCTTCATATGATCATCATCCTTCAATAAAAGAGCATTTTTTGGCATGATCAGTCATATTTTCAATATCAATGCCAAAATTTCACAATTTCTGCCAGGGTATGCAAACTTTTGAGCACAACTGTATATGCAGTAAAGCATGCCTGTTATACACACTGTAGAACCTAAGGAGTTAATCCTCTGCATTGTGTAAAAAGGCCATTTAATCCATTCTTCTCTATTCCTCCCCTTTTTCAAGCGACCATCTCTTATCTACTTATAAGACAGACTGAAAACTTAGGCATTTTGCACATGCTCAGTTTGGTGTGTATTGCTAGATAAGTTTTTTTTTTCTTGGGAGAGTGCATGTAATCAGCACAGGGCCAATTAGAACTAGACATACAGAGGGACAGGGGTCCTGCATCCTCCTAGAGAAGAAAGAAATCTCCTCCTACAAGCTTTAACCAGTGCTCTGCTGGCCACTGATGAAAGCCACAAGATTGCTCTAATGTTTGAAGAGAAAATGTATTAGTTTATATTTACTAAAATAATTGCATTTCCATGTTTTGTGTACTGTGGGAGACCAGATATAGTAAATGCAGGGTTCTGGGTTTGGCAACACTTTAATCATCATTAAGGTGAATATCAAAGCCAAATAGACTGCACTTTGCAATGCAGTTGTTCCAGAGCTTAGTAAATGAGATGAAGCTTCACTTTGCAAAAAATAGCCCAACACATGCAATAATAAAAAAAAAAGTACTTTTGCTTGCACATGATTGGATGATGAAAGTGAGCAGAGCTTCCCCTCATTTGCTAAGCTATGTAGCAACTGCACTTGCAGAGAGCAACTGCACAGTTCATTTGCCTTTAGTAAATCCACCCGATTGGGTTCTTTCTAAGAGCTGAAATTAAAGCCCAACTGAACTCTCAGTTTAAAGTCAGCTGCTTACATTCAGCCAGGGTTCAACGCTGATGTGGCGCGGCACATCGCATGTGATCAGCATAGGAACCGCACCACAGTTCTGTGCAAATTAAATGCGATTCCTGTGCGGTGCAATTTGAGCCATACATTTGGTACGGTTCATATCGCACTGCATCTGCACCAAAAAGTGCAGGACACTTTTTTAATCCGCACCAGAATCGGATCGCATGGGTATTCACACTTATCCAATCTGATTCTGCACATCGCACTGCGTTTTGTGAACTGATTTCAGGGTGTCGCTAACTTAAAATACATATCCGCAATGGTTCGTGTGAACGGGGTGCAATTCTGATGCGGTGCGGAAATCGCACAGAAACCGGTGTAAATTTTGCACTGTATCAGTGTGAACCCAGGCTCAATGTGCAGCAATCAAAACATGTTCAAAGTTTTACAATTCATTTTCTTTAGAAAGTAGCCACAGCTTGAGTAGAAAAGCCTGTCCTATGACAACATGCTGCAGAGAAGAAGTCTAGCTCTTTAGTCTTTTGGCAAAGATCCAACACCCCCCCTGATGAGTCAAAGCAAGATCTCACAATCAACAAGAAGTGTAAGCTTTGCTGATTGGAGAGTTCTAGGTCTGACTCAACACCGTGCGTAAGACCTCTGCAGAAAGACCACTATTTCCACTCACAGCACATGCTTCCTTCTCTGCAGCAAGTCTGCAAGGGACAGGCTTCCAATTAGAAAATGAACTGTAAGATTTTGCACATTTATTTTTATTTCAGGTACGTAAATAGTGCTGTCAATTTACGCAGTGCTTTACATATATATTGTACATTCACATCAGTCCCCAACCCACGAAGGGCGTACAATCTAAGGTCCCTAACTCACATTCATACATACACATACTGCACTAGGGACAATTTAGACAGGATCCAATTAACCTACCAGCATGTCTTTGGAGTGTGGGAGGAAACCAGAGTACCCAGAGGAAACCTACGCAGGCACAGGGAGAACATGCAAACTCGAACCAACGACCCTAATACTGCTAGGGGGAAGTGCTAACCATTTAGCCACGGTGCTGTACATCTAATATTTCAATGTATCTTGAATGTATTTAAATAATAAGTTAAGTTCACCTTTACTAGAAAGCATCCTATGCAGTGAAAAGGCCCTAGTAGATTTTAACCCCTTGATGCCGACGTCACACAAATATGCTGCCTCACTGAACTGGTCTTTTTTCTGTGGGGCCGCATATTTGCATACCTGCTGGGAGTGCGCCGCACAGCGCGCTCCCAGCATAAAGACTGCAGTGTCACTGAGAGTCCCGGGTCACGTTCTAACAATAAGGAACCGGGACTCCCGATTCCAGGTCACCTGATCACTGTGATTGCCTCTGATTGGCTATCACAGTGATCAGTCACTGTACAGCACCCTGCCTCCTTGTGTTTTTTTTTCTCTCTATGAATGGAGGAGAGAGATACAGTGTATCTCTAACTCCTGGCATAGAGGGGAAAAAATTTTGTAAAGAAAAAAAAAGATAAATATTAAAAAATAAAAGAAAAAAATAAAGAAAAAATACTTAGATCAAGGTTTGATCTAGTTCAGTGCCAGGGTAAGTGTTTGGGTCAAAGTCATGGTCAAAGGTCAAGGTCAGGGTCAAAGGTCAGGGTTTAAAAAAAATGGTATCAGGGCCAGTTAGTATCAGTGTGTTTTAGGTAAAAAAACAAAACAAAACAAAATGTGCACTATTGTTTCTGGGCTGTACTACGGGTACAAACAACAAATCCAATAGGATCAGTACACTGAGTGTTCTTTTGTATTGTTTACATGTGATGTGTCTACTTATTTTGATCTTTTATATGTGTTGCCTTTTTTCCGTTTGATTACTTGTTATTGGTAGCGCTTCACCATGCATCACATATATTGCCATTTACCTATCGAAGTCAGGTTAGGTGATAGCAGCTTCTTTGTAGGTGTCCATTTAAGCACAGAAGGATTCACCCATCAAGGCATTTAGATTTGTTTTACCCTTAGGCATGAAGGGGTTAAACAACTGCATCTTTGTATATAGCTCACTCATTTTCCAATTTTTATACCTGTAGGCTTTTTGGCCCCTTCAAAAGCCTGACCAAAAAACTCCAATTTAGCCATCTCTACTGTACATCCTGCCTTAGGCAGCAATAATAACCTGAAAAGGCATTTTAACTCCTCACTGCTCTTTCAGCAGGATTTACACCCCCCTGTTGCTTTTGGTGGGTGCTACCGTCTGTCAACCAAGATCCGTTCAAGTAAATGGGCCATTCTACAAGTGCCCTGCAACTGCATGCGTCTGCATTGTCCAAGGGGTTAAAGCAGGTGCTGAAAAAGCAACACGCTGCTGCCTGTTTAACCTCTTGTTTGCTGTACTGCACAGGGCTGCAGGGCAATTGCAGAGTGGCCTCTTTCACTTGAATGGGTCATGCTTGGCAGGTGTTACACCCACCAACCATGACAGGGCGTAGGAGCAGCACTACAGAGGAGACATTAACTTATGCGGCTCTTGCTCCCTACTACACCTCCAACTTTACAAGTAGTCCCTCTGCATTGCACTCTGTTTGATGCTCTGGGATGGTGGGACAGCAAGAGATCTGCCAGTCACCTGGCTGAGATCAACTGGTAGATCCCAATCTACTGGTTGCTGACCACCGGTCTATACTAATGACTGGAAGCCTCTGATCTACTTTCTGCCCTACTCTGGAGAATACAAGGATGCTGTGTGTGTGTTCAACAAAAGGACACAAGCAGGAAGCACCCTCCAGCCCTCTTGGAAGGATCAGCTGCAGGCCTGAGACCTGAGACACCAAGCCCATGACTAATGTAGAAGAGATGTGCCAGGTAAGACCCTACACCTCAATATACCCCCCTTAAATATACCAACAAAGAAGACCAAAAACACAGTTGGAGTAAAATGGCCATCACTGCCTTTTATTAACAATTCAACTTCAATAACACAAAAACATTCCTTAAAACAGAAACATACAGGAGAAGTATCTGGATCTTTGAAGGCACCAAACAAAACCTATATCCCCCTGTGGATCCTTAACCATAGTATTAATACTAGGCCTCCAGCAGTAACGCACCGGCTTGGAGACAAAACACACCATCCGCAGTGCAGAACCTCCACCATCCAGTTAAATCTCGGTTAACCGGAATGCACCCAGGCATACCATACCACCGATGGGTCCCAACCATTTGCTTTGGCTTAGAAGTTTGTGCCGGTGTATGGTCAGCAAGAAGGGGTTACAATGCAGTGTTGAGGAGGCACGGGGCGAAGCCTGACTATGGCGGCGGCGGAGAGCTCGTGGTAGGAGCTCCCGCACGGGCCTCTTCCGACCGATCCCCCCTTGGACTCTAAAATTCCCCCCTAGCAGATGGAGGTCTAGAGGGTAGAGACCTACCTCGACCGGGCGGGCTCCTCTGGCTGAGCGGCTCCCCGGAGCTGAGAGTGGAGACCAGCGGAGAGAGGCAGGGACGCTGAAGCCTGGACGCCGAGCCTGGTTGCCGGGTGACAGGGAGGCGCGGCCGGGACATGTGACCGGCCGCAGTGCACCTCTGGGAGGCAAGAAAGCCGGCCGCCAGGAGAGATTCTGACCTGCAATCCAGGGAGCCCTAACAGGTGGTCGATGGGGAGCCTCCCCAACAAAGACAAAGAAGAAGAGCATGGAGGAAAGTCCTGGAGGGTCCCCCTGAGAGGAAGAGAGTGGACCTGCTAAAGGAATTGGAGGAAGGAGCCTGGAGCCGTCTCACGAGAAGCGTTGGAGGGGTGAGTGAGTCTGGCGGTGGCCCCAAACATAAAAATTGTATAGAGCTGGAGGAAAGCAGGGAGAGAAAGAAAAGGGGGGGACCCCCAGAGGACAAGAATAAAAAATAAGGAGAAGAACGCAAGGTGCAGGCAAAGGCATAGACAAAGCTGGGAATTCTATTTCTACACCTTATTAATTTCTTTGTTTTGCAAAGTATAAGTTTATAAGAGAAAATAAAGGTTACAGAAGAAATGAAAAATAAAAGTGCAAAGGGAACCGGGCCTAAAGGGACACAAACGGGGACAATTAAAAAGTACACATCCCAGGGAAATGTGACCCCAGAAAGGCCCCAGAGCAGAGAAGACAAAGGAGAGTCTGATTTAAGTATGCAAAATAGTCCTAAACAGTCAATGGAATTGGATATCAGTAATCAACAAATATCAGAGACAGAAAAAGAACTACAAATCCCAAATAAAAGAGAGATGACAGAAATGTTCAAAGACCTGGAGAGAACAATTAAGCAAGAAATGGTAAAAATTCGGAATGATCTGGGGCAGTTGTTGTTAAGAGTGGAAGAAACGGAGCAGAAAGTTAAAAGCCAGACCCAGATTATTTCCGAATTAGAGAAGAAGATAATTAATATGGAAAAAGCTCAGGAAAAATTGCAGTACAAGGTGGAAATTCAAGAAAATAGAGAAAGAAGGAGAAATATAAGGATAAGAGGGGTACCGGAAAGTTTAAAAGGAGAAATACTAGAAGAGATGGTTTGCAAAATACTGAACTTTATAATGGGAAACTCTGAAATCGAAAGGACTAATATAGAAGGAATCTCTAGAAACGGGAAACTCCAGGGGAACCATGAGAAAGACAGGCCGAGAGACATACTTGTAAAATTTTATGAATTACAACAAAGGGAAAAAATCTGGAGGAACACTAAGGGAAAACCAGTAATAAAGTATGGAGAAATGGATATTCAAATATTTGCGGACTTGTCATCAGAGACTCTCCGGAGGAAGAGAGCTCTGAGGCCTTTGCTGGAGCAGATGAAAAAACAGAAGGTGCAATACAGATGGGGAGTTCCGGAGTGTTTAATAGGATGGAAAAATGGAATAACTGCCCATTTGAGGTTCCCAGAGGACTTGAGAAATTTTTGCAATAGACTTGAAATGCAGAAAATTGAAATAAAGGGTTGGGAAGAAGAATCTGGGGAAGAAAGAGCAGAAGGAAGGGAGGGGTGGAGACGGATGGGGGAGAGGGGGAGGGGCGGAGAGGGAGAGTGAAGGGGAGAGAGGTGTGTTTTTTTTTTTTTTCTTCTCCCTTTCTCTCTCCTTGCTCCCATTTCATTGCCTCTTTTTTTTTCTCCCCTTGTCCCTCCAGCTTGA
The DNA here is from genome assembly GCF_062004578.1 of Staurois parvus. Taxonomy (NCBI): domain Eukaryota; kingdom Metazoa; phylum Chordata; class Amphibia; order Anura; family Ranidae; genus Staurois; species Staurois parvus. The sequence continues at coordinate 3,256,750 of NW_028318005.1, forward strand.
CTCCCGTTTCCTCCTATAGAAATATGAGTAAAGAGGGGGTCAAGGGGGGGATCCGGATGGAGGGGAGGCTGTCCATGGGAAGAGTGAAGCCCTAAGGTTTAAGTCAAAGGTAGATGTTACTTCCACAAATGACGGTTAGGCAAAGTAAAGGCCTAAAAAGAGGGGGGAGGGAGGGGGGGAGGGGTGGGGTGGGAGGGAGAGGGAGGGGGGGAGAGGAAAGGGAATGGGGGGAGTATTGGGAGAGCGGGGGAGGGAGAGGGAGAGAGAAAAGGGTAGAGGGATAAAAACGCTCTATAGGAATAAGAAAGAGGAAGGGAAGGAGGAAGAGGGAGACGGTAGGAAAAGAGTAAGATGGAAGAAATCCAATATATAACCTATAATGTAAAAGGGTTAAGTTGTCCAGGAAAGAGATTCAGGTTATTTAAAGAACTTCAACATAGAAAATCCTCAGTGGTATTTTTGCAGGAAACACATCTAGAGATAGAGTCGAAGGTTAGACTGAAGACTAGACATTTTCCAACATGGTTCTATGCGGATTCACCAACTAAAAGAGCAAAAGGAGTTGCTATAGGCTTCGCAAAGAATATAAGGTTCGAGGTGGAGGAGAGACTAACGGATCCGGAGGGGAGGTTTTTATTTTTGAGAGGTAAACTACAGGGAATTGAGTGTACAATAGCAAATATATATAGTCCAAATAAGAGACCAGAGAGGTTTATGAGAGAAGTGCTGAAGAGATTGATGGAGTTTAAAAGTGGGTGTATGATAGTAGCGGGAGACTTTAACATCTGTATGGACCCACGGATAGATACCACTTCCTCTGTGAGGAGGGAGGAAAGCAAATCCTTGAGAATGTTAAAGAAATTGATGCATGAGTGTCAGTTGGTGGACATCTGGAGAATCAGGAATATGAAGGAGAGAGACTATACTTTCTTTTCGCACGTTCATGAGACTTATTCTAGACTAGATTACATATTAGTAGAACATCGTGTGATAGAGTGGGTGGTGGAAATAAAAATTGAAGGAAGCACTCTGTCGGATCATGCTCCAGTTGCTATGAAGTTAAGATGGGGTAGAGAAGGGAGAGAAGGCTATGTATGGCGGTTGAATGAGGCACTTCTCATGGAGGAAGAGATTGGTCAAAGAATTGAGAGAGAAATTGAATGGTTTTTTGATGAGAATGAAACAGAGGATGTGTCGGTTGCAACGGTGTGGGAAGCACATAAAGCTTACATCAGAGGTCTACTTATTGCAATGGGGGCAAAAAAGAAAAAAGAAAGTAGAGAAAAGATAAATAGATTATTAAATGAAATATATGATCTTGAACAGGTGCATAAAAGGGAAAGAACTAAGGAGATTATGCAGAGGTTAATAAAGAAGAAAGAAGAATTAGAGAATGTAATGGAGGAGGAAAAAAGAAGAGTTTTTAATAAAATAACAAGTGAAAGGTACAGATGGGGAGATAGGCCAGGAAAGTATTTAATGAGAACTTTAAGAAAGAAGAAAAATAGAAATTACATTGAGAAAATAAGAAACCCCAAGGGGGAATTTGTACACTCAACCAAGGATATTGCTAGAATATTTAAAGAGTATTATAACGAGTTGTATAATATCAGACCTCAGGATACGTTTAGGAAAACTGAAACAGTAAATAGAGAGAAAAGAAAGACATACTTAGAGGAGGCAGGCCTACCAAAATTAAGAGAAACACAACTGAACTCTATAGAGGCAGAAATAACCCCAGAGGAAATAAAAGTAGCAATTGAAAGCATGGCGGGAGGGAAAAGCCCAGGTCTGGATGGATATACGGCCAAATACTATAAAAAATATAAAGAGCTTTTAATTCCCAAAATGAAGATTTATATGAACGCCTTGGGGAACGGGATGAAGATAAGGGGAGAGTCTTTACAGGCGAATATAGTATTGATACAGAAAGAAGATAAAGATCCCTCACAATGTGCGAGTTATCGTCCCATTGCGCTGCTGAATGTAGACACTAAAATATATGCAAAGGTTCTGGCAAATAGACTGAAAGAGCTGATGCCGGAGTGGGTACATGGAGACCAGGTGGGGTTTGTCCCGGGAAGAGAGGGTAGAGATAATGCTCTGAGATCACTCTTACTTATACAGGAGGGCAAAAAAGGAAAAACCCCAATGATACTGATGTCGATAGATGCTGAGAAGGCATTCGACAGAGTGAGTTGGGGTTTTATGATGGACACTCTGGAAGCGTTGGGAGTGGGAGATAGAATGAGAGGGTGGATTGGAGAGTTGTACAGAGGGCCTACCGCTACCATAATGGTAAATGGAGGAAGATCAGAGTACTTTAAGATGTCAAATGGTACAAGACAGGGATGCCCATTGTCCCCACTGCTATACGTGTTATCACTGGAGCCCTTACTGTCTATGATTAGAAAGAACATAGACATAAAAGGAATAAAGATAGGTGATAGAAAACACAAGGTAGTGGCCTATGCGGACGACCTGATGTTTTATGTTGGAAACCCTAGAACATCACTTCCAAATTTAACCTCCCTGGCGGTATGATTATTTCAGATTTTTGGTGCTGAAAGCGGTACCATTTTTTTGCATGGAAATATGTATTTTTTTATTGTAGGCTGTAATTTTTAGGAAAAACTCACTGAAATCTGTCCGAACAAGAGTCTAGTAAACATCCCGGGTATGATAAAATTTGAAACACAAAATCATAAATTATAATTTAATAAATAATCATAAAAATAATATAAAAATAATAAAAAATTTAATTCAATAATATAATCAAACCAAAAACACTGAAATGTGAAATAGAGCGCCAAGTTCGCACATTGCTGAGCTCAGTCGCAAAATCGTTTTCAGTTTCTGATGACGAATTTCCCCCACGAATCATTATCACTCAATTCTGTAAGTGGTTCTGATTTACTATCGCTGTTCTCTAGCTGATCTAAACCGCTTTTGACCTAAAGGGACACTTTTTGGACGCCATGGACATTTCTCAGTTTCCAGGCAGAAAGAACAGACAAAATGCAGGCAGGGGACAGGACAAAGTACTAGGGACAATATGTATGTGAAATAGGTTGAAACAGCAATGTTTTACTGTGTAAAATGAAAAAAAAAAAAAATGACATTTTTTAAAATTTTTAAATTTCCCGCCGCCGCCGCCGCCGTCCCGACGTCACAGGGACAGGACACAGAAGCCGGATGCCGGCATCGGCCGGAGGAGATGGCCGGGGATGCTGCAGGGGACACATCGTGGGAGTGCAGGGTAAGGTAAGTGAAGAACACATGCCGGAGCAGCGCCGCATGGTATTCCCGAGTGTAGCTCGGGGTTACCGCTTTTGGTACTGAAATGTTACCCCGAGCTACACTCGGGAATACCGCCAGGGAGGTTAATGAAAGCATTGAGGGAGTACGGAGACCTGTCGAATCTGAAAATTAACCCGACAAAGACCGAAATCTTAAACATAAATCTCAAAAATAGTGAAAAAGAAAGATTACAAGAGGAATTCCCTTTCCTTTGGAGAGACAAAGAATTAAAATATCTAGGAATAAAACTACCAACCTCAAATAAAAACCTTTATAAAGCCAATTATATAATGTTATTAAATTAAATTAAGGAGGAGTTGAGGAGACTGGGAAATGGAAATCCATCGTGGATAGGTCGTATAAACTTGATAAAGATGGTAATTGTCCCCAAAGTATTATATAAATTCCAAATGATCCCAATTAAACTCCCAGAGGCATATTTTAAAGAACTGAGGAAAATGATAATAAAATGTATATGGAGGAATAAAAAGCCTAGAATAGGGTATGAAACATTGATTAGAAGTAAAGAAAGAGGAGGACTGGGGGTACCAGAATTTAGGAGATATTACAAAGCAGAGATTATCGCAAGAATTTTCGACTGGATTCATAATCCGGAGAAAAGTTGGGTCAAAATTGAGAAAATACTCAGTGGAATAAGTTTGAGTAATAGTATCTGGGTGCCTGCACAATACAGAGAATTAGAGGAGAGCACAAGCACGTACACTCTTATTGTTTTAAAAGAATGGGATTTATTACACAGACAAAAGGGGTGGGTTTTTAATTCACAACTAATACCACTTAGGAACACAAAATATTTTATCCCGGGTAAAGATAGCATAGCAGGGAAATGGATTATAAAACAGGAGGTGCAATTGAGAGATATAATGGTTGGAGAGGAAATTGGGTCATATAAGGATATGGAGGAAAGAAAGGGTGAAGTCTTTAATAAGATGGATAGATTAAGATATTACCAACTGAAGAACTTTTTTGAAAGCCTTCCAAAACCTATAAGAACTAGAAAAGACTGGAAACCATTCAAGAGAATTTTTGAGTTACGGGGAAATGGTAGACACGGAACGGCAAAAATACACAAGATATTAATGGAACTTGACACAGACACAAAATTAATGCACATAGAGAAATGGGAAAGAGATTTGGGAAGAAAAATAGAGGAGGAGGAGAAGAAGAAGATGTTCACATTAATTCACGAAAATATTAGTATGAGAGAAGTGGAAATAAATTCTAAGTGTTTGAATAGATGGCACATTACCCCTTACCTGGAGCACAAGATGAATACGGAAATTTCACAGATGTGTTGGAGAGACTGTGGAGAGGTGGGCACGTGGTATCATATGTGGTGGGAGTGTCCAGAAATACAGGTGTTCTGGCGAAGGATAGTTTACTTGATAGGGAAGATTACAAAAATCAATATAGGATTAGACCCAGAATTATGCCTCCTCCATATCTCAGAACTCCCAGTGAAAGTATATAAAAGGTCAGGGATATGGTATTACTTAACCGCAGCAAAGAGCTTGATACCCAGGTACTGGAAGAAAAGAGAGGTGCCAACTGAGGAAGACTGGATGGGTAGAGTAAACCAGATTTCTGGGACAGAAAGATTGTATTATATGCACGAGGATAAGCTGGAGATGTACAATAAAAAATGGAAAGGATGGGGAGAATATAAAGAAATGGCGAAAAAGGTGAAGAGATAAGGTCCTGGGTAGTCGGTTTAGAATTGGATTTAGGAATAACAGAATAAATATGGAGTAAATGAGAGAAGAGAGCGTGGGAAGGTGAGGGTGGGAAGGGAGTCGACGGGGAGAAGGAGGGGGGGGGGGTTTGGGAGGGGGGGATGGTATGAAAAGAAAGTCATATATAGGAATACATTTTATAAAGAGAAAATATGTTTTTGATAAATGTTTTAATAGATATGATGAAATGACTTGTATATGGATTGAAAACTAATAAATATTTATAAAAAAAAAAAAAAAAAAGAAGTTTGTGCCACCTCCAAAGACCATCAAACCACCCCAGGAGCCCAAACAAACTGGGAACTGAAAAACCCACTCAAACCCTGGGGAGAGGGGGGGGGTGGGAAGCTTGCTCCACTGCTGCCACTCCTCTACTGGATTGTCCGACCCCCCCACCACTCCCCAAGGTGACGAAGACCCCACCCCACACATCCATCACCAATCAGGTAACCTAAACATTTCACTACCTCCCACTTTCCTTTCCTGACTTTCCTACCTCCTCTTCACCTAGTTATGTCTGCTCTCCGCTATTTTCCTCTTTCTTTTTGTCGCTACAGGCAACGCTTATCAGAATGTCTTAATCTGGCCATAAGTGGATCCAAATTTTGCCAGTTCAGCAAGGACCAGTCAAATTTTGATCCACATATGGGAACTCTAATTGTATTGAAGTCAATATACCAATCAAATTTTGTATAACCAGCCTGTTGGCAGCAATGACCACTGTATTCTGATGGGGGCGAAGGCTCCACACCATCAGAATACAATAGCACAGCGAACAAGATCTTTTTTTTTTGTTCATCCCGTTGCTTGAATTAAAAAAAAATTATTAATGTATGGGCTGCCTTAGTCAAGCTGGTCTGAAAAGAATATGAAAACGTCTTCCTCATTCTGCTTTAGGAGCTCCATTCATGAAAAGCACTACATGCTCAACTGGTTTTGAGATTAGGATAGGAGAGTTAAAAAGAGGGTAAGTATAAGCAGCAAGGGTCAAAAATTAAAGAAAATTTATGGTAACAGCCTATGCTTTCATTTTAGAACATCAGCATTATAATAACAATACAAACAATATTTACAGTATAATATAAATTTACTTAAAAAAAAATTTTCATTTTATGAGTTCTGCCTGTTTACTGGCCATCTCTTTCCACAATTTCTGCATTCCCAGCATGCTTTGCAGCTTCTCCTCTGCTGATTACTTTCTATTTCTAAGGACTATATAACCCATGGTACATTGCTACCTGCAAGTAGTGATTCCTGTACTGATTCCGCCTCCTGAAACTCCTCCTCTCAGCACCTCTGTAGTTCAGAAGGCAGGCTCTGTGAAATGTGTGACACAGCAGTGCCTACTCACAGGACATAGTGATTATATTTTTCAGAATAAATATTATTTATATTTTAATATATTATAATATTTTAAATAATTAAAATAATAAAACTAGGCTTCAAATAATTGAAATGCAAAGTAAAAATGTATATGGTTGTACGTTTTGACCATACATACACATTAGGTGAACCGTGCACAGCAAAATACAATTTTTTTCTTCATTTTGGATAATTCAGGGAATGTTTTTTGCTGTTTCCCATTAGAGAGATCTGTATTTACGTCCAGTTCTGTAAACACAACAAGTAGTAAGAAAATTCTTCAAAGTGAGGGAAAGTCCTCTGAACCCTGGTTCACACTGATGCGGTGCGGAATTTGCAGCGTTTTCAATGCGAATTCTGCATCGCATCAAAATCGCACCCTGTTCATGTGAACTACTGCCGGTGTGTATGTTAAGTTAACAAACCCTGAAAGCAGTCCGCAAAACACGGTGCGATGTGAAGAATCGTATCACATAGGTGTGAATACCTATGCAATCCGATTCTAGTGTGGACCAAAAAAGGGTTCTGCACATTTTTGGTGCGGGGGCAGTACGAATAGAGCCATACAAAATGTATGGCTCCGATCGCACCGCACACAAATCGCATGTGATTTGCACAGGAATGCGGTGTGGTTCCTGTGCGGATCACATGCAATATATGGAGCTGCACGTATGTGAACCTAGGCTAAGGCTCCATGCACACTGGGTGTTTTGATAACGCTGGTAACGTTAGCTGTGTAAAGTCACATTAAAAACGTGAGTTTTTCAGCTTTTTTTTAGCGTTTTTGCATTAGCGTTTAGCAGCATTTTGCCGCTTGTAGTGGCGTTTTCCTGTGTTTTTCTGCGTTTGCATTTTTAAGTGTTTTTTTTTCCAATAAAATTTTTGGGGGTCAGAAAAACATCCAAAAATGCCAGTTTGCAATGTTTTACCGCATTTTGCAGCATTAAAGCATTTTTCCAGCTAAAAAAACTCCTCTAGAAACCCACTAGTCCTGGGTTTTTTTCCAGCCAAAAAACGTCCCAGCCAAAGAACGTTGATTACAGTCTATGTGTGCAGGAACACATAGGATAACATGCTGTGGGGTTTACTGGCTGTAGAAAAAAACGTCAAAAGCCAAAACAGCCGCTGTAAAAACTTCCAGTGTGTATGAGGACTAAGACAACTGTCCCCTTTGCCCCATTGGAAGATTATTTCTGTTCTGGTGGCTACTAAAATTTTGGATTTTTGTCTTACGTTCAGTCTCAGTGACATTAGTCTTCAGGAGAAAGAGAGAGTTAATCTCTCCAGGGTGGACACAGCCAGTAAAAACAAAATTCAAAAACCTAAAAACTAAAGAAAACAAAATGAAAATCAACTATATTAAAAATTAAATATGCAGAATGCTGTAAGGGAATGCTGTAAGGGAATGCTGTAAGGGAACCACAGCAATGGTAATAGAGTCCACAAAGATACTTTATAGGATCAGAAAAAGCCAATGAACTTCAGGGGAATTTTGCACACTCCTCTCTCCTCAGGGCTACAACACATAGAAAAATGTTATATATATTTATACAGTATATACTTACAAACCTATGAGAGTCCATGCGATTCATAAATAAATTAAATGACTCATAATACAAAAGATGAAGAGGCTAACAGAATTTTTCTTATTTAGAAAATATCTAAACAATCAAAACTGATACTAATATACACGGCTCAAAAAACTTAAAGGAACACTTTGAAAACACATCAGATCTCAATGGGGAAAAATATCATGCTGGATATCTATACTGATATGGGCTGGATAATGTGTTAGGAACATAAGGATGCCGTTTGATGGAAATGAAAATTATCAACCTACAGAGGACTGAATTCAAAGACACTCTGAAAATCAAAGTGAAAAATTGATGCAGCTGGCTAGTCTTTTTTGCTGAAATTTCATTGCAGCAACTCAAAATGGTACTCAGTAGTTTGTATGGCCCTCACGTGCTTGTATGCATGCCTGACAACATTGGGGCATGCACCTAATGTGACGATGGATGGTGTCCTGGGGTATTTCCTCCCAGATCTGGACCAGGGCATCACTGAGCTCCTGAACAGTCTGAGGTGTAACCTGTTGGCGTCGGATGGACCGAAACATATCCCAGAAGTGTTCTATTGGATATAGGTCAGGCGAGCGTGGTGGCCATTCAATGGTATCAATACCTTTATCCTCCAGGAACTGCCTGCATACTCTCGCCACATGAGGCCAGGCATTGTCAGGCACCAGGTGGAACCCACGACCCACTGCACCAGCGTAGGGTCTGACAATGGGTCCAATGATGGACTGAAATATATCCCAAAGGTGTTCTATTGGATATAGGTCAGGCAAGTGTGGAGGCCATTCAATGGTATCAATACCTTCATCCTCCAGGAACTGCCTGCATACTCTCGCCACATGAGGCTAGGCATTGTCATGCACCAGGTGGAGCCCACAACCCACTGCACCAGCGTAGGGTCTGACAATGGGTCCAATGATTTCATCCTGATACCTAACGGCAGTCAGGGTGCCAATGTTTAGCCAGTAGAGGTCTGTGTGTCCCTCTATGGATATGCCTCCCCAGACCATCACTGATCCACCTCCAAAACACCTCTTCATAAGGCCCCATTCACACCAGATCATGGTGCAGGAAACCCTTGTGCTGTGCCATTTCCCACACTATGTTCAAAAGACAGTGCAAGTGCAATCTGCAGCAGGTGTCGATGTTAAATCAACAACACCACAAACGCAGGTCCAGGGGCGGACTGACAACTCATGGGGCCCCCGGGCAATAGGGGATCATGGGGCCCCTGTGTCCTTGCCCACACTCAAAAAAGCCTATAAAAAAGGTACCAGGGGCATTTCATGGGTCCCCTACTGACCCCGCGCCCTCGGGCAGTGCCCGAGTGCTTGAATGGTCAGTCTGCCCCTGCGCAGGTCACAAATGCAGTGCAATTTTCTACACTGGATTGCAGGGTACAGAAGTACCATGTGATCTGTTTGCAGTACATATATATATATATATATATATATAGTACATGCACTACTTTTGGTGCAGTGCAATGTAATTTGAGCCCTTTAAAAATGAATTACACGGCACTCAACCGCATGTCAATCGTACAGGACATGCAGCACGTCTTGTGCAATTCCAAGTAAGAACTGGGCCTGAATCATCAAATTTATTTATGTATAGCACAGAAAGAATAGGTACGTATATATATATATATATATATATATATATATATATATATATATATATATATACACACACACTTATATATGCAATACATATATTCATTTATTTTCTGTGTTGTAACCCTGAGAAAGGGGTAGTTTGTGAGCCCCAGAAACTTTTTGGCTTTTTCCTGTTGCTAATCATCCAATAAAATACTTTTCTGACTCTGTTACCGCTGGTAACCCTTTGCTGTGCCCTGTATATTTGGATCTTCTTCAATCCCCCCTCCCCTGTTCAGGGTATGCATATTGTATTGGCCTCAAAAAATGATGATAATGGACATTAATGATAGGAGATCTAGGGCCTCTTATATATGTATTCAGCATTAAAAACCTGACAGGGGTTCTACCCCCCCCCACACTACTTCATTTTACTTCTAACAGCATAATTCTCAGAGAATATTTCTATTCCATCTTGTGCCGGATTAAGCGTGCACAGTGAAAGTATTTTCCTTTTATTAAAAAGATTTGCATATGCTTGTTTTAGTATGAATAATAGATCTGTATTTGTTTTGTTTCAAGAGCAAACTAATATGTGAGAAATAAGCAGATGGATTGCTTGCATAATGTGCAGCATTGTTGGCAATCACATGTGGTATGAGGTTTGTTGAAATGATCAGCTCTTATTATAGATAATTAATCAATAATATATAGCACCTGAATTGTTCTGTTAATTGGAAATATGTAATGTATGCAATTTAATAAAGTTGGCAATAAATCTAATCAATTTATGTTACAAATTAAGGAAGACCCGGTGGCCAGAAATGGCTGTTTCTGTAAGTGTCTAGGCAAAGAGTATGTATTTAACCACTTTTAACCCCTTTCTGCCCAGGCCAATTTTCAGCTTTCAGTGCAGTCGCACTTTTATTGACAATTGCATACCACACTGTACCCATATTACATTTTTATCTTTTTTTTCACACAAATAGAGCTTTGGTAGTATTATTTAATCACCAATGGGTTTTTTTATTTTTTGCACTATAAATGAAAAAAGACCAAAATTTTGAAAAACATATTTCTTTGTTTGATAGGCAGTAGAGATGAGCGAATCGAAGTAGGCGAAGTGGAATTCGAGTCGAATATTGGAAAATCCGAAAAATAGCCTACTTCGGACGCGCGAATCGAAATTTTTCCTAAAATGGCGGCGGACATGTGCGGCGACAGAGCGGGGATGTCTGGGAAGGCGCGTAGACAAGGCGCGCTGACCCATAATGCATTCCTTAATGACATGTGATCGCATTAGCCAATCAGCAGCCAGCCAGCCAGCACTGTGTAATGGTCGAGCTATAAATAGCGGCCATTTTAGAATTCTTCATTTGCCTGCAGTCATTCAAGAGAGGCAGACCGCTCTGTATTAGGGACAGAGTTAGGGCCACAGAAACGTTACTTGGGGACAGAGAAACGTTACTTAGGGACAGAGAAGCATTACTCAGGGACACAGAATTGTTAATGAGGGCCACAGAATCGTTACTTAGGGCCAAAGAAACGCTAGTTAGGGCCACAGAATTGTTACTCAGGGACAGACAGAATTGTTACTGAGTGCCAGAGAATTGTTACTTAGGGCCACAGAAACGTTAGTTAGGGCCACAGAATTGTTACTCAGGGACAGACACAGAATTGTTACTGAGGGCCACAGAACTGTTACTTAGGGCCACAGAAACGTTATTAGGGCCACAGAATTGTTACTCAGGGACAGACAGAATTGTTACTGAGTGCCAGAGAATTGTTAGTTAGGGCCACAGAAACGTTAGTTAGGGCCACAGAATTGTTACTCAGGGACAGACACAGAATTGTTACTGAGGGCCACAGAACTGTTACTTAGGGCCACAGAAACGTTAGTTAGGGCCACAGAATTGTTACTCAGGGACAGACACAGAATTGTTACTGAGGGCCACAGAACTGTTACTTAGGGCCACAGAAACGTTAGTTAGGGCCACAGAATTGTTACTCAGGGACAGACACAGAATTGTTACTGAGGGCAACAAAATTGTTACTTAGGGCCACAGAATTGTTACTCAGGGACAGACAGAATTGTTACTGAGTGCCAGAGAATTGTTACTTAGGGCCACAGAAACGTTAGTTAGGGCCACAGAATTGTTACTCAGGGACAGACAGAATTGTTACTGAGTGCCAGAGAATTGTTACTTAGGGCCACAGAAACGTTAGTTAGGGCCACAGAATTATTACTCAGGGACAGACACAGAATTGTTACTGAGGGCCACAGAATTGTTACTTAGGGCCACAGAAACGTTACTCAGGGACACAGAATTGTTACTGAGGGCCACAGAACTGTTACTTAGGGCCACAGAAACGTTATTAGGGCCACAGAATTGTTACTTAGGGACAGACAGAATTGTTACTGAGTGCCAGAGAATTGTTACTTAGGGCCACAGAAACGTTAGTTAGGGCCACAGAATTGTTACTCAGGGACAGACACAGAATTGTTACTGAGGGCCACAGAACTGTTACTTAGGGCCACAGAAACGTTAGTTAGGGCCACAGAATTGTTACTCAGGGACAGACAGAATTGTTACTGAGTGCCAGAGAATTGTTACTTAGGGCCACAGAAACGTTAGTTAGGGCCACAGAATTGTTATTCAGGGACAGACAGAATTGTTACTGAGTGCCAGAGAATTGTTACTTAGGGCCACAGAAACGTTAGTTAGGGCCACAGAATTGTTACTCAGGGACAGACACAGAATTGTTACTGAGGGCCACAGAATTGTTACTTAGGGCCACAGAAACGTTACTCAGGGACACAGAATTGTTACTGAGGGCCACAGAACTGTTACTTAGGGCCACAGAAACGTTAGTTAGGGCCACAGAATTGTTACTCAGGGAAAGACACAGAATTGTTACTGAGGGCCACAGAATTGTTACTTAGGGCCACAGAAACGTTACTCAGGGACACATAATTGTTACTGAGGGCCACAGAACCGTTACTTAGGGCCACAGAATTGTTACTCAGGGACAGACACAGAATTGTTACTCAGGGACACAGAATTGTTACTGAGGGCCACAGAACCGTTACTTAGGGCCACAGAAACGTTACTCAGGGACACAGAATTGTTACTGAGGGCCACATAACCGTTACTTAGGGCCACATAATTGTTACTCAGGGACAGACACAGAATTGTTACTGAGGGACACAGAATTGTTACTGAGGGCCACAACCGTTACTTAGGGCCACAGAATTGTTACTCAGGGACACAGAATTGTTACTGAGGGCCACAGAACCGTTACTTAGGGCCACAGAATTGTTACTCAGGGACACAGAATTGTTACTGAGGGCCACAGAACCGTTACTTAGGGCCACAGATTTGTTACTCAGGGACAGACACCGAATTGTTACTGAGGGACACAGAATTGTTACTGAGGGCCACAGAAACGTTAATCAGGGACACAGAATTGTTACTGAGGGCCACAGAACCGTTACTTAGGGCCACATAAAAGTTAATCAGGGACACAGAATTGTTACTGAGGGCCACAGAACCGTTACTTAGGGCCACAGAAATGTTACTCAGGGACAGACACAGAATTGTTACTGAGGGACACAGAATTGTTACTGAGGGCCACAGAACCGTTACTTAGGGCCACATAAATGTTAATCAGGGACACAGAATTGTTACTGAGGGCCACAGAACCGTTACTTAGGGCCACAGAATTGTTACTCACGGACAGACACAGAATTGTTTCTTGAGGGACACAGAATTGTTACTGAGGGCCACAGAACCGTTACTTAGGGCCACAGAAACGTTAATCAGGGACACAGAATTGTTACTGAGGGCCACAGAACCGTTACTTAGGGCCACGTAAACGTTAATCAGGGACAGACACAGAATTGTTACTGAGGGACACAGAATTGTTACTGAGGGACACAGAATTGTTACTGAGGGCCACAGAACCGTTACTTAGGGCCACAGAATTGTTACTTAGGGACACAGAATTGTTACTGAGGGCCACAGAACCGTTACTTAGGGCCACAGAATTGTTACTTAGGGACACAGAATTGTTACTGAGGGCCACAGAACCGTTACTTAGGGCCACAGAATTGTTACTCGGACAGACACAGAATTGTTACTCAGGGACACAGAATTGTTACTGAGGGCCACAGAACCGTTACTTAGGGCCACAGAATTGTTACTCAGGGACACAGAATTGTTACTGAGGGCCACAGAACCGTTACTTAGGGCCACAGAATTGTTACTCAGGGACACTGAATTGTTACTGAGGGCCACAGAACTGTTACTTAGGGCCACAGAATTGTTACTCGGACAGACACAGAATTGTTACTCAGGGACACAGAATTGTTACTGAGGGCCACAGAACCATTACTTAGGGCCACAGAATTGTTACTCAGGGACACAGAATTGTTACTGAGGGCCACAGAACTGTTACTTAGGGCCACAGAATTGTTACTCGGACAGACACAGAATTGTTACTCAGGGACACAGAATTGTTACTGAGGGCCACAGAACCGTTACTTAGGGCCACATAAACGTTAATCAGGGACACTGAATTGTTACTGAGGGCCACAGAACCGTTACTTAGGGCCACATAATTGTTACTCAGGGACAGACACAGAATTGTTACTGAGGGACACAGAATTGTTACTGAGGGCCACAGAACCGTTACTTAGGGCCACAGAATTGTTACTCAGGGACAGACACAGAATTGTTACTCAGGGACACAGAATTGTTACTCAGGGACACAGAATCGTTGAATTAAAGAGTATGTCAGACAACATGCAGAGGAGTGGCAGAGGAGGCAATGTTTTAGGAGCGAGCAGACATGGCAGCAGAGGAAGGGGTCGAGGCAGCACTATTCGCAGCCAGAGGCCAGTGCTCCCGGTGTCATCCAGCGGTCGTGTCTCCACCGACAACCCTGCCGTCGTCGATTGGTTGGCTCGGTCGTCTTCCTCTTCCCAGGTCACCTCTGACACCTACAGCCAACGGTCGGTGGGTACGTCAGACACAACCGTTAGTTGGCATGGCCCGGGACCAAGCCCACTGAAATCACGTGTCCTCTACCTGCCCCTGTCCTTTAATGTTCCCTCACCAAGCGAAGTATCGCATGCTGTGGGCTCAGCCCCACTGTACAGTGAGGAAGAGCTAACAGAGGGCGGTCAGGAACGGGGGGAGACATCCGCCTTTTCAGCAGCCAGGCGAAGAAGTAGTGGCGAGGAGAGTGGCTCGGTAGCCGGTCTAGAGACAGGTGTGTCTCCTGACCCAGACGCAGCCGAGGGGGCTAGTAGTGAGGCGGAGACCCTACTTGATGATGAGGAGGTTGATCGCACTTGGCAGCCTCGTCGTCATCAGGCAATTTCTTCCGCATCATCAGGAGAAGAGGGTGGCAGCTTGGCAGCGAGCGAAACAGTCGGTGGGTTGCCCAGGAGACAGCAGCAGGGTCGCAGCAGTGTCAGTGGAGCCAAACGGCCACGGAGTAGAGCACCAGCTCCACTGCAGCCTACCACCACGGCCAGTAGTGGCGCCGGTGTGCACGGAGGAAGCAGCAGTCAGCCAGTGAGGAGTATCGGGGGCAAAGTTTCCTACTCGGCGGTGTGGCAATTTTTCGTCAAGCCGCCCGAGGAAGTAAACGTAGCCGTATGTCGACTATGTGGCCAGAAAGTCAAGCGTGGCCAGGGGGCCCATGTTGGGACTACAGCGTTGCGGCAGCATATGCAGCGTCGCCATTTGGTGGCCTGGGAAAACCGTGATAAAGATACGGCGGTTCTGCCCGCCCCAGCCCCCGCTCCATTACCCGCTCCGTTACTTGCTCCGTCACCCGACGTCAATCGCCCTCCATCAGCCAGTCAAGGCTCCAACACCTCTGCTGAGGGGAGTTGTCGCTCGTTGGCATCTTCCGCTCGTTCAGATGCTCCTTCTCCTGCTACTCCTCTTCACGGATTCCGTCAGCAGTCTTTCTTGGAATCCGTTTCCAAGAGACAACAGTTTGCGAGCACGCACCCGACGGTGCAAAAGCTGAACGTCCTCCTGTCCAAGTTGCTGGTGCTGCAGTCCCTCCCTTTCCAAGTGGTGGACTCAGCACCTTTCCGAGAAATGATGGCTTGTGCCGCGCCGCGGTGGAGAGTGCCAAGCCGTCATTTCTTCGCCAAAAAGGCAGTGCCAGCCCTGCATTCACATCTAGAAGAGATGGTGGGCCAGTCTTTGAGCATGTCGGTCTCTGCCAAAGTGCACGGCAGCGCCGACGTGTGGAGCTGTAACTACGGTCAGGGACAGTACATGTCATTTACGGCCCACTGGGTGAACGTGGTGCCGTCACAGCCGCACCAGCAACTTGGACAGGTCACGCCGCTTTTGCCTCCACGTTTGCACGTCCTTGGTCCACAAAAGATGTCCGCCTCTACCACCTCTTCTTCCGCCGTGTCCTCAGCCGCCACCCCCGTGCCAAGTCCCATTACCCGACCGGCATATCACATGTGCAGGGCGCAACGGTGTCACGCTGTTCTGCACCTGGTATGCCTTGGCGAACGTAGTCACACAGGGGAGCAACTTCTGAGTGTAATGAACAGAGAAATCGACAGATGGCTGTCTCCGCGCAAACTGAAAATCGGAACCATGTTGACCGACAACGGAAAGAACATGGTGTCTGCTCTGCGTCAAGGAAGGTTGTGCCATGCGCCATGTATGGCTCACGTGTTCAATCTGGTTGTCAAGCGGTTCCTAAAATCCACCATCCCACTGCAAGACATCCTGAAAATGTCACGTAAACTTTGCATGCATTTCAGCCATTCCTACACCGCAAAGCACACCCTCATTGAGCTGCAGCGGCAGAACGGAATTCCACATCATCGCCTGATCTGCGACGTTGCAACAAGGTGGAATTCAACCCTACACATGTTAGACCGCCTTTACAAGCAGCAAAAGGCCATCACCAATTTCCTGATGTTACAAGCGGATAAAGGTATTCCCCTGTGTAACTTCGATGTCAGCCATTGGCAGCTCATGCGTGACACCTGCCGCTTGCTCAGGCCCTTTGAGGAGGCCACGCTATTTGTGAGTCGGCAGGACTATGGGATGAACGACGTCATTCCTCTGTTGCACGTCCTTGAACAAATGCTGTTAACAATGGCTGGTCAGGGTGCGGTAGACGTGGCGCACAGATCTCAACGCCACATGACCCCTGTGGGGGCAGGACAGGAAGAAGAGGAGGAGGTAGAGGAGGACATTGGTGCTCAGGAATTATTGAGTGAAATGGGTGGTTTTTCCACTCAGCGGACAGGAGTGGAGGAGCAGGAGCATCTGGTAGAGGAGGAGGAGGAGGAGACAGAGGACCCAGACGCACCGTGGCAGTATGCTGTGGAGATGGAGGCAGGGAGTCCCTCGCATTCCTTGGCACAAATGGCCCATAGCATGCTCGGTTGCTTGCGTAGCGACAGCCGAATAATAACCATCAGACAGAGGGATGACTTTTGGCTGTCCACCTTGTTGGACCCTCGCTACCGTTCAAAAATGGTGGCCTTTTTCACACCTGCTGAGAGGGAGGCCAAAATAACGTACTATAAAATCCACCTATGTAGTCAGTTGGTCTCTGCCTTTGTGCGCCAACGTCCATCCTCAGACACTGTGGGCCCTGTGCGCTCGCGTTCCGCTGGCATGGCAGCAGGGGAGGGGTGGGGTGGTAGGAGCAGTGGCAGCTCCACCAGCAGCGGCTGCCTCAGTCTGCAGTCGATGATGAGTAGCTTTCTTCACCAGCGCAGTGAGGAAACTACTAACCAGCCGCAGCAGCAGCAGCATCAGGTGGACCTGGAGCAGGACCTCAAACAACAGGCTTGGGCCTACTTGGACAGCACCCTGCCAACCGAGGTAGACAATCCCCTTGACTACTGGGCAACGAAACTTGACCTTTGGCCCCAACTAGCTGAATTTGCCCTTGAAAGGCTATCATGCCCGGCCAGTAGCGTGGCATCGGAGCGCGTGTTTAGTGCGACAGGAGGTATTGTAACTCCGCGGAGGACACGACTGTCCACCCAAAGTGTGGAGAGACTCACGTTTGTGAAAATGAATCAGGCGTGGATTAGTCTGGATTTCAAACCACCAGTTCCTGACACAACTGACTAAATCCGCCATGAATCATGCCTCAAACATGTGCCACTTTCAGGTCTCCTCACACACTGCTGGTGTGTTCCATTTTTTGTCATAGGGTGCTGGCAGAATACGGGCCTCCCATAGCTGCTGCCAGGCCCCTAATCTGCCATAGGCCCCTATATACCGCCTCCTCATGCTGCTGCCAAGTCCAGAGTCTGTCATGGGTCCCTGTACGGCCTCCCATTGCTGCTGTCTCCATCGCCACACTCTGCCATGTGCCACTTTCAGGTCTCCTCACACTGCTGGTGTGTTGAATTTTTTGACATAGGGTGCTGGCAGATTACGGGCCTCCTATAGCTGCTGCCAGGCCCCTATTCTGCCATAGGCCCCTATATACCGCCTCCTCATGCTGCTGCCAAGTCCAGAGTCTGTCATGGGTCCCTTTACGGCCTCCCATTGCTGCTGTCTCCATCGCCACACTCTGCCATGTGCCACTTTCAGGTCTCCTCACACTGCTGGTGTGTTGAATTTTTTGACATAGGGTGCTGGCAGATTACGGGCCTCCTATAGCTGCTGCCAGGCCCCTAATCTGCCATAGGCCCCTATATACCGCCTCCTCATGCTGCTGCCAGGTCCAGAGTCTCTCATGGGTCCCTGTACGGCCTCCCATTGCTGCTGTCTCCATCGCCACACTCTGCCATGTGCCACTTTCAGGTCTCCTCACACTGCTGGTGTGTTGAATTTTTTGACATAGGGTGCTGGCAGATTACGGGCCTCCCATAGCTGCTGCCAGGCCCCTAATCTGCCATGGGCCCCTTTACCGCCTCCTCATGCTGCTGCCAAGTCCAGAGTCTCTCATGGGTCCCTGTACGGCCTCCCATTGCTGCTGTCTCCATCGCCACACTCTGCCATGTGCCACTTTCAGGTCTCCTCACACTGCTGGTGTGTTGAATTTTTTGACATAGGGTGCTGGCAGATTACGGGCCTCCTATAGCTGCTGCCAGGCCCCTAATCTGCCATAGGCCCCTATATACCGCCTCCTCATGCTGCTGCCAAGTCCAGAGTCTGTCATGGGTCCCTGTACGGCCTCCCATTGCTGCTGTCTCCATCGCCACACTCTGCCATGTGCCACTTTCAGGTCTCCTCACACTGCTGGTGTGTTGAATTTTTTGACATAGGGTTCTGGCAGATTACGGGCCTCCTATAGCTGCTGCCAGGCCCCTAATCTACCATGGGCCCCTGTACCGCCTCCTCATGCTGCTGCCAGGTCCACAGTGTCTCATGCCATGTGCCACTTTCAGGTCTCCTCACACTGCTGGTGTGTTGAATTTTTTGACATAGGGTGCTGGCAGATTACGGGCCTCCCATAGCTGCTGCCAGGCCCCTAATCTGCCATGGGCCCCTATACCGCCTCCTCATGCTGCTGCCAAGTCCAGAGTCTCTCATGGGTCCCTGTACGGCCTCCCATTGCTGCTGTCTCCATCGCCACACTCTGCCATGTGCCACTTTCAGGTCTCCTCACACACTGCTGGTGTGTTCAATTTTGTGACATAGGGTGCTGGCAGATTACGGGCCTCCCATAGCTACTGCCAGGCCCCTAATCTGCCATAGGCCCCTATATACCGCCTCCTCATGCTGCTGCCAAGTCCAGAGTCTGTCATGGGTCCCTGTACGGCCTCCCATTGCTGCTGTCTCCATCGCCACACTCTGCCATGTGCCACTTTCAGGTCTCCTCACACTGCTGGTGTGTTCAATTTTTTGACATAGGGTGCTGGCAGATTACGGGCCTCCTATAGCTGCTGCCAGGCCCCTAATCTGCCATAGGCCCCTATATACCGCCTCCTCATGCTGCTGCCAAGTCCAGAGTCTGTCATGGGTCCCTGTACGGCCTCCCATTGCTGCTGTCTCCATCGCCACACTCTGCCATGTGACACTTTCAGGTCTCTTCACACTGCTGGTGTGTTCAATTTTTTGACATAGGGTGCTGGCAGATTACGGGCCTCCTATAGCTGCTGCCAGGCCCCTAATCTGCCATAGGCCCCTATATACCGCCTCCTCATGCTGCTGCCAGGTCCAGAGTCTCTCATGGGTCCCTGTACGGCCTCCCATTGCTGCTGTCTCCATCGCCACACTCTGCCATGTGCCACTTTCAGGTCTCCTCACACACTGCTGGTGTGTTGAATTTTTTGACATAGGGTGCTGCCAGATTACGTGCCTCCCATTGCTGCTGCCAGGCCCGTAATCTGCCATGGGCCCCCGTACCGACTCCTCATGCTGTGACGTTGCAACAAGGTGGAATTCAACCCTACATATGTTAGACCGCCTTTACGAACAGCAAAAGGCCATCACAGATTTCCTGATGTTAAAAGCGGATAAAGGTACTCCCTGTGTAACTTAGATGTCAGCCATTGGCAGCTCATGCGTGACACCTGCGCTTGCTCAGGCCCTTTGAGGAGGCCACGCTATTCGTGAGTCGGCAGGACTATGGGATGAACGACGTCATTCCTCTGTTGCACGTCCTGGAACAAATGCTGTTAACAATGGCTGGTCAGGGTGCGGTAGACGTGGCGCACAGATCTCAATGCCACATGACCCCTGTGGGGGCAGGACAGGAAGAAGAGGAGGAGGTAGAGGAGGACATTGGTGCTCAGGAATTATTGAGTGAAATGGGTGGTTTTTCCACTCAGCGGACAGGAGTGGAGGAGCAGGAGCATCTGGTAGAGGAGGAGGAAGAGGAGACAGAGGACCCAGACGCACCGTGGCAGTATGCTGTGGAGATGGAGGCAGGGAGTCCCTCGCATTCCTTGGCACAAATGGCCCATAGCATGCTCGCCTGCTTGCGTAGCGACAGCCGAATAATAACCATCAGACAGAGGGATGACTTTTGGCTGTCCACCTTGTTGGACCCTCGCTACCGTTCAAAAATGGTGGCCTTTTTCACACCTGCTGAGAGGGAGGCCAAAATAACGTACTATAAAAACCACCTATGTAGTCAGCTGGTCTCTGCCTGTCTGCGCCAACGTCCATCCTCAGACACTGTGGGCCCTGTGCGCTCGTGTTCCGCTGCCATGGCAGCAGGGGAGGGGTGGGGTGGTAGGAGCAGTGGCAGCTCCACCAGCAGCAGCTGCCTCAGTCTGCAGTCGATGATGAGTAGCTTTCTTCACCAGCGCAGTGAGGAAACTACTAACCAGCCGCAGCAGCAGCAGCATCAGGTGGACCTGGAGCAGGACCTCAAACAACAGGCTTAGGCCTACTTGGACAGCACCCTGCCAACCGAGGTAGACAATCGCCTTGACTACTGGGCAACGAAACTTGACCTTTGGCCCCAACTAGCTGAATTTGCCCTTGAAAGGCTGTCATGCCCGGCCAGTAGCGTGGCATCGGAGCTCGTGTTTAGTGCGGCAGGAGGTATTGCAACTCCGCGGAGGACACGACTGTCCACCCAAAGTGTGGAGAGACTCACGTTTGTGAAAATGAATCAGGCGTGGATTAGTCTGGATTTCAAACCACCAGTTCCTGACACAACTGACTAAATCCGCCATGAATCATGCCCCAAACATGTGCCACTTTCAGGTCTCCTCACACTGCTGGTGTGTTCCATTTTTTGTCATAGGGTGCTGGCAGATTACGGGCCTCCCATTCGCTGCTGCCAGGCCCCTAATCTGCCATGGGCCCCTATACCGCCTCCTCATGCTGCTGCCAAGTCCAGAGTCTCTCATGGGTCCCTGTACGGCCTCCCATTGCTGCTGTCTCCATCGCCACACTCTGCCATGTGCCACTTTCAGGTCTCCTCACACTGCTGGTGTGTTCCATTTTTTGTCATAGGGTGCTGGCAGATTACGGGCCTCCCATAGCTGCTGCCAGGCCCCTAATCTGCCATGGGCCCCTATACCGCCTCCTCATGCTGCTGCCAGGTCCAGAGTCTCTCATGGGTCCCTGTACGGCCTCCCATTGCTGCTGTCTCCATCGCCACACTCTGCCATGTGCCACTTTCAGGTCTCCTCACACTGCTGGTGGGTTCCATTTTTTGTCATAGGGTGCTGGCAGATTACGGGTCTCCCATAGCTGCTGCCAGGCCCCTAATCTGCCATGGGCCCCCGTACCGACTCCTCATGCTGCTGCCAGGCCCGTAATCTGTCATGGGCCCCTGTTGTCGCTTGTTGGCATATTCCGCTCGTTCAGATGCTCCTTCTCCTGCTACTCCTCTTCACGGATTCCGTCAGCAGTCTTTCTTGGAATCCGTTTCCAAGAGACAACAGTTTGCGAGCACGCACCCGACGGTGCAGAAGCTGAACGTCCTCCTGTCCAAGTTGCTGCTGCCAGGCTCGTAATCTGTCATGCGCCCCTGTACCGCCTCCTCATGCTGCTGCCAGGTCCAGAGTGTGTCATGGGCCCCCGTACCGACTCCTCATGCTGCTGCCAGGCCCGTAATCTGTCATGGGCCCCTGTACCGCCTCCCCATGCTGCTGCCAGGTCCAGAGTGTGTCATGGGTCCCTGTACGGCCTCCCATTGCTGCTGCCAGGCCCGTAATCTGCCATGGCCCCCGTACCGACTCCTCATGCTGCTGCCAGGCCCGTAATCTGTCATGGGCCCCTGTACCGCCTCCTCATGCTGCTGCCAGGTCCAGAGTGTGTCATGGGTCCCTGTACGGCCTCCCATTGCTGCTGTCTCTATCGCCACACTCTGCCATGTGCCACTTTCAGGTCTCCTCACACTGCTGGTGGTTTCCATTTTTGTCATAGGGTGCTGTATGGCCTCCCATTGCTGCTGCCTCCACCGCCACACTGTGGCTCCACACTCTGGTTTTGGCCCCGTGACTGCCCAAATGAGTGAAGTGTGCGGTGATTCTAAGATCGACGGCACTCATCTGCATGTCATACTGACTGACAGTATTATTTCTCTTCCCCAGCAGACTCCAAGGGCATTTAAATTAAAGGTACAGTGTTCTGCACTAATATTAAGTCTCTCTGAAGCCTAGAAACACCCTTTTTTAAGTTAAATTCACAGCGAATATATTCGACTCGAATCAAAATTTTTCCACGAATTCGCCGAATCAGTCGAATCTAATTTTTGAATACTTCGCTCATCTCTAATAGGCAACACTGATGGGCATTGATAGGCTGCACTGATGAGGCGGCACTGGTGGGCATTGATGAGGAGGCACTGATAGGCACTGATATGTGGCACTAATAGGCAGCACTGACGAGCACTGACTGGCGACACTAACTGATGACACTGACTGGTGACACTGACTGATGACACTAACTGGCAGCACTGACTGGTGGAACTGATAGGTGGCACTGACTGGCGGCACTAATGGGCTCAGATTGGCAGCATTGATGGGCACAGATTGGCAGCACTGCTGGGCGCCGGTGAGCAGCACTGTTGGGCAATTTTAGGGCTGCACTAATCAGGGCAATGATAATCAGTGCCCTGATTATCAGTGCAGATTTCTCCTTTGACAGTTGATGGTTATTGGCAGTACTTTCATGAGAAAAGTGCTGCGGATAACCAGCAAGTTGGACATAGCTGATCACCTAGTAAAAGGCCGCTGTGATTGGCCTTTTACAGTGTCATGTGATCACCTGTGTCCAAAGGACACAGCGATCACATAGAGTGCCGGTTACACACTGCTGGAGCCATGTTCTGGGAGGATGTCATATGACGCCCTCCCAGAACAGGATGGCCAGTCTGTAGTCATCATTTATCAAGAAATGGTTAAAAATGTAAATAAATGCCACAACATTGCAACCAGGGGCGGACTGACCATTTGGAAACTCGGGCACTGCCCGAGGGCCCAGGGTCAGTAGGGGGCCCCATGAGATGCCCCTAGTACCTTTTTCATAGGCTTTTTTGAGTTTGGGCAAGGACACAGGGGCCCCATGATCCTCTATTGCCCGGAGGGCCCCATGAGTTGTCAGTCCACCCCTGATTGCAACCCAATATTCTCAATGATAACATGGACAGCAGCTGGCAGACTACATAGACCAGATCATGGACCACAGCGAATGAGAAAATTGGGTTTCAGTGTTGAGGCATGACCCTCCCCCTTCTCCTGTATAAAGCAATCACAGTGTTCCCTCTAGGCAGGCTTGACAAAGAAGGAGGTCCCTCGAAATGTGTAACCATGCCCACTGCTCCACCTGCATGTGATGTTAACCAGGAGAATTTCTGAAACACACTGTGCTATGTATCAGGGGCGGATTGACCATTTGGAAACTCGGGCACTGCCCGAGGCCCCGGGGTCAGTAGGGGGCCCCATGAGATGCCCCTGGTACCTTTGTCATTGGCTTTTTTGAGTTTGGGCAAGGACACAGGGGCCCCATGATCCTCTATTGCCCGGGTGCCCCATGAGTTGCCAGTCCGCCCCTGCTATGTATTGAGCTCTAGTCTGTCCTTCAGCCACAGTTCTTCTTTCATCTGGCAACACTGCTATCCAGGACTACAAGTGTGACTACAGCAAGGCACCCATGCTGGGAGTGTTGAGTACAAGCTTTTTCTATTGTGAACGGCCAATTTGCAGTTGATTTTAACATCAAAGTTTTTAACTCTACAGCACTTAGTGTAAGCTCTTCTTATTTGATTGTTTGTACCTGAAGTTAGTGTTGCATTGCATGACAGGTTTAGTTTGAAGCCAATGAACTGTGGTGCCATTATGATACTCCTACATAGCTTCCAACTATTCATTATTTGGAAGGATTGCGCCTCTTTGCAAGCAAAATCTTTGTGTCCCTCTTTCCTCCTCAGTTGTTCCTCTTTTTAGTTTGATATATAGACCTCTATAAAAAATTACTATTTCACTACTGAAAGTGTTAAACAATATTTTTTTGCTAAGAAAAGTGAATGTCAAGCCAAAAACAGTTTTTCCAGTACTGAATATAAACTAGAAGTATTAGAATTTGTGTTACATTTTTACTGTGTAGGGACACTGCCATTTTTGTACACACTACTGCGGTCTAACGGTGCCAGGCAACTTCCTGGCGATTTACTGGCGACTTGAGTATGACTTTGGTGTGCCTTGATGCACGTCTTTCATGCCATGCAACTTTTCCTGGGTAATCTTAGAGGCAACTTCCATTAAAGTCTATGGGCACATTAAAGTCTATGGGCATAAGTCGGATAGAAGTCACCTTGATGTAGTACAGGAACCTTTCCTAAAGTCAGAGTGACTTCAGTAGTGCTAATTAAGACAGCTTTCATTGACTAACATGGGATTTCACATGTAATGCGACTTGGGGTCTCACAAGTCAGATCCCAAATCGCAGCAGTGTGAACCGGACCTTAAAATAGAGTTCCACCCAAAAGGGGAAGTTCTGCTTTAAGCCTTTGCCCACCGCTCCCCATTAAGGATTAGCACCTTTGGGGAGTGGGGGGGAGCAGGTACCCGAATTTGACAGGTACCCGCACCCACTTCCGCTGCGATCGCCTAGGTGATCGGGGAAGCGGAAGTTGTCCTCCCTCCCCGTAGTCTTCTGAGACACGTGACAGGTCCCAGAAGACTATGGGGTCATTTACAGAGCACAGCGCTTCTCGCGCATGCACAGTGGGCCGCAAGCTGTCACAGCCGAGTGCCCATACTGAAGATGCTGGCGCCAGGGAGAGAAGATGGCCGGTTAAACCAGCGGTGGTGAGGACACCGCTGGATCGAGGGACAGGTAAGTGTCTGTATTTTAAAAGTCAGCAGCTACAGTTTTTGTAGCTGCTGACTTTTATTTTATTTTTTTTCAGGTGGAACTCCGCTTTAAGCTGCAGTGTCCCTAGTCTAAAACTGATGGACTTTAGCCAGCCTGAGTTTTATGTTGTCGTTTCTGCGTTCATTGGGTTTCCCCTAAATTCAGATTACTGATAACTTCTCCTTTTTTTTGGTGAGTTTTCTCCAGCAAAAGAAAACCACATTACTGAGTTATAAATACTTTTTCCTGTCTGGAAAATCACAAGGTTTATTGTTGGTGCTAGATGCTATGGGAGGATATACTGTAAATATTTGAAGAGACTTTGAGAGGGGGCTCTACCCTTTCAGGCTTCACCTAGAGAGGACATTGTGCTGGGGGTCTTTTGCCTCCCTGGCCTGCTGCCTGGGGAGTGTGCTGCTGAAAAGCCATGAACCTTGTCCCGAGGAAACAGAAGGTGACCCATGTAATGGTCCTGAAGGTTTTTAGCTATCCTGCTGGGGAATACATTCAGATGAAGCTGAGCAGGAAGATACCTGCCAGTTTGGAGCATCTTAGCAAGAGGCATTTGTGTTTCACCAGTGTTCTGGAGAGCTGAGTGGAAGCTACTGCATGTGGACATTACAAGATGTTCTCACTGCTCATCCTGAAAAGAAGAAAACCTCCACTAAACTACATTTCCCAGTTGGCTTTGTTTTGTAAAAAGGACATGGGATGCCCCGCAAAATCCATACCAGAGCCTTTGCATTTGGAGGGGGACCCTAACCACCCCCCCAAAGAAAACAGTGTGGGGTCCCCTCAATATTTATACCAGGCCCTTATCCAGGCATGCAGCTTGCCAGGCCAGGGAAGGGAGGTGCAACAAATGTGTGCCCCCTTCCCTCCTGAACCATACCAGGCTTATGACCTCAACAAGGGGAGGATACCTTGGCAAGGGCCTAATCTTCACTTCCTTGGACTGGTTGGTGATTGGACAACTCAATAACTGGCCACTGAATGTTAAAGTTGGCTGATGAGACTGGCTGATGTCATCACCCAGGATACTATCCATCTTTATATGAAAGGAAGGAAGTCATTCATTGGTGGTGGTGGTAGTAGTGGTATCATGACTAAATTTGCAACTTCTGGATGCAACAGCATCAAGAGGTTCTGGCAGGCCAACAGGCTAAATCGGGCCAATCAGTTTGCCTGTTTGGTGAACCCCAAACAGCTAGAATGTGAGTTGAAAGTGTGAACTCAAACAGAAAGCCTATCCCTATACATAAGCAAATACTTTGGAAACACTTGGGGGTTGATTTACTAAAACTGGAGAGTGCAAAATCTGGTGCAGCCAATCAGCTTCTAACTTCATTTTGTTCAATTAAGCTTAGAAGGAGTTTTTATAATTGAACCATTACAAAGATCAGGCTCATTTCACAAAGCTTTAACACAAGGATAAGGCACTATGACTGTAATTTTCCATCTTATTGGATGCTTCCAAAAATAATTCTCACTGAAAAAAAAAAATACTTATTCTGGTATGTTAGATTTGTTAATTGAGCTTATTACATGAAATTAAGATTAGGGATCATTTTTATTATTTTTGTGTATGTGCGTGTGTGAATGTCATACATATTTTTTAACGTGCTTGTGATAGAAGTTGTGGTCATTCTTCTGCATGGTCTGCTAGTGTGGAAAATCATTTACTGAGACACCATACTGAAAAGTGTGATATCTGCGCCTGTGCTCTGCTACTATCCTGCTGAGTAATCCTGTTATAAATTGAACTGTAAAATAGATTACTAGAGCACATAGAATTTCTGGGTAGATTTCTAAAAAGAATGCATCTAGAAAAAGGGCAAATCCATGCAGCAAAGCAAACCAGTCCTAAATCTAACAATGCTATCTAGCAAACATTGCAATTTGTGTTTGAAGTGAACCTAAGATCAATTTTTTCTTGTTAAGTGCACATATGCTAAGCAATGTATAAATGTCACACATCAACAGAGGTCATAGTTCTCTTCCTAAAAAATGCCATCTGCTTTTCCAGCCAAAAGGACAGCACCACCTTTGATCAGGCATCATCCAGGGTCAGCATTAGACATGCAGTTTATGCGATTTGTTTCTTTAAGAATCGAATTTCAGACAAAATTTTCATTATTTTGGAGATTTGCATGTATCTGAGTTTCTGAATCACAATAGTAACAGATTTCAATGAATTCAAAATAAATAAAGGGAAAAAATTATCCAAATTCGAAAATATGAAATTAAATTTGAAAATTAATTTGAATACAAAATGGAAACATATTGCAATAAATACGGTGAGCACGGGTGGCAAACTGGCGGCCTTCCAGCTGTTGCCAAACTACAAGTCCCTTGAGGCATTGCAAGATTGACAGTTACAAGCATGACTCCCAAAGGCAGAGGCATGATAGGACTTTGCAACAGCTGGAGGGCCACCAGTTTGACACCAGTGCAGTAAGGTATAAAAGTGAAATAAAATGATGATTCCTACTTAAGCTGTTTTATAGAATAAAATGCAATATGATACAATAGAATATAATAAAACAGAATTGAATAGAATAGACTAGAATATAATGTATAAGAATAGAATAGAACAGAAAACAATAGAATAGAAAATAAATAAATAGAATACAATACAATTAAACAGACTAGAATAGAAAATAAAAGAATAGAATAAAAATTATAGAATAGAAAATAAAGGAGTAGAATAGAACAGAATATAATAAAACCCGAATAGAATAGCATAAAATTAATAGAATAGAAAATATAAGAATATAACAGAATAGAATAGAAAATAAAATAATAGAACAGAATAGAATAGAAAATATAAGAATAGAACAGAATAGAATAGAACATAAAATAATAGAACAGAATAGAGTAGAAAAGAATAGACTACAAAAATATAGATTAGAATACAATAGAATCAAATAGAACTATATGGGCAGCACAGTGGCTAAATGGTTAGCACTTCCGCCTGGCAGTACTAGGGTCATTGGTTAAAATCCCAGCCACAGCACCTCCTGCCTGGAGTTTGCATGTTCTCCCTGTGCCTGCGTGGGTTTCCTCTGGGTATTGGTGAATTGGTGGTACTGGTGAATTGGATCCCGTCTAAATTGCCCCTAGTATGTGTATGTATGAATGTGAGTTAGGGACCTTAGATTGTACACCCCTTGAGGGTTAGGGACTGATGTGAATGTACAATATATATGTAAAGTGCTGCATAAATTGACAGCGCTATATAAGTACCTGAAATAAATAAATAACCATCTTCCAAAATCATTCTAACATTACAAATATGACAAAATGGAATTATTAACTTAAAAACAAATCCGAAACGAAACAAATCTTTCTGTCGTGCACATCTCTGGCAGCATATAATCTTGGATGGAGATACTGTCTCGCAATGGTGTCATGTACATCTTGGTATCTGTTCAGTTATTTGCTGGTGTTCTCAAATATCCATCATAGATTTGTCTCTGCTGCATGCTCTAACCTTGTGATTTGCTTCAATGTCACAATGATGCAGTCAGATCAAATTAGTGGGTGAGGTCTACAATTTATGAAAACAATAGACTCTTTAGGGCCTATATGGGCAGTGCAGTGGCTAAGTGGTTTGCACTTCCGCCTAGCAGCATGAGGGTCATTGGTTCAAATCCAAACCACAGCACTACCTACTTGGAATTTGCATGTTTTCCCTGCTCCCATATGAAAGAAAAATATATCTGAAATATATTTTAAAAATATTCTTCCCAAATATATTGACATATATTTGAAATGCTACAATTTTGGCCATATTCAATATATTTCAAAATATATTTCAATAAATATATATATATGCTTTATGTTGAAAGGCGTTTTTTTACAAAATATATGAAAAATATTTTTAAAAATACATTTCAAATATACTGTATGTCTTTAAAAATACAAATCTACATTTTTGGAATGCATTTACAAATATATGTAAAATGACTTTTTTATATGTTAAAAAAATCTGAAGAATATATTTAAAAAAATTTATTTTTCCAATAATGGTTACTAAGGGAGCAGCAAATGTTGACAAGTGATGTGCAACTTGTGATGTCATCCAGACCTGTTCTTTTACGGGCCAGGAATGCCCTTCCATGTAAACAAAGGGACCAGGAAAGCTTTGACATCATTGTCCAAATATGTCCAATGCAAAATTTGCCAATAACATCACCCCTGGAGTCCTCAGCTCTTCCTTAACTTTTAGTAGCAGGGTGTCGGGATATGTCAGATGGTGTCAGTCATTCAGAAATATTTTCATTTGGTAGGTGTCGGGTGTTGTTCATTGTGACTGTGTGTCTTTATTTACACTTTACACTTTTTTGTTAATGAAGAGAGGAATTATGTAACCCTTACGTATTTTTATAGGGTATGACTTTGGGGCCACCTTGTAGTTAAAGAGGGGTTCTAGATTTTGATTAGACCCCCTACCTCAGAGCTCTCAAAACCACCTGGTCAGGATTGTGGGGAAGAGGACCTTGTATTCCTAAACATTGGAACAAGGTGCCTTGCTTTACTGGGGGAAGGGTGGTTCCAGTTGGTACCCCCTTCTGGCATGACATGGTTCAGGAGAGGGGTAAATCCTCCTTTTTTGGCCAGCCAGAATGCACGATCGGATAAGAGCCTGGTATGTTTCTTTTTTTTTTGGGGGGGGGGGAATCTACATTTTTTTTCTTGTTTTTATAGTAGTGTCTATTATTAATACCTATACTAGACCCACATCCAGGATAAGTGTGGGGATCTGGTATAGATGAAGGGAATCCCCAGCTATTTGTTTAAAAACAGTAGTAAGCCGGCCAAAGCTGTCTTTTACCAGCAATTTAAACTGTTTTTTTTTCTTTTTAAATGTACGTTTTGCTACAGTACATTATACTACATACACTGTACCAGGGGCGGACTGACCATTTGGAAACTCGGGCACTGCCTGAGGGCCTGGGGTCAGTAGGGGGCCCATGAGATGCCCCTGGTTCCTTTTTCATAGGCTTTTTTGAGTTTGGGCGAGGACACAGGGGCCCCATGATCCCCTATTGCCCAGGTGCCCCATGAGTTGTCAGTTCGCCCCTGCACTGTACAGATGTCTCACTTCCAAGCAGGTCTAGTGCATCCCTCAAGTTGTTTAAAGGAATTTTGCTTTGTTAATTTAGCCTTTAAAGCAATACTGAAATTGTTGCTCCCCGCCAAATTGAATTTTTTTAAAATAGTTTTTGCTGTGCCCAGCCCCATTTGTTTGACAATCCTTTGCCTTTTAGCCTAGAAAATGGCAATTGTTGTTTTTTAACATATGGCTTCTATTGACCTCAACAGGGCTTGTATTTAGCACCCAAGCTTTACTCAATCCTGCCTCAAACCAAGCCCAGGTACATTTGGCGCATCCCTACTGTACATATTTACCTTTCTTTTGCTTCCCTAGAGATCCATCACTATGTTACCTTGAGAGAGGGACCTACATGGCCATGAAACAATGATGACAACAAAATCTCATGTTGTATAACTGGATACCAAACAGCATTATTTCTTTGGTTTTTCCAAGTTCTTTTATATCAGTTTTTGCTGATTATTAGGACTGAGCCACAGGTACCTACTGTAGGTTCAGTTCATGAACATTCTCTTAACAGCTCACTGTTTTAAGTTCTGAAGATCATCTGAAACCCACTGAAGTCAATGGGAGCTGAATCTTTAAAATCATTTCTGACCATTTTCAAATCTAGGCTTATGCAAGATATTGCCAACAAATGATATGGAGGGCTGGGCACTGCCCCGAGGAGAAGTGATTTTAAAAGAGAAGTATGGAAGTATGACCAAAGCTTTTCTTGCCCATACTTCACTTTTGGGTCACAGGAGTGCACTTACTTTTGCCTCTCTTGTGACCCAGAATCAGATAGTAGGGTCAGCTAAAAAACAACTTTCGGGGGGGCGTGGCTTGACGCCGACGAGCATGGCCGCTTGAATCCGGAGCTCCCGCCGGCCGGATCGATCCACCACGCCGCACAGAGGAGTCGGGTGAGACAGTGCCCCTTCACTATGGGGAAACCCGACAGGGTGTCCTCCGGCGCGCGGTCCCGGTCCCCGAGGGGCCCTAGCACCACTGGGAGGCACATAAAGGAGCTGTTCAGCTCCCACCAGCAGAGAGCAGGGCCGCAGCCTTCTCCCTCTCTCTCTCAGTCCCCCTCTCCCCCTCCCTCTGCAGCCGAGGACACAGGCTGCTCTCCCTGCACTGAGACACACGCTGGCCAGGACACAGTGCCACATCATGATATCTCCTCTGCCACACAGTCCCTCTCATTAAGGGACTTGCAAGCTGTGGCTGCTGACATTAAGGTCACACTAACCACTACACTAACCACTGCCCTTAACGACCTGCGCGAGGATATCCGCGCTATGGGGTCCAGAGTGGATCAAGTAGAGATGGCCGCTAGACAAAATAAGACTGCCATAGTATATTTACAGCGACAGTCAGAGTCGCACACCTCGACTATCCGGGATTTTTACAAGCATATTGAGGATTTAGACAACCGTGGCCGTAGACACAATATCAGAATCCGTGGCATGCCGGAATCCGTGGAAGCCACTGACATTCCTAAGGCAGTAACTACCATCTTTAATGACCTCTTAGGCCGCCCGCCAGCCACCCCAATTGACATTGAGCGTGTACATAGGGCCATCCGGCCTAGGGGGGGTGACACAGACCCACCCAGGGATGTGGTATGCTGCATTGTCAGCTTCCCGCTCAAGGAGGATGTTCTCAGATGTGCTAGGGACAGAAGACAGCTAATGTACAAAGGGGCGGAAATACAATTGTACCAGGACCTATCCAGCATGACCTTACGCCAAAAACGAGCCTTACGTCCATTACTAGACGCGCTTCGCTCCCGAAATCTGTCCTATAGGTGGAGATTTCCCTTCTGCCTTTCAGTACAGGATGGTGGCCACACCTTTAACTTGAGAAACCCCGAAGATCTACCGTCTTTCTGTTCCTCCTTGAACATCCCACCGATAGCCCTGCCAGAATGGTGCGGACTCTTGGGACTGCAGCCGGTCCTGGATGCAGGATCTACAGAAAACGCAATGGATTGGCAAGGACATTCCCATCGGAGACGTCGGACAGTCCCGTCGACTCCTCCAAGACACCCCACAGGGGGCACTGCTGCGGCCCCTAGCCCTACGGCTTCGCCTGCGCATAGAAAGTCACGGCACGAGACTTAATCCTACCTAATCCTCATCTACTCCTGCCACTCAAGCGCATTTTCTCACAGGTGCCTGCAGTTTTACTGTTATCCTCATGTTTCTATACCATTTCTTCACGAGTCCCGGCGATTCTTCGATCTCTCACGCACTGATTAGTGGACCTTCATTACTTCCATTTCAATATCTGACATCCTAAAGGGAACGCAATGCCCCAGAGGTATGCTCCGCAACTAACGAATGGTGGACTTCTGTGAGCCCCCTATTGATCATCTCTACGCCATGGTCAGAAGAGATCTATACATGATACGAATGGCTCCTCCTCCTGGACAGATGACCTATTCTTCAGCTCTCTCCTCTCTTTCGACATTCAGCATCCCGGTTTCAGTCAACAGACCTCGCGCTGACTTGCCCTCTGAGCTAGACCCACACGTACTCCGATCTCATGTGGACCTCTGAGTCGTCTGTATTCCTTTGTCCCTGCCCTTTTTGTTCCCCCAGAGCCTCCTCTTGCTATACTGGAAGAAGATCTATTTCTCCGTGGAAGTATCCAGATGACCTCTGCTTCTCTGCTGCCCGTCCCGTCACACTCTGCTTAATCGGTGTCCTCAAAGAAGACCCTGACAGACTTAGTACAGTATATGATTCAATTGGGGGTGTGTTGGGGGCATGGGAGGGAGGGGGGGCTGGTTGCGGGGAGGAGGGTGGGACTTATAGGGGTTTCCACAGATGTTGTTTTGTTTTTGTTTTTTTTTTTCTTTTGTTTTTTTGTCTTCGCGAGCGAACATCACCTCTCCTCGCCTCCTACTAAGCTGTCCCATCTGTCCCATCTGGACGTGCCTCTGCTTACTGGCCGGTCCCCGTCTCTTGATCCGGAAGAGGGTACGATTCAGGGGTTGCCCGCACTGTCAATGCTTCCACGGGACCTGCTTCCCCCATACCACTGCGACTTCCCCCGATTTCCCTAGTGCGTGAGAGGTGATGCTCGTTCTTGTTGTCACCGTAGAGGCTGTAGATGGTTTATCCTTGCTTTGATTTTTGACACTTAGCCTTTCTACTCTATGGGACATGATTGGCGTTGACCCTGGGGTAGCCCAGACATTTTTGCGCGATGCTTGGGACTCAACACTGTTTTTTCTGTTTTTGCATTGCTTCAACTGTTATTGCATATGTTGTCCTGTTGATATTATGTTTTATGTAAGGGGATGCTTGTATTACTCATTTGGCCTCCTACAATTCCGCATATTGCCTTTTCCCCCTTGTTTGCCTGCCAAATGTCTCACAATTACCTGTTGGCTCACAAATGGTTATGGCCTCTAAACCCTGATATGTGCCCTGCTACTTTACAGTGAGGGCTGGGACCCTGCGCTGCATATCGTACCTCAGGCTTCTTCTGCAATATGGGTCTTTGTAGACTCCTCCTTCTTCAAATCCCACTCCTTTAAACAAATTTTTACACATTTCATGGTGGTTTCCGACCGGCGGTGGTTCTACACTCGTTTCGTCGTCTACCTCGTTCCCAACACAGTAGGCTCTGCGAGCTATTACTGAATATTTTTACGGCTATCTTCACTATCTCGATTTTCCCCTTTTTTTCTCTTTACTTGCCTCATACTGTTCGTCTCCTTCTCTTATACGTACTCCTCCTCTTTTCTCTTTCTCTCTTTCTGTCTATTTCCTTTCAGGTGTTTTGTCCTCTCTCACGTGGAATAGCAGGTCTCTTCCTCTAGCCGTTTACTCTTACTATCTTTTCGCCCCCCCCCCCCCCTTTTTTTTTTTTTTTTTTTTTTTTTTTTTGGTTTTGTTTTTTTGTTTTTTTTTGTTTTCTCTCTCTCTCTCTTTCCCTTCAACCCTGCCCCCCCGGGGCGCTGCATCTTTGGACACTCGAAACACTGATTGGTAAACATGCCGTCCCTCACCTCTGTTTCGAGACCAAGGTCCCTGAAAATCCTCTCACTCAACACCAGGGGTCTGAACACACCCGAAAAGCGCTCCATGTTGCTCTCCTATCTGCATAAACAAAAGGCGGATGTTGTCTTCCTTCAAGAGACGCACTTTCGTCAGGACTCTATTCCCAAGCTTTTTAATTTTCACTTTCCCATAGTCCACCATGCCACTAACCCTCTGGCCAAGCCGAAAGGGGTAGCTATTTTACTCGCTAGACATCTTCCCTTTACTATGTCAGACTCCCTTGCTGATCCTGAAGGCAGATACTTATTCATAAAGGGTTCATTCGCCAATAGACCCGTCACATTTGCTAATGTATACGCCCCTAATACCAAGCAGGTCTCTTTCACACGCTCAATAACTACCACCCTATCTGCTTTCCATACAGGTGTTCTGATCTTAGGGGGCGATTTGAATGTCCCACTATATCCTCTGCTAGACTCCTCCTCCGGAAGCTCCTTTTTACCGTTTAAGGCCCTCAAACAAATAAACATACAATTACAACACTTACAACTGCACGATTCATGGAGAACTCTCTACCCCACGGTAAAAGATTACACATTTTATTCCGCACCACATAATAAGTACTCCAGGATAGACTATCTTTTTCTGTCGCAATCAGATCTCCCGCTACTCCATGCCGCTTCTATAGAACCGATGGTTCTTTCCGACCACCATCCCATTACCATGACTTTACGGTTCCCAGATACCTACACACGCTCGAAATATTGGCGCCTAGACGCCTCCCTTCTTGCTGACACTGCTATCGAACAAGAGATCCGCACCAATCTGGTTGAATACTTTTCCTTCAATTGCTCCCCTGATACCTCCCCACTCACGCAGTGGGAGGCTCATAAGTGTGTCATTCGGGGCGTCCTCATAGCAGCTGCTTCGAAGCGTAAAAAAGATAGACAAGAGCGTTTGAGACGCCTCACAGATAAGATCCATTCATTAGAGAGGGCACATAAGCGTTCTCTGGCTGCGTCGACCCTATCCGAACTTACGTGTACACGTTCACAGCTTCTTACAGAATTGGGGAAGGTGGTTAAGAAACGGTTCATTCTCTCTCAAAAACTATACTATGAATTTGCTAACAAGAGCGGAAAGTTCCTAGCTAGAGCTCTCCGCGAAAAACGATCCAGTATGACGGTACATAAAATTAGAGGTCCCGATGGCACCATGGCCACATCTAATCCTGATATTGCTGCCCATTTTGAACATTTTTATAGATCCTTATATAACCTTCCTCCTGAACGCCCACCGCCGCTTACTGTCGAATCCAGGGCCTCTTTGATTTCTGAATTTCTCCAGCTCCACGGTCCGTCGGCTCTCTCGGAAGACTTGGTCAACTCTCTGGAAGCGGATCTGACCCTGAATGAGCTGCAGTGTGCTTTGAAACAGACAAAACCTGGTAAGAGTCCGGGTCCCGACGGCTTCTCCGCAGCCTATTATAAATCCTTCTTGGATATCTTAGGTACCCCCCTTCTTTTGGCGTTTAATACTTTCTCCAAATCCCCCCTGCCTCAACATCGTCTTTTGGAAGCCCACATAACGGTTATCCCCAAGGGTGATAAAGATAACACGCAGGTATCCAACTACAGACCCATCTCCCTGCTGAATGTAGACATTAAGTTATTTGCGAAGATCTTGGCTAATAGACTTCTCCCCCTGCTTCCCTCCTTGATCAATTTAGATCAGGTTGGATTCATACCGGGAAGGGAAGCAAGGGACAATACCATTAAGGCCCTTAACCTTCACCATTGGTTGTGCAAATCTAACACTTCTGGTTTTTTCCTTTCCCTGGATGCAGAGAAGGCCTTTGATAGAATTGCATGGGACTATCTGCAAGCGTCTCTGGTGTCACTGGGTTTGGGTGAGAAGATGCTCAACTTCATCATGACCCTGTACACAGGCCCCACCGCTCGAGTCCGGGTCAATGGACATCTGTCCGACTCGTTTAACTTAGGAAACGGAACACGTCAGGGTTGCCCCCTTTCCCCACTCTTGTTTGTCCTATCCCTCGAGCCCCTATTGCGCAAAATCCGCTCGAACTCTGACATCAAAGGGATCAGGGTATTGGACAAGGAATACAAGCTCGCTGCTTACGCAGACGACATCCTTCTCTTTCTTGCTGATCCACACACCACTTTGCCTAATCTGTTAAAGGAATTTGCCCTCTTTCGATTCTTGTCAAACTTTAAAATCAACTTCTCCAAATCTTTTGCCCTTAACATATCCCTGCCTCCAGAACTCGTCTCTTTCTGTGAAGCTCATTTCCCGTTTCGTTGGGAAAAGGATTCCCTTCCATATCTCGGCGTCCGACTTACCCGCAACCTCGATGACCTCTATGCAAAAAACTTCCTTCCCGCTCTACGTTCTCTCCAAGAGGACCTCCACAAATGGCATCGTCCTTGTTTCTCTTGGTTTGGAAGGGCAGCTATAATCAAAATGAACATACTCCCACGCCTTCTCTATCTTTTTCAAACGCTGCCAATCCACATACCTGCTGCTTTTTTTACATCTTGTAAAAAATTCTGCACACAATTCCTGTGGAATCATAAGCGTCCACGTATTGCTTTTTCTCAACTGACTCTCCCCAAACTTAGAGGTGGAATTGGGCTCCCTGACCTTCACCGGTACTACTGGGCATGCCACCTTACGCGAATAGTGGACTGGCATGTTCATTCTACCTCTAAAGACTGGGTCTGCCTAGAAAATGCCTTCTCACCCTCACCCCTGACATCGATTCCATGGTTACTGCCAAAGCATACACCTCAAGAGCTCCTCACCCACCCTTTAGTGGGGCCCAGCTTAAATATTCTCCGCCTGAACTGTAAAACGGTATCTATCTCTGAGTCACCGAATTCCTTAACCTCCATTCGTCTCAATCCTGACTTCCCCCCAGGCATGCACAAGTCATTCCTATCTGAGCATTGGCCACATGACCAGATCTTAGTTAAACACTTTATTCGCGGTGGAAAAGTAATATCGTTCCGCGAACTGCTTGATAGCATAGATAGTCGAGATTTTCCTTTTTGGGCCTTTCTGCAGATAAGACACTTCCTGCTCTCACACAAACTGTTCCATAACTGGACTCGTCCCCTCACTCCTTTTGAATCCCTATGCTCTAGAGCTGAACCGCGCAAACATTTGATTTCGGCGATTTACCCTCTCCTTGTTGAGAGTAGGGATTATAACTCTTTACCCTCCTGCCGTGCTTGGAACAGAGACTTGGGAAACAGCTTTTTGGACGCCGATTGGGACCTAATATTTATGCATACTCATAAATGCTCCCTCAATGTCTCGACGCAGGAAAATGGATATAAAATTGCTTCGAGATGGTACCGAACTCCGTCGAGAATCTCTCGTTTTAATCCTTCCGTCCCCAACAGCTGTTGGAGATGTGGAACCTCGGATGGATCCTTTCTCCACCTTTGGTGGTCTTGTCCCAATATCCAACCATTTTGGCAGGAGGTCCACCGGCTTGTAGTGTCTGTGACCACCTTGTCCCTAGCTTTCTCTCCAGAGCAGTTTCTTCTCCATCACTCCTCTCTGCCCAGGGGACAATACCTCAAATCTTTAGCAATGCATATGGTCAACGCAGCCAGACTCTGTCTTCCCACTCTTTGGGGCTCCACCCGCCCTCCCTCCATACGCGATTGGCTGATCCGTGTGGGTAAAATTGCGGAAATGGAAGAACTGATTGCGACCGCACTCGATTCCCCCACTAAATTCTCCCATGTTTGGGCCTGCTGGAATCACTTTACAACTACTTCTACGTACCGGTCCTTTATGAACCGTCCAACCAACACTCCTGATTGATTACTAATCTCCATTGTATGTTACTCCACACTCTAGATCATACGGTAGGCGACTTCCCCACTTTCAGGGCTCCATCTCCACCTACCGGCCCCGGTTAATAGACTTTTGCTCAAATCCACCCATAAAAGACCCTTGGTGTTGACGACAATACAAACCCAGCTCCCCCCCCCTTCCCCCCCCCCCCCCCCGTTTTGTTTTTTTTTGTTGGTTTTTTTTTTTTTTTTATCTTCTATCTTTTCTTGTTCTCCTTTTCTTTCTTCTTACCTTCTTGTTACTCGCCCAGTTAACCACTGGGTTCTTCTTTAGAGAACATTAGGCATGCCATTGTCATATTTACCTTGCTTACATTAGCGACCCTCACGACAATCTAAGCTTACTTACAGGTACCATCACTCCAGTAAAACACTAGCTTCATCCTCAACGGTTGTGCTGCATCTACCCTGCCTCCTTCTGCGGCGCTATAATGATAATTACATACTAAGAAGGTCCGATGCGATAACATTCCCATGCGCACTACTAGACTGCCTGAGTATTACAGACTTACCCCGTCGTGGATTGGCACATCCATGCTCCTTATGTGGTTCTTTGTAAGAATATTCCTACTTTCTCTTGACATGCACTGCCAAATGTTGTATATGACCATCATTTGCTTTTCTTTTGTATTATTATGCACTTTTTCAATAAACGTTTTTTTTTGGAAAAAAAAAACAACTTTCAGCTGATGTCACAAAGCTGCTCCAGGCTCTGGAAGGATCCAGATATATTGGGATCCACCCAGCTGCCTGTTTGACAGCTTACGCTAGCTCTCAGCGCTCGGCTGAGAGCCAATGAATGCAAATTGTGCCCATCCCCTAAACAGCCCAGCCCTCCAATGATCACTGGAGAGGCAAAGCGAGAGTGGTGAATTATGGTCACCTCTCTCTGTTCAGAACTGAGAAAGAGCTGAGCAATCGGTTCTCGGGCATAGAGCCAGTGGGGGTCATCTGCAGCATGCTGCAGAATGGAGGTGAGTATCTATGTTTGTTTTTTAACTAACCCAAACTTCTCCTTTAATAACATTTAAAGCATAATAATAAAAATGCACAATTCCTTCGAGAAACATGCCTGGGTGATGCCTTCAACCTGCATGTGAAGTGTCACATTTATACAACATATAAAGTGTACTAAGGTACAGCAAAACTGATATTCAAAAAAGTAAAAAATGCTATTTAAATCGCCAGTAAATAACATTTCCATGCCAGCTATTTTTTTTAAATACTGGCATAGGGACTCCCAAAACAGGGGGACCTTTCTGGGGGTCCTTTTTACATATTTTGACAAACAATTAAGCCGGCAGGTCAATTAAATTTACCAGCAAACATTTTTTTTCTTTCAAATCTGTCACTTTTGCTGTAGTACATCCTACAGCCAGAATGAAAAAGCAAAATAAAAAAATTGTGGGCTTTCCACTCATTCATATCAGAACCCTTATCCTTGATGAAAAATAAAGAACAAAAAGACCATGGATACCCCCCCGACATTCATACCAGATCCTTCAGGTCTGGCATTAATGTAAGGGGATATGCTATGGGAAGAAC
The DNA here is from genome assembly GCF_062004578.1 of Staurois parvus. Lineage (NCBI taxonomy): Eukaryota > Metazoa > Chordata > Amphibia > Anura > Ranidae > Staurois > Staurois parvus. The sequence goes on from NW_028318005.1 coordinate 3,296,672, forward strand.
ATTATGTAGTATTCCCCCCAAAATCCATAACAAACTTTACACATTACATTGCATCCAAGCATTTAGCTGGCCAGGGGAGAGGAGGGGGCAAGCATGCATGTCCCTTTCCTCTTTAACAATTTAGTTCACATGTAATCAAGATAGGGAGGGTGCATTGCCAGCAGGACCGTCTTGCCAGGTGATGGTCTGTGGGTGGGGGGGGCTTGTCGGAATCTGGAAGCCTCCTTTAAAAAAGGGGGACCTCAAAAGTATCAGCCTTTACTGTTTTACTGACCAATCATTGACCAGGCCACCTTGTTGGCTGGAGGAGCTACTGAATCGTGGTTGTACACATAGGTTTGTTTTAACCGCTTCACGACCGCCCTATAGCAGAAATACTGCTACAGGGCAGCACGGGTGCGCAAAATCACGTATATATACGTGATTTCGCATTTCCGGGTAGGGGGCCCGCACAGCTGCTGTCAATCACCGGGTCCCGGCCAGTGATTACTCGTCGGCGCTCAGTGATTGACGAGCATCTCCAATCGGGAGGAGAACTGTTTGTAAATAAAACAGTTCTCCTCCCTATCAGCTCGTCTACACTGCTTTGGATGGCTGTGCCACCCAAAGCACAGCCATCCAAAGCAGTGTGCTTACAGTGAAGCACACAGACACAGCACATAGTGAAACAGCACACAGCACACAGTTAACCCTTTGATCGCTCCTCATGTTACCCCTTCCTGCCCAGTGCCATTAGTACAGTGTCAGTGCTTTTTTTTTTTAGCATGCAAGATTAATTTTTTTTTCACAAGTTTCTGGAAAATGACAAAAACTTTTTTTTTTTTTTTTTTTTACACAAAGTTGTCATTTAAATTATATATTTCTCATACAAGCCATTGGTATATGTGGAATTACACCCTAAAATACATTCTGCTACTTCTACCGAGTATGGGGACACCACATGTGTGAGACTTTTTGGGAGCCTAGCCACATACAGGAGCCTGAAATCCAATGAGCACTTTGAAAGCCTGAAGGTGCGTAACTTCCTCATTTCACTTCTTCACTACCTATCATAGTTTTGAAGGCCCTGAAATACCAGGATAGCACCAACCCCCCCCCCCCAAATGATCCTTTTTTGGAAAGTAGACACCCCAAGGAATTTAAAAAGAGGCATGATGAGTATTTTGCAGATCTCATTTTTTCTCACAAGGTTTTGAAATATTAAAAAAAGAAAAGGAAAAATATGTTTTTGTTTTTTTTCTTCATTTTCCAAAAACTTGTGGCAACAAACGAGATCTGCAAAATACTCATTATGATTCTTATCAAATTCTTTGGGGTGTCTACTTTCCAAAAAGTCGTCATTTGGGGGGGTTTGGTGCTATCCTGGCATTTCAGGGCCTCCAAAACTGTGATAGGTAGTCAGGAAATGTAATGAGGAAATAAAGCCCTTTAAAAGCCTGAAGGTGCTTATTGGATTTTGGGGTCCTGTACTTGGCTAGACTGCCAAAATGTCTCTCACATGTGGTACCCCCATACTCAGGAGAAGTAGCAGAATATATTTTGGGGTGTAATTCCACATATACCCATGGCATGTGTGAGCAACAAATCATTTAAGTTACAATTTTGTGTAAAAAAAAAAACTTTTTTTGTTTGTCATTTTCAAAAAACTTGTGGTAAAAAAATAAATTCTTCTATTCATTCAACATGCCTCTCAGCAAATAGCTTGGGGTGTCTAATTTCCAAAAAGGGGTTATTTGGGGGGTTGGCCCAGCATTAGAAGTTTATGCCACACATCATTCACTCTTGTTCGTTTCATTTCAAATCCATTGTGGTGGTGTATAGAGGCAAAAATGTTAGAATTGTGTCGATGTCCCAATATTTATGGACCTCACTGTATGTACTGAGGTCAGAGGAGAATGGGCAGACGGGTTTGAGATGATAGAAAGACAACAGTAACTCATGTCAATATGGACCAAAATCTCTGAGGAATGTTTCTAAAGCCTTGTTGAATATATGCCACGAAGGATTAAAGCAGTTCTGGAGGCAAAAGGGAGTCCAACCCGGCACTGGCAAGGTGTACTCCAACAGTAATAAAGTGGCTGGTGGGTATACTGTATGTTGACCCACCAATGTGTCTGCTGCTAACGAAGACTGATGCCGAATGACAGATCCCAAGCTGACAGCTGAATTGTAAACAAAATGGACAAGGGTAGAAAGCAGTAAATTGCACACTGATGAAGTGATAGGAAATCCACAAATTAGATATGTCAGAGCAACAGGAGGTGGGGGAATATCTCCAATAGGGACACCTGTTCTGATTACAATTCTTCCCTGCTTTGGATAGATTTGCTCTTGCTTCCTGTTGTATTGTGTAAAAAAAAATGTTTTATAGCTAAACTTCAACTTTAACCATCCCCTACTTTATCCAAAAAAAAAAAATGTTACACACAATATAACCAGAAAGTGAGATATTCTTATTTTGCCACATTGTAATTACTTTATTACAAAACAAACTATCATTTTAAATAGTAATAGCAGCTATAGAAATGATTATAGCAACGCAGACAGCAGGATTATCATTTGGATATCTAAATCCCCCAATCTGTTAAATCAGTATCAGATCTCAGCTGAAGCAGATTTATTTTCTCACACCATTGCCTACGTTTATACTAATAATGCACGGAATCTTCTTAACTGTAATACAATGTGAAACTGAAAATATATTACCATTAATTGTTTCCACCTGAGTGATTTCTCCTAGCTTGCATATTTTTGAAGTATTCAATTTAAATGTTAATCATGTAAAGGCCAGTGTATGTATTATGTGCCTTATGCATGCTGAGATAACACAGAAAAATGTCTTTCACTATTTCTAACAAGCAAACCTGATTGTTGGAACTGGAAGGATGCCTCTGTTGATCTCTTTTTGAAAATGCCAGTTTTCTGGCTGTTTAGCTAACCCACCGGCATCAACATTTTCTAAGTTACGACCAAGGAAAAATGTAGACCAGGAATGTTAGAGAAAAGTCTGCACTCTGCATATGAATGCTTGTTCTGGGTCATGACTCAAAAATTGTACAGTTGTCACAGGAAAAGGAAGAACCTTCCATTATGGACAACTATTCCAATGAATTTGTCTGACTTTGGAAAGACTTTCTCCTACTCACTGTTATGTCCCTCAATCCAACAATTATAGAAACTCTATCCAATATGGGTATCTGACAGAAGATTTAATCAAACCCTGCTCTATCCAAAATTAATAAGTTTTTGGTTTTTTTTTTGCAAATTCTATTTTTATTTGAAAACAACGGAACAGCAGAATACACGTCATGCATCCATATAAACATATGTATATAAAATACTGAGGTAAACATCAAACAAGAACGATATACACATGTGGGGATTCAAGGATACGACTGAGAAGGATACCATCTCAGGACAAAATACAAAACCACTCAGTGTATATACAAATGGCAAAAACCCGCTGACCACTGCGGTTTTTAATCAAAAGAAAAAGAAGAGAAAAAGGAAGGTGATAGAACAGAGTAGCAAGTCAGGTAGCACCATATAGTAAGAAAAGGAGAGAAAGGAGAGAGAGCAGAGAAAAAAGAAAAAAAAGAAGAAAAAAAGGGGGGCGCACGGGAACCATAGAAAGGCCAGGAAGGAGCAAATCAGTCCTACCCTGTCTCAAGGAGCAGATTTTTATATATATATACTGTATATATATATATATATATTCATATAAAAAGGGAAAGGGCTTTCCTGATGGGATACAGTTTGATTGGATAATCTAAGTAGGTTCCCCTATTACCAGCGGTGGGCTGTCAGCAAGGCCTTCTCTGCCAACCTAAACACTGCCTTACGTTTAATATATTTTCCCATGAATGTGTTATTCCCAGTAGTTTATTCACCTTCTTTTATAGCTGTCCTCTTGGTTTTGCTGATACCAGTAGTATATGTTTATGTTAGAGCTTTTATTCCATCATATTTCAGCCATGACAGCCATCATGTGTTGACAGGGTCAAAGAAATCTTCTTTGAGGCCTCAGAATCAACAGTGCAGGCATCTGTAGCTTACAGTAAATGGCAATGAAACTTTAACCAATCAGATTTTGAGTTGGTGACACTAGGGCCATCTAGCAACCTTATAATCCAATCTGTATATGTCAGGGAGCGAGGAGCCAGACACACAAGGAGGTGCAATTAAAGGTAGGTTTATTAATATAAAAATAAGACAAGAGTCTATGCAAGTCCAAGAGCGGAAATCGTAGCCAATGCCGGGGTCAAGAGCCAGGAAGAATCGTCGCCAGAGCCGGGATCAGGAGCCAGGAAGAATGGTCGCCAGAGCCAGGATCAGGAGCCAGGAAGAATGGTCGCCAGAGCTGGGGTCAGAAGCCAGGAGGAGTCTTAGCCAAAGCCGAGTTGGTATCCAGGAAAGCAATGAGTAGCTAAACAGGAGCTTGCTGTTGTGCAACAGACAGGACACGAATGCAAAGGACAGCCACAAACAGCAGACTTATATGTGATAAGTGCCACCTCCTGGGGGAGGAGCCGCAGAGGGCTGAAAGCATAAAGGATCCCACAATGCTTTGCAGACACCTAAGATGGATGCCAGCACAAGGAGCAGCACAAGGTCTGAGGAAAGGAAGGACCTTGACAGTATATAAGAAGAAAGGAAGGTGCTTCTAAGTGCAGTGACACCAGTATTTATTGGAAAAAAGCGGTAAAAATACTCACAAGAAAGTAGTATGAATCAAGCTTCATCATCCAATGCACACAAAATGGTCTGCCTCCTGTCCATCTTTCTCCGACCTCATATGTTGACCAGCAGCAGAAGGGAGGATGGATGAGAGAGAGGCAAGATGGCCGCTGGGCTTCCGGGACCAGCGTGGAATGCACACACCAGAAGTGACGTTAAAACCCTCCCCTTATGTATTATACAAACAAAGGTGGTTATGGGATTTTGGAGGTACGTAACAATAGACCAACTGATTTTTAAACGTTTTTTTTTACCAATTTAGTGCAATAGAGTTACATTAAATACAGATAGATATATCAAACTTGACAATCACAACATACTCGACTGTTTTTTGTGGTGCATAGATGGTACTTCCCTACATGTTTGGCCCAACCTGGGCTTCCTCAGGGGAAGAGACAGGCTATCCACAGTACAGTCTACAACTATATCAAAAACATTAATCTATCAGACATAATTATACCATATACATCAAATTGAAACATTTAGAATTATACATTCCAAAGAAGAAAAAAAACCACATAATTGTCTAGAGAATTATGAGCCTCCGCTTACCAATTTCATTCGTAAAAACAATGACAGACAAATACTGAAACAGAGGCCCAGGTGTCCGTGTAATTGCAGACATTTTATAAATTAGTATTGTTACGCACCTCAAAAATCCCATAACTTCCTTTTTTGTATAATTTTATTGCAGATGTGGTGCAATATGCTGTTGGTCAATCACTTGCCATTTTCTCAATCCTCCCCTTATGAAGTCATGTCCGCTGCATGCATTCCACGTTGGCACGAAGCACGAAGAGAGCCATGACAGGAGTCCTGCTTTTTTCTTTTTTTTTGCATAGGATGATGAGCTTGATTCATACTATTATCTTGTGAGTGTTTTTACCACTTTTTTCAATAAGTACTGGTGTCACTACACTTAGAAGCTCCATCTTTTCTTCTTATATTCCTGCTAGAGACTTGCTTCTACCTCTTGTAATACTGTTCAGGTGCTCTCTAGGAGCCTTCCTCTCATAATTATTATATCCCTGAATGGTGGCCCAGAGAACCAGGATATCCAAGAGGTGCTTCTCGCACAGAAGCGCCCTACATATTTTTGTCCTTGTATAATCCAGTGTGCATCATTTTCTACTTTTCCAGATCTAAATATGACAGATCAGAGGTAGCTTGATGTAAATGGGCACGACAGCAGACCACTGTGTGTCCCTGCTTCTGTAGCCTCCTGGGATATATGAAAGTTTTCTATAATTAAATAATAGCTGATCATTGTAAGCACCCCTCTTATTGGTAAATGGTTTGTTTCATCTCTGTAAACTGATACATCTGCAAGACAGCTTGTGCTTTTGAAAAACAACAGACTTACTGGCTAGATCACCAGATGAAAATATTAAAAATGAAAGCCTAATTATGAAAACAAATGCAGCCATCACACCTAAGAATTGTTAAGCTGCTATATACAGGCGTACCTCAGTTTACGAATTTAATGCCTTCTGCTGGACTTTTCGTATTGCGAAAAATTCATAAACCGAAACGCAGTTTCCCATAGGAATGTATTGAAAACCAATTAATCCACTCCGGAGGTCAGAAAAAGTAAAAAAAAAAGTATTTTATCTGTTCAAAACTCTTTATAGAGTGCACTTTAAAGGCATAAATACTGTACAGGGACATGATTAAAAAATAATTAGTAAAGCATTGAAAACCAAATAATCCATTCCTGAGGTCAGAAAAAAGTAAAAAAAAGTCTTATCTGTTCAAAACTCTTTATAAAGTGCACTTTAAAGGCATAGTACTGTACAGGGACATGATTAAAAAAAATTGGTAAATGCATTGAAAACCAATTAATCTGTTTGTATTGCGGAAAAAAATTGTAAACCGAGGGGTTATTTTCAATGGATTTTCATTCCTAAACCGAAAATTATGTTGACCGTTCGTAGACCGAGGCATTCGTGGACCGAGGCGTCTGTAAACTGAGGTACTCCTGTAATTGTAACACCCTTGCTGTAATGTCAGCTGCAGGATATTAACTCTAGATGGCAGCATCCTGCAAATTCTGTGGCACTCACAGTGTGCAGAAGAGCTGGCGTGTGGGCGGGGCAGATATATACAGAAGCCCAGGAGACTGGACAGGAAGTGAGAAGGGAGAGAGCTGGAGAGAACAAGCAGAGAGAGAGAATTGTGCTGACTGCCAGAGAACCGGCCAGGCCACAGAACTAGAGAGAGGAGAGGCAAGGAGAAGTCACTGACCACTAGCTTTGCCCCCATCCATTGACAGAGAGAGAGACAGCCAGGACCTGCTGGAAGCTACTGATTGGGTGAGAGAGAGTCCCACATACCAGTTAGGCAAGAAAACTCTGACATTCTCTTCATACCTACTACTTTACCTACACACAGTTGTGGACATTGCATTCAGTTAACATGTGCAGGCCAGATCACCATTGCCATTGGTTACTGCAGTTGAGTTGCCCTTTTGCCAAAAAAGTTCTTTTGCCAGTTTGATATTTAATTTGCCCTTTTTTCAGTGCCACTTAAAGGGAAAACTATTTGTCCTTTCTTTTTCCTCACCTTGTTTTATTCCTGTAAGGAACTGTCATCTACATCACTTCCTACTTGTGCACCAAATGGGCCCCACTGAGCGCGCAGAAGAATCCTCACTGCATTTAAAGGGACTTTGACTACTCTGGTCAAAGAGCTCTTTTATTTCAGATTTAAGCCTTGCCATCAGATTCTGAGTCTACTTTCTGGTGGTAATTTACTCTTGTCCAACGAATCCTGTGGTGTCAGCAGGGGTTGGGCTTTCAGAAAAGGGTTCAGAATGACAGGGAGCCTGAAAATAACTCAGCAACTCCTAAGGGGGTAGTGCTACATAATAAATGTTTACTTTTGAGTTCATTGCCACTTTAAGTCATTTTGCTAATTTATAGGTAATCCAGGCCATTTTCCATGTACCTGCTTTTCCCATGCTGGATTAATTCACGTTGGACATCACTGGTGACTTAGGTGTGAAATGCACAGCTCGTCACTGCCTATTACATAGTTTGGGTAAATTTAGTGTTGATTGTACAAAGATTGTATGGTCACATTGCATTGTGTTTGGTGACCATTAGTTTACCTTTTCAGAAAAATGAAAAGGTTTGCTAACATCCTACAACTTCCAACTCCACCCCATACCAGTCCCTGCTGCACTTAAGTCCATGGGTGCTTCAGTTTCACTGTCCACACAGCCCGGTCTTCTTCCTCTTCTTTCCCTAGGGATGCCAAGATGTATCAGAGCAGTTCTGACTGTGCTGACCAATGAGACCTACTGTGATCCAACCTAAATGTAACTCAAACTCAATCTATGTGCAAAATGAAAAAGTGATATATATATATATATATACTGTATATCATGCGGTCTAAATAGCATTAACATAGCAGTATTTTTTTTCTGACTTCCCCTAGTAACGTAGTTTGGTTGTGCCAGTAGAGACATTTTTCCTACTGCCTGGAACAGGCCAAGCTGTCCAGCAAAAGTGGCAGTTATAGTTACAGGAAGTCCTCATTTCAGCTGCTAAATTGCCAGCTCTCAACCTGCAGGGAGTGGACTGGATAAAGCACAGCTGCCTGTTGTTTATACATGAAGATGACCACACTTATGTAGCATTGGTTGCTGGTGATCACCCTTAATAAAGAAGGCCCCAGAGAGAGTTCAGAAACTGTCAGGATCAAGAGGTTTTTATTAACCGCTTGCCGCCCTGCCACTGTGTATATACGTGTGCAGGGCGGCAGTGGAGCGCAAAACCACGTTTAAAAACGGGTTCCGCGCTCCCGACACTTCCGCCGGCAGGGGGCGCGCGCGCGCGCTCCCGCCGACCCGCGGGTGATCCGATTCGATCCAGGAGGGATCAATCATTAGATTTCAGCCAGTGATTTCTGGCTGAAATCGGATGATCGGTCCCTGTCCTATCCTGTCCTGTGTTGATATTTACACAGGACAGGATATGATGTCATTCTTCTCTGCCTGGACACATTCCGATCCAGACAGAGAAGAAGAGACATTTAAACGTGAGTAAAACAGCACACTGACAGTTAGAACACAGTCTAGGACACATTTAACCCCCTGATTGCCCCCCTCCCCCCAGTTAACCCTTCACTGCCCTGTCACCAGTGTCACTGATCAGTGAAGCGATTTTTATTGATCACTGTATCAGTGTCGCTGGCGACTTCCAATAGTGCTAGCGCCCCTCCCAGATAGCACCAGTTTGCCCGCCAGTACACCAATAAAGCCATTTAACCCCTTAATTCCCCCCCCCCCAGTTAACCCCTTAACTGCCCTGTCACCAGTGTCACTGATCAGTGAAGCGATTTTTACTGATCACTGTATCAGTGTCGCTGGCGACTTCCGATAGTGTTAGCGCCCCTCCCAGATGGCACCAGATTGCCCACTAATACACCAGTAGTCCCGTCTAACCCCTTGATCGCCCCCCCCCCCCCCTGAGTTGACCCCTTCACTGCCCTGTCACCAGTGTCACTGATCAGTGAACCAATTTTTACTGATCACTGTATCAGTGTCGCTGGCGACTTCCGTTAGTGTTAGCGCCCCTCCCAGATAGCGCCAGATTGCCCGCTAATACACCAGTAGTCCCGTCTAACCCCTTGATCGCCCCCCCCCCCTGAGTTGACCCCTTCACTGCCCTGTCACCAGTGTCACTGATCAGTGAACCAATTTTTACTGATCACTGTATCAGTGTCGCTGGTGACTTCCGTTAGTGTTAGCGCCCCTCCCAGATAGCACCAGTTTGCCCGCTAGTACACAAATAATCACATTTGACCCCTTGATTGCCAGGAACACGCTTACTTGCACGCTAAACCTTCATTGCTAGTATAGTGCCTGATTGGATCAATATCTTTGATCAGATCAGCGCTATACCAGCATTCACATTACTTTAGTATCCCCAAAAACGCAGTGTTAGCGGGATCAGCCCCAACACCTGCCAGCACCTGCATTTAGCCCCTACGCCCCCCCCTTCTCCCCCAGCAAGTGCAGTGTCAGTAGATAACTGTCACTTGATACATATTACACACAAAACCGCAGTGTTCACAGAATCAGGCCTGATATCTTTTAGCACTTGTCGGTAAATTTTTTGTAGCGGTTCAAGCAGTCCCTGACAGCCAGGCGCTCTTTTTCCCGTGAGTCGCACTAGGTACCTGTAAATTTAGTGGCCAAAATGTCTAAGCAAAGGTACACTAGTGAAGAGGCCTATAGGATTCTGAGCATGTCAAGTGAGAGCGAAGGGGAAGACTCACTGGCAGAACCAGGCTCAGAATACGAACCTATAGACAGCAGCGGCACCCTGACAGCTAGCTCAGACGACGAGGAAGTGGTCCCTGCTAAGGTCAGGCATACCCGATCCCATTCACAGGTTGCTGAGGTGGTACAAATGCATGATGACTCCCATATGCAGCAGAGTGCCAGTACTAGTGCCGCAGTATCTTTTGGTGAACTGGCGAGCACCAGCGGCCTAGTACATCCTGGTCGTAGGCATGCCAGCACTGCAGTATCACTTGGTGACGTGGCGAGTCCCATAAGTGCAGTACAAGCTGGTGCGGTGGCGAGCACAAGTAGTGTCCCGCGGCCACCAAGAATTCGCAGACAGGCCCGTAGAGCTCCTAGTGTCCTTCCGGATGTGCTTGCAAATCCAGATTGGCAGCCCACAAATTCTGCAGCACCCGTACTTCCCCCATTCACTGCCCAACCCGGAAATCAGGTGGAAACAGCAAATTTAAATACTCCCCTTAATTTTTTTGAGCTGTTTTTCACAGAAGATCTTTATGCATTGATTGTGGATCAAAGCAATTTATATGCACGACAATTTATCGCCGCCAACCCAAATTCAAACCTTGCCAGACCATTCGCATGGAAACCCATTACGGTTTCTGAATTTAAAGTTTTTTTGGGCCTAACCCTCAACATGGGCATTAATGATAAAAATCAATTGCGGTTGTATTGGTCCACCGACCCTCTTGTTCACATGTCCGTGTTCTCTGCTGCCATGGCCAGGCATAGATATGAGACGATAAGGCGTTTTATGCTCTTCTACGACAACTCACTCAGTCGTCCTCGGGGTGACGCTGAATTTGACCGGCTCCACAAAATTCGGCCCCTCGTAAATCACTTTAACCAAAAATTTGCAGATGTGTATACTCCCCAGAAAAACATCTGCATCGATGAGTCCCTCATTCAATATTCTGGCCGCCTTGTAATCAAACAATATCTCCCCAGCAAGTGTGCCAGATATGGGATCAAGATGTATAAGACCTGTGAGAGGGCAACAGGCTATACATGTAAGTTTCGGATTTACGAGGGAAAAGATAGTTACTTGGAGCCCCCCGGATGCCCAAACTACATGGGGAGCAGTGGCAAGATAGTTTGGGACTTGGCGTCATCCTATTTCCATATGGGGTACCACTTATACGTGGACAATTTTTATTCAAGCGTGCCACTATTTAGACATTTGTTCAATTTGGGAATTTGCACATGTGGCACTGTGCGATCTAATCGCCGAGGCTTCCCCCAACGGCTTGTAAATACCCGTCTTAAAAAGGGGGAAAAAGCCTGCTTGAGAAATGAAGAATTGCTCGCAGTGAAGTGGAAGGACAAACGGGATGTTTGTCTTCCATTCACACAGATACGACCGTCCAAATTACCACGGCAGCTGGTGTTGTTGAGAAGCCCCTCTGTGTCCACGATTATAACCTTAACATGGGAGGGGTGGACTTCAATGACCAGATGATGCAGCCGTATTTAGTTTCCCGAAAATCCAAACGCTGGAACATAAAAGTGTCAGTTTATTTATTTCAATTGGCTGTATATAACGCTTTTGTTCACCGGCCGTAACCCCACCAGCTCTGCACTCCTTCAGCCCCGCTACCACTGAGGAAGTCACCAGGGTCTTCTCAGAAGCCCGCCTCACTACCTGCCCCCTGGACCCTATCCCCTCTTGACTCCTCCAGTCACCCCCCTCTTCCCTCATCTGCTCCCTCACCCACATCTTCAATCTCTCCCTCTCTACCGGCGTATTCCCCTCCCCCCTAAAGCATGCGCACATCACCCCCATACTCAAAAAGCCCTCCCTGGACCCCTCTGACCCAAACAACCTCAGACCCATCTCCCTGTTGCCACTCACTTCCAAACTCCTGGAGCGCTTAGTCTACAACTGCCTAAGCGCCCACCTAACTGACAACAACCTCCTTGATCCACTACAGTCCGGCTTCCGTCCCCTACACTCCACCGAAACCGCCCTCCTCAAAATCACCAACGACCTTCTAACCGCCAAAGCCAAAGGCGACTACTCTGTCCTCCTCCTCCTGGACCTCTCCGCGGCCTTCGACACAGTTGACCACCCCCTCCTCCTTAATAAACTACTCTCCCTTGGCATCAGAGACACCGCTCTCTCCTGGTTCTCCTCTTACCTATCCCGACGCTCCTTCAGCGTTTCCTACAATGGTGCCACCTCCCCTTCCCTCCCCCTCTCTGTTGGGGTCCCCCAGGGCTCTGTCCTTGGACCCCTTCTCTTCTCCATCTACACCTCCTCCCTTGGCATCCACCTCACCACCCGCTCCACCTCTGCCACCCCCCTCTACCTATCCCTCCACTGGCTCCCTATCGCCCAACGCATCAAATTCAAACTACTCACTCTGACCTACAAAGCCATTCACAACACTGCCCCTAACTACCTCACCGACCTGATTCCCAAATACCACCCTACCTGTACCCTTCGCTCTTCACAGGACCTCCTTCTATCTTGCTCCCTGGTCTCCTCCTCACACGCACGTCTGCAAGACTTCTCCAGGTCCTCCCCCATCCTCTGGAACTCACTACCCCAATCCATCAGACTGTCACCTTCCCTCCTCACCTTCAGGCGCTCCCTGAAAACCCACCTCTTCAGGGAAGCCTACCCCACCCTCACCTAACTGCTGCTCTCCTTCATCCTCCTACCACTCCATCCCCCACAGCCACTTCCTCCTGTACCACTACCCCCTCCCTCCTAGATTGTAAGCTCGAAAGAGTAGGGCCCTATAACCCCTCGTGTGCTGTTTGTAGTTGCTGTAATGCTTCATGTATTGTCCCCCCCTCTATTGTACAGCGCTAAGCAAACCCTTTGGCGCTATATAAACTCAATGTAATGTAATGTAATGTTCTCTATAAAGCAACTGGACATAGTGGATCATACCTAAATTTCCAGTTAGAGAACATCAGGGCCCTTTTGTATCCAGAAGGTGCTGCGCCCCAAATCCCTCTCCCAGATGCAGTTAGCCGCCTGCATGAGAGACATTTTCCCGATACCATTCCTGGTACCCCAACCCAAAGAAGACCCCAAAAAAGATGTTGTGTCTGCAGCAAACGTGGAATTAGGCGTGACAGCCGCTATTGTTGTCCCTCCTGTCCTGGCCAACCTGGCCTCTGCATCAAGACCTGCTTCCGCCTCTACCATACACTATTGAACTATTAGTATAGGGTACAGCACGGCACAGATCAGGGCACATTTACACAGGGTCTCAAAAGATGTTAGGTAGTCAGGAAACTGGCTATCGCATTTGGAGAGACCCTACCAGCTGTTTAAATGTTTGAAGTTTGGAAAAAAAAAGTTAAAAAAAATAAAAAAAATAAATAAAAGTACAAATACCCCCCAAAAAAATAAAAAAAATGTAAAAACCAAAAATAGTTATAGTTTTTTTTGTTGTTGTCATTTTTGTGATTGTTCGACTTTCACTGGTTTATTGTTGTTTTATTGTTAACCATTTCTGTTTGCAGGAATGCTTTCAGCTGCAGCGCTGACCTGTTTATTCTGACAGCAACAGGAACTTGCTCTCAGAATAGACATAAGTCAGCGTGGGCAGCGCTGTTGGATGAGATTTTTCATCCGCAGTTATAAAAAACAGAATATATGCCAAAGCATGGGGGCCTGGGGTGGCCAGTGGGTGGATGGCCCCTATGCTTCGGCATATATATTTTATATTTGTTGGCACATTTCATATGTGCCCACCATTAGAAGTGGGTGGATTGAGGGAGGTTTCTAATGGTGGGCATACCACCACACACTTTTCCTTATAAAGTTGTTTTATTGAGTTTGTTTTATTGTTAACCATTGTTGATTTCTTTGCAGGAACGTCAAACTGCAGCACTGACCTGTTTATTCTGACAGCAACAGGGTCTTGCTTTCAGAATAGACATAAGTAGGTGTGTGCAGTGCTGTTGGATGAGATTTTTCATCCGCAGTTAAAAAAAAGAGAATATATGCCAAAGCATAGGGGCCTGGGGTGGCCAGTGGGTGGATGGCCCCCATGCTTCGGCATATATATTTTATATTTGTTGGCACATTTCATATGTGCCTACCATTACAAGTGGGTGGATTGAGGGAGGTTTCTATTGGTGGGCATACCACACACTTTTTCTGGCAGAGATTTCTTCTCTTTTTTTTCATTCAGCCCACAGGCTGCATAAAGAAAAAAAGAACATAGCATATACACCCAACAAGGACCAGTGACGTACTGGTACATCACTGGACTTTGAATGGTTATACCAGGGTGATGCCTGCAGCTGCAGGCATCATCCTGGTATCATTTTTTTCAGCCGGCAATGGGATTTCATGTAAAAGCATTCCTAGTGGTTAATTAGCTGCAGAATTGCCTTTACAAGCAGCGGGAGAAAATGGTCCCCCCTCCCTGAGATAGCATTAAAAGTGATTAAAAAAAAAAAAAATTAAAAGGACAGTGTAAAAATAATTAAATAAATCAGAAAAAAAGAGAGAAAAAAAAAAAAGGACCCTCGCCCATCCGCGCACACCTGCGGTCGTGAGCGTTGACCCTTTCCCAGTATGGAAACAGCGATTGCACCATGCATGTGAGGTATCGCCACGAACGTCAGATCAAGGGCAGTAATTATAGCTCTAGACCTCCTCTGTAAATCTAAAATGGTAGCTTGTAAAGGCTTTTAAAGCGTTGCCTATAGATATTAAAAATGTATGCAGTTTTTCGCCATTGCACAGGGCATGCGTAATTTTAAAGCATGTCATGTTTGGTATCTATTTACTCAGCATAGCATCATCTTTTATATCATACCAAATAATTGGCCAATATATTGTGTTTTTGTGCATTAAAATTAAAAAAAGTGTATATTTTTCAAAAAAATTGCGTTTGAAAAATCGCTGTGTAAGTAATATGTGAGATAAAAAATTGCACCACCCACCATTTTATTTACTAGGGTGTCTGCTCTAAGAAAATATATAATGTTTGGGGGTTCACTTTAATTTCCTAGCAAAAATACAGATTTTTTTAATGTGAACAAAAAGTGTCAGAAAAGGCTTGGTCTTCAGGTGATTAGAAGAGTGAGTGATGTGTGGCATAAACCTCTAATGCTGGGCATAAAATGCCCCCACCCCTCAAAATGACCCCTTTTTGGAAAGTAGACACCCCAGAATATTTGTTGAGAGGCATGTTGAATCAATAGAAGAATTTATTTTTTACCACAAGTTTTTGGAAAATGAAGAAAGAAAATAAAAATATATTTTTTCTTTTCTTTTTTATATTTCAAAACCTTGTGAGAAAAAATTAGATCTGCAAAATACTTACCATGCCTCTTTTTAAATTCCTTGGAGTGTCTACTTTCCAAAAAGGGGTCATTTGGGGGGGGTTTGGTGCTATCCTGGCATTACAGGGCCTCCGAAACTGTGATAGGTAGTGGGGAAGTGAAATGAAGAAGTTACGCACCTTTAGGCTTTCAAAGTGCTCATTGGATTTCAGGCTCCTGTATGTGGCTAGGCTCCCAAAAAGTGTCACACGTGTGGTATCCTCATACTCGGTAGAAGTAGCAGAATGTATTTTGGGGTATAATTCCACATATACCCATGACTTGTGCAAGAAATAAATCATTTAAATGACAATTTTGTGTAAAAAAAAAACAAAAAAAAACCGTTTTTGTCATTTTCCAGAAACTTGTGGAAAAAAAATAAATCTTCCATGGACACAATATGTCTCTCAGCAGATAGCTTAGGGTGTCTGCGTTCCAAAAAGGGGTCATTTGGGGGTGTTTGTTCTATCCTGGTATTTTAGCACCTCAAGAGATGTGATGGGCGGTCAGAAAGTAAAAGCTGTGTAAATTTCAAATTATCTATACCATAGTTTGTAGACGCTATAACTTTCACACAAAGCAATCAATATACACTTATTGGGATTTTTTTTTACCAAAAACATGTAGCAGAATACATTTTGGCTTAAATTTATGACTAACTTTGAGTTTACGATATATTTTTTATAGCTGAAAGTAGAAAAAATTGTTTTTTTTTCAAGATTTTCGTGTTTTTTTTGTTTATAGTGCCGAAAATAAAAAGCGCACAGGTGATCAAATACCACAAAAAGAAAGCTCTATTTGTGTGAAAAAAAGGACGTAAATTTTGTTTGGGTACAGCATTGCATGACCGCGCAATTATCATTTGAATTAGTGCAGCGCTGTATAGCAAAAAAAGGCATAAATTACAGTATCTATACCAAAGTTTGTAGACGCTATAACGTTCACACAAAGCAATCAATATACACTTATTGGGATTTTTTTTACCAAAAACATGTAGCAGAATACATTTTGGCTTAAATTTATGACTAACGTTGAGTTTACGATATATTTTTTATAGCTGAAAGTAGAAAAAATTGTTTTTTTTCAAGATTTTCGTGTTTTTTTGTTTATAGCGCCAAAAATAAAAAGCGCACAGGTGATCAAATACCACCAAAAGAAAGCTCTATTTATGTGAAAAAAAGGACGTAAATTTCGATTGGGTACAGCATTGCATGACCGCGCAATTATCATTTGAATTAGTGCAGTGCTGTATAGCAAAAAAAGGCATAAATTACAGTATCTATACCAGCAATGGGCAAACTACGGCCCGGCGGACCTTTTAATCCGGCCCGCGGAGCGTGATACTGTAGGATGGCTGTCAGGATGTGTGTAGGCGGGGCAGCGTGACGAACGTGAGGGGAGCTAGGCTCCTCTCACAGTCCGCCCTGAAGACCGGTGTAGCATGAAAATCTGTCTCCTATGAGGATCTGTCCCCCTCGACGTATCTGCGCATGTGCCGGAGATCGCCGATCGGCTGCTAATGCCTGAAACTGGCACATGCGCAGATACGTCGAGGGGGACAGATCCTCATAGGAGACAGATTTTCATGCTACACCGGAACGGCGAGGGAACACGGCGAGAGGAACGCGTGGAGCAAAGGTAAGTGAATTGACACAGGGGGGACTTGGGGACTTAATATGGGGGATGAATTAATATGGGGAATGAATTACTATAGGGGGGATGAATTACTATATGGGGGATGAATTACTATGGGGGATGAATTACTATGGGGGATGAATTACTATATGGGGGATGAATTACTATGGGGGATGAATTACTATGGGGGATTAATTACTATATGGGGGATGAATTACTATATGGGGGATGAATTACTATGGGGGATGAATTACTATATGGGGGATGAATTACTATGGGGGATGAATTACTATATGGGGGATGAATTACTATATGGGGGATGAATTACTATGGGGGATGAATTACTATATGGGGGATGAATTACTATGTGGGGGATGAATTACTATATGGGGGATGAATTACTATATGGGGGATGAATTACTATGGGGGATGAATTACTATATGGGGGATGAATTACTATGGGGGATGAATTACTACGGGGGATGAATTACTATATGGGGGATGAATTACTATGGGGGATGAATTACTATATGGGGGATGAATTACTATGGGGGATGAATTACTATATGGGGGATTAATTACTATGCTTACTATGGGGGAATATTACTATACTTACTATGGATGACACATACACATCATTCATCTACTCTTGGTCCGGCCCCCGGGTCCAATATATGAACCCATTGCGGCCCTCAAGTCAAAAAGTTTGCCCACCCCTGATCTATACCATAGTTTGTAGACGCTATAACGTTCACACAAAGCAATCAATATACACTTATTGGGATTTTTTTTACCAAAAACATGTAGCAGAATACATTTTGGCTTAAATTTATGACTAACTTTGAGTTTACGATATATTTTTTATAGCTGAAAGTAGAAAAAATTGTTTTTTTTTAAGATTTTCGTGTTTTTTTTGTTTATAGCGCAGAAAATAAAAAGCGCACAGGTGATCAAATACCACCAAAAGAAAGCTCTATTTGTGTGAAAAAAAAGACGAAAATTTTGTTTGGGTACAGCATTGCATGACCGCGCAATTATCATTTGAATTAGTGCAGCGCTGTATAGCAAAAAAAGGCATAAATTACAGTATCTATACCATAGTTTGTAGACGCTATAATGTTCACACAAAGCAATCAATATACACTTATTGGGATTTTTTTTACCAAAAACATGTAGCAGAATACATTTTGGCTTAAATTTATGACTAACGTTGAGTTTACGATATATTTTTTATAGCTGAAAGTAGAAAATATTGTTTTTTTTCAAAATTTTCGTGTTTTTTTTGTTTATAGCGCAGAAAATAAAAAGCGCACAGGTGATCAAATACCACCAAAAGAAAGCTCTATTTGTGTGAAAAAAAAGACGAAAATTTTGTTTGGGTACAGCATTGCATGACCGCGCAATTATCATTTGAATTAGTGCAGCGCTGTATAGCAAAAAAAGGCATAAATTACAGTATCTATACCATAGTTTGTAGACGCTATAACGTTCACACAAAGCAATCAATATACACTTATTGGGATTTTTTTTACCAAAAACATGTAGCAGAATACATTTTGGCTTAAATTTATGACTAACGTTGAGTTTACGATATATTTTTTATAGCTGAAAGTAGAAAATATTGTTTTTTTTCAAAATTTTCGTGTTTTTTTTGTTTATAGCGCAGAAAATAAAAAGCGCACAGGTGATCAAATACCACCAAAAGAAAGCTCTATTTGTGTGAAAAAAAAGACGAAAATTTTGTTTGGGTACAGCATTGCATGACCGCGCAATTATCATTTGAATTAGTGCAGCGCTGTATAGCAAAAAAAGGCATAAATTACAGTATCTATACCATAGTTTGTAGACGCTATAACGTTCACACAAAGCAATCAATATACACTTATTGGGATTTTTTTTACCAAAAACATGTAGCAGAATACATTTTGGCTTAAATTTATGACTAACGTTGAGTTTACGATATATTTTTTATAGCTGAAAGTAGAAAATATTGTTTTTTTTCAAAATTTTCGTGTTTTTTTTGTTTATAGCGCAGAAAATAAAAAGCGCACAGGTGATCAAATACCACCAAAAGAAAGCTCTATTTGTGTGAAGAAAAGGACGTAAATTTCGATTGGGTACAGCATTGCATGACCGCGCAATTATCATTTGAATTAGTACAGCGCCAAACAGCAAAAAAAGGCCTGGTCATTAAGGGGGGTAAATCCTCTGGGGCTCAAGTGGTTAAAGCTGAATTTCTGAATAATACAAGCGTCATGTGTATTCTTTCTTGATTCTTGGTGTGCTTTCTGTATTTCTTCCAGATCTTAGTGTGAAACATGGACTCTGTGCAGGAGCTGACCTTGAACCCCCCTTTAGTCTTTTGTGGGCAACCTGTATTGGGTGTGGTCTGCTGGTTCCTCCCAAAGTTCTGCTTTTGGTACAGGCTATGTTCAACACAGTGACAATGTCAATGCTACCCTTTAGATTTGCATGTTCCAGGGAGGAATCTGGCCCCTGATTGGTGTAAACTTTAGCTATGCATCATACACATTAGTTGCTTGATTGGATAGAAGCACAGCTACAGCTACCTGTGGTTCATACAGGGAGGTGGCCACATGTCTAGAGAACTGGGAGTTGGTGGTCAGCCAAATAAAGAAGGCCTCAGAGAACAAACAACCTGTCAGGATCAAGAGGCTTAAAGTGTTACTAAACCCAGGACCCTGCATTCACTATATCTGGTCTCCCACAGTACACACTATATGGAAATGCAATTATTTTAGTAACTATAAACCACTAAATACCTTTACTCATCAGCAGTTAGAGCAGTCTTGTGACTTCTATCAGTGTCCAGCAGAACACTGGTTAAAGCTTGTAGGATGAGTTTTATTTCTGCTCTAGGAAGATGCAAAACCCCTGACCTCTGTCTGAACAGTGGTGATTGGCCCTGTTCTGATCACATGCACTCTCCCAAGAAAAAAAAAATATCTCTAGCAATACACACTAAACTGAGCATGTGCATGGGACTACGATCTTATCAAGTGGAAATTTGAACAAGAGTAGGGGCAGAGAAAACAGGGCCAAACAGCTTTTTTACACAATGCAGAGGATTAACCCCTTAGGTTCCACGGTGAGTATAACAAGCAGGCCTTACTGCATGTACAGACTGATTTTACTCTTGTGGGTTTAGTAACACTTTAAAGTCAGAATTAGTCTGTGTATACTATTATATAAAGAAGTCCATACTGTGCACCGGAAGAGAAAAACACGCACACAGAATCATTGCAATAAAGATCACTTACATTGGCTTTAGTACAGCTAAGAGATAAAGTTAGATCACATGTCAGTTGCCTGGAACAATACAATTCAATGTCTAACTAGAAAAACTTCCAAGGTCAGTGTTGGCTATTTGTCTAGAAGTACATCATATCTTCTATTTTCTCTTGAGAATGCAACTGAAAGAAAACTTTAAAAGGGAACTCTACATATATAACTGACACAAGATAGAGTCCCCTCAGCATAACTCTGAGCAAGGCCCACTTGACTTGTACAAGAGGTACCTCCCATCAGTTGTTTGATCACACTCTACCAGACATGCTTCTGTAACATAATCAAGCAAAGCATTAGCACGGCTAAAGTCTGCTCTGCACCATTTTGTGACCAGCAAGGCAGAACATGCTCATCTAAATGTATGCTGGGTATGTGTTCTTTCACTCTGACTTATCACTCGTCTTCACTTGCACTTGTAGGCTCTGCTCTCGGTTTATCTGAGTTGGTGGCTACAAAGGGAGAAAGCAGAATGAATTGTAGACACAGGCAAAAAAAAAAAGATAACAAATATGCAGATGGGGCTCTCTGGAATGATTCTAAGGTATTTATGGGGGATAACAATATACAGAGCTTTAAATAAACAGGATGAAAAAATTAAGGTCTCATGTACACTGCAGCTGATAAACTCACGTTCAGGAGCTTTTCTGCATTTTTTTTAGCAGCCCCTGAACTCTCCCTAATGTTTTCCTATGTGTCCATGTACACTATGTCGTTTAGTCGTTTACAGGGAGTTGAGCTTACAGTCATTTTTTGAACGCACCAAACTTGCGTTCAGGAGTAAATTTTATCAGCGTTCAAATGCTAAATGCTTGTAAATACGGCTAACTGTGTTTATAAGCATTTGCGTTTAGAAGCATTTTTTAACTGTTCCATGTCCAGATGCTGTCCAGACCCTTTTTTCATCATCAGAAATGCATGCAAAGCTTTTTCCATGTATTCAAATGGACCCAGTACACCAGCGCAGTCAGTTCCAGGTTTTGCGTGAAGGAAAAAATGGTAGAACGTGCCGCATTATGCTCATGATGGGATCCATAGTGAATACAACCAGAAAAGACAGGTCATCTCAACACATACTGCTCTCTCTGCTTCTGCTCTCTCTATTTTTCTCAAAATGTCTGAAATAGTAAATTTTTTACTATTTTTCAGTGCATTCTGGGCATTTTCGAAGGTCTCCTGAGGTTATCGTAAAAAAACGCTTCTAAACACAAATGCTCATAAACGCGGTATGCAAACATGGCTAAACAGACGTTTTTTAACCTACGTTTTAAAGCAGTCAGTTACGATCGTTCAGAAGTGGTTTCCAAATGTCCCGTGTACATGGAGCCTAAGAATGAAAACATGATGCATAAATACTCACACCTGTATGAAAAAAAAAAAACTTTGCAAATTACATATACCAGGATATACATGAGCTATGTATACGACATTTGTATTTGGTTTAGATACATGTTAATCATCTCTTTTAACCATTTCACTGTCATTTTACACACATTCCCAGTGGCTGCAGCCATCAGTATTTTGTGTAAATCTGACAAGCAGATTGCTTGTCAGGTGGAGGCAGGAACTTTGTGGAATGCAGTTCCAGCACCTCCAGAGAGGGTGCTGGGGTGTACTGGAGGGTCTATTGATGCTGGCTGCTAGTTGATCTATTGTCGCTGGAGGGGATCTATTTTTGCATGGGGGTCTATTGTTTCTGGTGGGGAATCTGTTGTTGCTGGGGTTACCTTATGTTGCTGGGGGGTCACTTGTTGCTGGGAGGAATCTGCTGTTGAGGGAGAAGTCTGTTGATACTGGCTGCTGGGAGATCTGTTCTTGCTGCTGGAGGCCTATTGTTGCTAGGGTGGTTCTATTGTTGCTGGGGTGGTATTTTGTTGTGGAGAGTCCATTGTTGCTGAGGAAGTCTATTGTTGTGGGGGTGGATCTAATGTTGTGAGAGGAGTCTACTGTTGCTGGGAGGGTGTCTATTGTTGCGGACTGCCGGGGATCTGCAGTATTTTACTGCTTTTCTTGTTATCATTAACAAATTCCCTACAAATTACTTACCAAAGGGGGGTGACACCAAAGGACGGTACTTGGAGGTGGCTGGGGGATGGAAATAAGGGGCGACTCAGAAGAGGGAAGTTCCTGCACCTATTTCTCTGAGAAAAAAAAGCCCTGGGTGGAAGCATTTGGGAGGCTGCTTCCGGTAACAGTGCCCCCTGCTTGTACGCTCCAGCCATGTATCCTGGGCTCCATTTGCCCATCTGCTAGCCCTGGACCGATATAGCGGGTGCCGGTGGGTGGAGGATGTGTTTGACGTCACTTTCGGGTCTCCATGTCAATTTCCCCGACCACTATGGCCAGGGAAGAATGTATTGCAATGCGATCTGCATTCCATTAGACCCTGAATGTCTCATTAAAGAGAACCTGTCAAACAAAAAAATGTAAATTGTAAAAAAAAAAAAGTTACACCAAAGCACATGAAATCCCCCCCCCCCCCAAAAAAATGTTTGAGGCCCAACAACCCCACATACAAGCACATGTAAATGCACTAGTCTGGGGCACCTACACATGAAAATGTTGATTGCGATACACATATTACATATTACTGCGCACTCTGAAGTGAGAGAAATAATTCTAGCACCAGACCTTCTCTGTAATGCTAAATTAATGGCCTACTGTGCCTTGAAAAAGTATTCATATCCCTTGAAATTTTCCACATTTTGTCATGTTACATCCAAAAACGTAGATGTATTTTATTGGGATTTTATGTGATAGACCAACACAAAGTGGTACATAATTGTGAAGTGGAAGGAAAATGATAAATGGTTTTCAACATTTTTTACAAATAAACATCTGAAAAGTGAGGTGTGCATTTGTATTCAGCCCCCCGGAGTCAATACTTTGTAGAACAGCTGCAATTCTTTTTGGGGATGTCTCTACCAGCTTTGCACATCTACAGAATTACATTTTTGCCCATTCTTATTTGCAAAATAGCTCAAGCTCTGTCAGATTGGATGGAGAGCGTCTGTGAACAGCAGTTTTCAAGTCTTGCCACAGATTCTAAACTGGAATTTGGTCTGGACTTTGACTGGGCCATTCTAACACATGAATATGCTTTGATCTAAACTATTCCATTGTAGCTCTGGCTGTATGTTTAGGGCCGTTGTCCTGCTGGAAGATGAACCTCCGCCCCAGTCTCAAGTCATCTGCACACTCCTACAGATTTTCTAAGATTGCCCTGTATTTGGCTCCATCCATCTTCCTATCAACTCTGACCGGCTTCCCTGTCTGTGCTGAAGAAAAGCATCCCCACAACATGATGCTGCCACCACCATTTTTCACGGTGGGGATGGTGTGTTCAGGGTAATGTGCAGTGTTAGTTTTCCACCACACATAGCGTTTTGATTTTAAAAAATGTAAAATTTTGGTCTCATCTGCCCAGAGCACCTTCTGCCACATGTTTGCTGTGTCCCCCACATGGCTTCTCACAAATTGCTTATGGCTTTCTTTCAACAATGGCTTTCTTCTTGACACTCTTCCATAAAGGACAGATTTGTGGAGTTCACAGCCAATAGCTGTCCTGTGGTCACATTCTCCCACCTGAGCTGTGGATCTCTGCAGCTTCTCAAGAGTTACCATGGGCCTCCTGGCTGTTCTCTGTTTAATGCTCTCCTTGCCCGGCCTGTCCGTTTAGGTGGATGGCCATGTCTTGGTAAGTTTGCAGTTGTGCCATACTCCTTCCATTTTCAGACGATGGATTGAACAGTGCTTCGTGAGATGTTCAAAGCTTGTGATATTTTTTATAACCTAACCCTGCTTTAAACTTCTCCACAACTTTATCCCTGACCTGCCTTGTGTGTTCCTTGACCTTTATGATGCTGTTTGTTCATTATTTTTCACTAACAAACCTCTGAGGGCTTCACAGAACAGCTGTATTTATACTGAGATTAAATAACTTACAGGTGGAGTCTATTTACTAATTAGGTGACTTCTGAATTCAATTGGTTCCACTAGATTTTAGTTAGGGTATCAGAGTAAATGGGGCTGAATAAAAATGGATGCCACACTTTTCAGATTTTGTAATAAAAATGTTAAAACCCATTTATCATTTTCCTTCCACGTCACAATTATATGCCACTTTGTGTTGGTCTATCACATAAAATCCCAATAAAATACATTATGTTTTTGGTTGTAACATGACAAAATGTGGAAAATTTCAAGGGGTATGAATTTTTTTCAAGATACTGTATAGGGGGCTTTTAATACATTGCCTATAGAAAATAAAGGCTACTGAAACTTGTCACCATTTCACAGGCGTACACAAATGTAGCATTTGGCATGTTGGGTTTCTATTTATTCGGTGTAATATTATCTTTTATATTTTACCAAAATGGTGGTATTTTATTCTGTTTATGTATCCTTAAATTACTTTTAGAAATTTTGCGTTTTCTAGACCATTTTCGGTAATATCGTGTTTCATAAAAAATTGGAACTACCACTATTTTATTCTCTAGGGTATCTGCTTTCAGAAAATATATACTGTTTTGGGGGTTTTATGTAATCTTCAAGCCTAAAATGATTTTTTTAAACGTGCAAAAAAAAAATAACATGCAAAAATGGCTTTGGCAACAAAAGGGTTAAACCAGGATCAAATGCTTGGGTAATTTTAGAAAAATTAACACAGAATAAGTCTTACAGAACAAGGCAAATGATAGATTTATTGACAACTTGGAAGAAATTTCAGTTGAATTCCGTGCCTTTAAAGGCTAATCAACTGTAAGAACAAGAAACCAGCAAAACAATTTAGAATGCCTCAGAATTCATCAATTTGGTGGGTTTGAATATGAATCAAGGTTTGAATCAATTCTGAAGACATCCATTACAGTTATGGATCAATGGGTCCTAGTTCTCAAAACGTCAGAAGGAACAAATATTACCTATTGCAAGAATGGTTCCCCTCTAAGCCCAGAAATCTAGAAATAAAAGGGTAAGTGCTAAAATCTAATAGGTTTTCCATCTAGTTAGCCTGTGCAATATTTGCTGTTTAACACTATAATTGCCTGATTGCAAAGTTTAGAAAGAAGAATGATTGCAGACAGATGGTTATTTTTCTTCTCACGTGCCATGAAGCTGTGGTTGCTTTAAACAGCACAAATTTTCTAAGACATTGGGCCTAATTCACGAAAGAATATTCACATATGCAGGTGCATCGATCATGCCTGCACAAGCAAATTGTATGCTCAATGAATTTACTAGACATCTGCAGTTTGTGCATGCACACAGGCTACACAGAGTGTACAAAGAATTTACAAGTGAGGTTTGTCATGGAATCTATCTTCCAGCATCCAGCTGTAAAACAGCTAGGCTGTTGTGTGCCTAAAATAAAAATGTGAATTGGCATTTTTCTCTACCCTGGTAATGTTTTAAAATGCACACACCATGTACAGTAAGAATAAAATCACATGAAGTGTGCAGAGCTATCATTGAAGAAGACTGTAAAAACACCTTTAATTAAAAAAAAAATAAAATGTTAGTGATTCCTACACTGAAGAGTATGGAATTCTTCATAGGCTGAGGTTCAGGGACTAGCCATGAGATTACAAATGCTTGTAGCCCTGACCGGAACCCCCTTTACTGTAAAGCGAAACAAAAATGAGAAGCTTCTTCATCAGAGCTCAGGGATGCCCTTTGAAATGCGTCAGCTGTATTCTACCCCTATGATGGGACTCGCGCAAGCTTCCTAACTCTCAAATTCCTTTGAGGACTTACATGCCTGAATTACTTCGCTGTTTGTGAGTATCATTTTGTATTCAATACATTTTGGTTACTGGGGTAATGCCCAAGGTTGGTGCGCTTCTCGTTTTTGTTTCGCTTTACACTACTGGTCGGGCTTCCCCAGCCTTGTTTGGAGCTGCACAACCCTATATGCACTGGTGGTCGAATCTTCCAGTTCTGGTTCCATCCATTCGCCACCCACCTGGGTCTCAGAGCGCAGGAGAGTTTGTTTCCGGATCCCCCTTTAGGCACAGGAGATGCACAGCACTGGTAACATCGGAGTTGCAACGCAGTTGGTTCCTGCTACCCATTGGTGATGGCCAGCACAGCATGGGGAGAGGGGAATAGGGACCAGATGGGACTGACTGGCTGGCTACAGGGGACAGAAGAGACAGATGCAACAGCAATGAGAAAGGATCAGGGTGTGCAGACTTCTAAGGGAGAGAGAACCCAGTAGTCACCAGGGAGAACCTGCAGGTCATTGTGACACAACTTCACTCAGCTCCCCCTGCCAGAAGCATTGTGGTTTACTTTTTATCTTTGCTGCAGGAGTGGTGATCAGAGGACAGACAGTATCCAGGTAGATATGCATCAAACATCAGATTGGTGAGCGGCATTTTGGCAGCTCAACTGTGTGTACAATTTTGCTTAACTGTCTGAGGGCAGCACTGCCTTGGTAGAACTTTATTTAAAGGGTACCTCCTCAGGCCCAGTTGCTAACTGCATTTCTCTTACTCCACATCAAGAATACTTGCGCTCTTTTTACTATGCAATATTGTTCTCCACTTGCCCAGTGCATTTGAGGCAAGGTCTTTTCAGGGGCGGACTGACAACTCATGGGGCCCCCGGGCAATAGGGGATCATGGGGCCCCTGTGCCCTTGCCCAAACTCAAAAAAGCCTATGAAAAAGGTACCAGGGGCATCTCATGGGGCCCCCTACTGACCCCGGGCCCTCGGGCAGTGCCCGAGTTTCCAAATGGTCAGTCCACCCCTGGGCCTTTTACAGGTGGAAAAAAGAATTAACTTCTGTTTTATTCACTTCATTGTATTGCTGTACTGTATTATACCAAAGTTATTTATCATTTGGTTTCAATCCTGCCAAATTGAATGAATCGATACTTTCCTGCAGGGCTTATTTGTTTTTTTAAAAAGAGATTTTTATTAAGGTTATAAAAGATTACAAACAGTTATAATGTAGAGAAGACCCAAAGGTGGTGACAGAGGTAAGAGGTATGGGTCAGGAGGACTACGTCTTACAGAGCATGAAGATTGATACAAAATAACATGTACAGATAAACTCCATATTAGCAGGTGGTGTGGTAATGGTGAGAAATCTTGTTTTAGCAAATAGCATGTATGAATAAAGTAACCCATGAGTCTAAAAACCAACAAGGAAAGTAGGGTTTTCAAATATTTGATAGTATGTAATGGAGTGGGCTTCACAAGATTTAATTCTATATTGACACAGAGTGGTGTAAGAGGTAGGAATACCATAGAGTTTGTGAGGAAGATGAGGGCATGAGATCTACCATCAGCTATGTAGTGCAAGGGCCTGTCTGATTTGATACAAATTGAATACAAAGTTCAGGTGTGTCCTCATATTCTATAGTTTTGGTAAATCTAATGGAAATTGTACAGAGATTGTACAATCAGATTGCATAGTGCATGGTCATCTTTATATAAGTGCATAGGAGGTTGTGGTAAGGCCTGTCCTAAACGACAGAGAAAGCATTTTCTTTTCTGCAACAGAGGTATATTCACAGTATATTGGAACATAGGGAAGCTGGAATTTAGAAAAAAAATAGTGAACTTAGCCTTCAAAGGTCTTTTCCATCACTGGGGCTATGAACTCTAGAAACAGGTAGAAGAAACAGGAAGTAAAGGTGTCTGAGACAGAACATTTCCTAGATGGAAGGAACTTGAGGACTAAAGTGATTCCTTGGGTTGAGAAAGGTGCTGAGAGATCCTTGATAGTCTCTGCAGAGAGAGTAGGGAGAGCAGAAAATGAAATATAATGGGCTAAGGAATTCAGAAGGGTCTGATCCGTCCACTGTTCACCGACACTGGTAGTATGTTATATAGAGAAGAATAGCTTCATTGGAAAACTATGGCAGTGGTTTTGGATGTGTGGACAAGACCATTGGAAGGGCATGATATTTTGGAGATGCATGTGCATAATCGGTGAAACTTGATAGATCTAGCCAGGAGTCTGCCACTCTTGCCTCCAAATTCACATACTGTATATGTCATCGAAACAAATCTTTTTGATGCCTGTATGTAGGACTGATAAAGAAGTCTACCTAGATCATTATGATTTATGAGTGCTTATATCATGAAGCAGAGATTCAGAATGCATTTTAGATTTTCTCATTGAAGAGGCATGGGAGTTGAGTCTTGTGCATGTATCTCAATTAAATCTTGTTGTGCCTGCTTAATCGTGGTTTGCAGTACAGGATCCCGTATGATTGTCGCATTCAAATGCCAAGATGCCAGTTTAGCTGTATGAGGGATCAAGAAAGAAGTGAAGACTGGGAAAAGGTGAGACAATATGTGGAGACCAATGATGGCTGCGGGGAACCAGCTCAACACACGGTGGGAGACAAAAACGTAGTCAATTTGACTTTATGTAGAATGGGCTAAAGAATAAAACGTGTAGAATTTGGAGGTGGGATTGAGAATGAACCACTAGTCTACTAGTTGCAAGCCATGAAACCTGTGAGTGATAGAGTGAATGACAGGGGAGGGGCCCCAGTTTTTCCTGAAGTAAGAGTCCAAGAGAGGATCAAATATGAAGTTAAAGTCACCTCCCAGTACTACGCAACTCTCAGCAAATTATTCCAGTTTCACTAAAACTGATAGACGCATAGTTTTTTGGACCACAGTAGGGAGGTAAATATTTACTAACATGAAGAGAGAGATTATAAAGTAAACATTTGAGAAATAAATATCATCCCGTGGGGCCAGATATATTTTACTTTAACAGTAACTGGAATAGTGGAGTGGAATCCTATCACCAGCTTCTTGGTTTTATTGTCAGAAGAGTTACTTGTGTAACAATGTTTATAGCAGTGAGTTGACATTTTTTTTGGGGGGTGCAGTATCTTTATAGTGAGTTTCTTTTATGAAAAGGGCATGTATTCTTTGTTATGCATGTAGTATAGAATCTGCAACCTCTTCTGCAGATTATTAAACCCCCGACCTTTCAGGGTACTAATAGTAACCTTAGCCTTTATCAAGGTTATAAGGGGGTGAGCAGAAAAGAATCCATGCTGGTAAGCCCATGTAGAGAGGAAATAGAAAGGGAAGAACAGAGAAGAAGTGGGAGAGATCACGGAGAACTAATTTTGAAGGGGAGAAACAAGATCATTGAAAAAACAAGTCACAGAAGGGGAACTAGAAAGCAAGGAAATATCTCTTATGGCAGGCTGCATATGTGTAAAACACACACAGATAGCATCAACTATTAGAGGAAATGTGCACATCAAGCGCCAACCACTACCCAGGATTTTGGACATGAAATTGTTCACAAGTAATGTATGACTTTAGTGAAACCTTAGAAACAGAGATAACATGGTCAACATCAGAAAAAGATTGCAGTGACAGTTAACGAGTATGGGGCTGCTGTTAAATGGGTGGAGCGGCAAGCATGTGGTGCAATTTATATACTCTATTGCTAAAATGATTTTCAGATACAGGATTACTGGGAAAAATGAGTTGGAATGCACATATGCGTTTTGAAAGGGTTAGGCAATTGTTTGCCCTCAAACCAATGATTATTATAAGATGCATGTAAAAGTATCATTCCGATTAAAGTAAGGCACATGTCCAAATCATATGGAGCACAACAAAAATTTAAATTAGACATTAAAGCATGAAGTATGTAAATTATTTTTTAATAATTAATAATGAAGTAAGTTGTATAGACCCTCAGATGCATAATTTGCATTGTATAGAAATATGGAAGACAAAAAAAAAAACAATATCAGCGGGAGAAGAAAATACTCAAAACGAAGCTCGACCCAAAAGGGAAGTTCCTCTCTTATGTAAACCTATATATACTGGGAGAAATGGAAATTGCTACACCTTTAAATATTATAACGATGTTGAATATTTTTTTTAGAAAGTAAGCACAAGGAACGTTACCTGTTATCAACGTGAAGTGCTGTTGCCTCCTGCTTAAGTTGAAATCTTCCTCCTTTGATTCCCTTTACCTCTGTCACCATATTCTTCCTGTGCGACTGAGGTTAATAGAGCAAAGGGACCTGTCATGCCTTTTCTGCCCAACTCCTTCCATCACCAGAAGCTGTACTATATATATAAAAATGATCCATGAATGGAAAAGGTGGAACTTTTTTCATCCGCCAGTCTAAGTTATGTTCCTTGTGCTGTTTTTTTTTCCTTTTATGTTTCACCTAATTTAGGCTTTTATTTGAATTTTTGGTTTACATTGAAATATTTTCAATTTAATAAATTGCCATACTTGTTCCAATGACAAAATCAGTTATGGAACTGAAATGATGAGTGGACTCAGAACAACCTCAACTTCAATGTGGGCTTAAATGTTAATATGAGACAGATTTAGTTCTTAGCTCTGTTAAAAAAAACCATAACGTGTGTATTACACATGTAACAGTTAAAGTGTATGTCTGGGTAAAATAATTAAAAAAAACTATTTAGTAGATCTCCAAAACATATGCAGTATCAAGTTTTGTCTCAAAAAAATGCTGCAAGTACAGAAAAATATCTGTTGACTCTGATAGAAATAATTGTGAGCTCTTAGCTCTCTGAGCTGACAATACTGCCTGTATTTCATCCCTGCCTGAGGTCTTCATTGCTTGACTACTGACCACTCCACCCCCCCCTCCCGCCCCTATGCCTAGCTGGTATGCAGATGAGAATGGGGTGAGATGTTCTGTAGTGCAGCAGGAGAAAACTGGGCAAGGCTGTTAAAACAGTTTGGGATTTCAGTGTGGCAGACATACACTTTAACAACCATTTGTCCGAAACAATACTTAAATCTCATGTCCCAATAATAACTTACCAAATCCTTGCAGAGAACAGTTGAATGTAAGGCATGGGGCATTGGACAGTTGAGTTGAAAAGCTGTATTCATTAGTGTGCCCTGGGTCAGTTTGGAGCAATCTCGCATGTCCTGAACATAGACAAATAGGCTGATTTTGGAATGCCATATGACTGGATGTTTTACAGGGTCTTCATGTATGAGACTTGGCACCAACAGTTTGTTGTTAAAGGAATTATAAAGGAAAGGCAGAGAATTTTTAGAGTGGGAAACCCTGCTGTCAAACAACTTACAAACACAATGGGAAGCTTTTTTCCACCAAAACAGTATACCGTATGTTCTCATTTAAACACATTTTAAATATAAAGCTGGCAAAGCTATCGTTGTGGGCCTCAAAATATTGAAGCAGCAACTTTACAAGTAGTGCAGGTCTCATATAACATTCAAAGCCAGAAAACACTAAATGGATTGACTAACAGGATAAAAGTTTCACTGCCAATTGAAGCCATGCCTCATATTGAAGAACAAAATTGTTTCAGGTCCCCTAAATAGTGACTATTTATTCTAGATACTGTATGGAATATATTTTTCAAACGTTATTCATTGTCTATAGCCAAAGCATATGGCCTATGATCGATATTCCAGCAACTAAAAAAAAGACCTCCTGGATCATGCTACACTCACATTAAAGACAATGAAAACAAACAGTAGCACAGATGAGTTGGGATCTTGACCGAAAGGAGTGTAAGTCGGTGCTTACAGTTGCTGCTCCTGCATTAGATAGGTATTTCAGGATGCCCAGGTGGCAAGAGTTAAGGCAGTCTATTCATTTTCCAGGGCACTTCTGGGCTTTGCCCTCCACCCTGTGTTCTATAAAAAAATGTATGAAGTACCCTCAAAGGAACTCACTTGAGTCAGGACTCTTTTTCATCTTATGGACTTATACCTGGGGAAGGTATCCATTGGGCAGCCTGAGATTAGTCAGTGTGGGATTGCTGTTACACCTTGGACTGTAAAGTTGAAATGTGTTCAGTAAAATTATCAACCATTCAAATACCCGGTCTAAAGTTACTTCAAAGGGGTGCATGATGGTACATGGAGTATTGTAAAGAACAGGGCCTGTTATGCGCACATAGGGTAAAGAGGAAGACCTGTGGTTACTAAGGTTAACCAGCGTAAGGGCATGACATGACAGCCAGATGGTGGGAAAACAGTAATGGCAAGGGTGATGGGTTCTCTGCATAGCGAGGGGAGTGTTTCGCTGTTTCTCTTCATAGTTGTTGCTGCCCCAGGTAACTGGGACTGAATCCACATGGTGGAGACCTTAGGGACCTAGTCGCAGCTATGAGAGTAGTTAACCAACTCAAGTTGTGTACAGAGAGTGGTTCACTCTGGAACATGGCAGAACCCACAAGCTATCATTGGGAATAAGGTGATAGGAAGGCTAGTCTGGTGGAATGGGCCCCGGCTCTGCAGTGTCCCCTTCAAAATGTCACATTCCATTAAGATGTACATATGCTGGACAGCATGGCTCATTCAGCTAAGCGTAGAGTTGTGGCACAGTTATGTCAAGTGTATGGTTCACTTCTAATATGGGGTACCACCTTAATGTAGGGTTCACATGCACGTGACTCTTGCCTGGTCCTTGGCTTTAGTGCGTACGTATATGAGGAGGTCAGCCAATAAGAACATCTCTCTTTTCTCCTTCCTGTCTCATTCTGCCTTCTTTCTTATACTTTTCCTGTCTATACCCCTCTCTTTGGGAGCCATTTGCTCCACTTTACTGCTTCACTTAATTCAAGATCAAAGCCTTGATGGCACTGGAATGTTCGAGCCAGGGTTCTGGGCTTAAGACTTGATGGTTACTGTTAGAAACAGCCCATTGTTATCTTACCTTTGTTTTTCACGATATGGATGGCCTAGCTTGGAACCATAATCTTCCCCTTATGTAGGTTTAAGCTTCTCTTCCCATTATGTTCCTTGCTAACAATGTTTGTATCTCCTATTATCTTGTTGCTCTTGTGTTATGACTGAATATCCAGCCAGACTTCATTATTGCACTTAAGAAAAATTATTGAAAAGGAAAACTTCACATTCCAAATATATAAACACAATATAGATGTTGCAGTTCCCATCCTCCCAGTATTTAATGGTGATATACATAGATTTAAGAGAACAGCAGTGTTTATTCCATTCTCTGAAATAACGTTGATATCTGAGTAGCTTGATTATAGTATAGGCTTTCATTTCTTTATTGCCTGCTGTGACTGACACTCTAAAACAAACCATTCTGCAAGCCGCACAGACAAACCAATACAATGCACCAACTTCTGGATACAAACAATTGTTCAGTCTGACAGCATAACAGCATTATTCAACAGTAATTTTGATAAAGGTTTTTGCAGCCACTCTACAAAAATGCCTCCTATTCAAACACAGAAAAAAGCAAAGCCATCAGTAAGAGAGATTTTTTTACTGTTTTCATATCAAGTATAATTCAGGCTAAATTGTGAAGAATGCTCATCAAAGTGTCTGAAGCATCTTATTTTGTGTATTGTAAATGTAGCTGATTTTGGTTTATAAGCTGCTGCAATGGAGAACAAGTGTCACTACAGGAAGGATTCTGAGTTTTCTATCAGGAACATCTATGGTGGACATACAGCATGCTAAGCTAAGCTCTCTGAGGAGCAATATTCACCTGAAGAAAAGTGCAGGGCATCAGGGCAACATTAGAATGGGACATCATTTCTTTGCAACATTTCACACAGCCTGCCTTCTGAACTACAGAGGTGTCATGTACCTGGTGGAAGAGCCTGATGTGCTGAGGAAGGCCTCTCTTACACCTCTGGCTCAGAGCCTCTAATAGAGTAGACAGATGGCACAGGAGCACAGAATGGCATGAGTACCTGTTGGTCTTGCTAGTAGCAGAGCCGGTGCGAAGTCTAAGCCACGCAGCAGGAAGCAGATAAGCTGGATAGCAACAGGTGACAAGAGGGCAGAAGCTCTGGTGGAGCAAGCAGGTGAGGAACAGGCAGGTAGCAGGCAGATGATGAACAGGCACTGGCAGGTGGTAGGCAGGTGCTTGCAGA
The DNA here is from genome assembly GCF_062004578.1 of Staurois parvus. NCBI lineage: Eukaryota > Metazoa > Chordata > Amphibia > Anura > Ranidae > Staurois > Staurois parvus. Next base: position 3,330,825 of record NW_028318005.1, read on the forward strand.
GGACAGCCCAGCAGTGGGTAAGGCGGACGCAGAGTCAGCCATGCCGGGTCAGTAACAATCAGTGGCAGAGAGGCAGCAGGAGCAACCAGGGTTGGTGCAGGTGGAGTTCAGGAATAGTCAAGTTGAGCCAGATGAGATGCGCACACGGTCAGGTATGAGCAGCATGTCCATACAGATATGCATGAGCTTGATGCGTGCGTGAGCATGTCCAGCTTTCCACAATGCATGTGAAGTACAGTATGCTGACCTGCGGCTACGCACAGAAACCCATCCAAGGGAACCATCCTGCTTGCTTGTCTGCCTTTCCAGACAAAAGGTGATGAGAGGAGCTTTAGGAGGCGGAACCAGTACAGGAATCACTGCTTGCAGGCAGCAAGATAACATTGAATATGTAGTCCTTAGAAATTGAAAGAGACAGCAGAGGAGAAGTTGCAAAACAATCAAAGAATCCAAGAAGTTGACAAGGAGACAGGCAAAACTTACAACAAAGAAGATTTTTCAAGTGAGCTTATATCGGATTGTCAAATATAACTTTTGTTTGTTATGTTATGACAATGCTGATGTTATAGAACGAGAGCATATGCTTTGCCCATAGATTCTGCATACTCTGTCCATTGCTATGTGTGCTAGTTCCCAGTCTCTGTTAGTCTCATACAGCAGACTGACATTTAGAAAGGATATGACACTAGAGCCTGTACCCAAAGGACCCCCAGTGGGACTTTAATGAAGCAATAGGATCATACATATATTGAAAAAGACATTTGGTTAAAAAAGATTATCAACTTTATTACATACACATTTCCATTGTAATGTTAAATACATGATTTCTAAAAAGAATATTGCTCTGACAGTATTCTTACAAAATCTCTTAATACAAAAATATGAAACCACACAGAAAAGAAAGAAAAAAAACTTTGACGCGTTTCGATCATTCCATATTCTAGATCTTACTCAGGGGATATGAAAGACAAAGGACTTTATAATAAATATATAAACAATCATAAATGAATATACCAAAAATAAACAGATAACCCACAAAAAGTTTTTCAAATAACCAAAGAATATTTTACTTACAAAATCATATGTCAGGGCAAAAGAAAAGATAACTTCCAGGATGAGAGGCTGGACACCATGCTCTGGTGGGGTGCATCATCCAAGAGGGCAAGAGTGGTCAGATGTAAGTCACCAGACAAGGACTGACAGAGGGGCACCAAAACATCCCCCCAATGGGACTAAAAATGGTACGAAAGACAATATATTAAATTCCATATCCGACGAAAGGGATATACCGTATTTTTCGCTCCATAAGACGCACCTGACCATAAGACGCACCTAGGTTTTAGAGGCAGAAAACAGGAAAAAAAATTCTGAACTAATGGACTGCAGACATAGAACAGGAGATGACCAGAGACTGTGGACAGCACAGGGATGACCAGAGACTGCGGACAGTACAGGGATGACCAGAGACTGCGGACAGCACAGGGATGACCAGAGACTGCGGGCAGCACAGGGATGACCAGAGACTGCGGGCAGTACAGGGATGACCAGAGACTGCGGACAGTACAGGAGATGACTGCTGACCTTTGGGGAGGGGGGGGGGGAGCGGGTACCTGAATTTGACAGGTACCCGCTCTTACTTTCGCGGAGTTCTTCTTTGATCTTACCTGTTCCTCTATCCAGCCGCGCGCTGTCTTCCCGGCTTCTGTAGTGTGGGCGCTCGGCATGACAGCCGGGTGCCCAGTGCGCATGAGCGAGAAGCACTTGCGCTTTGTGATTGGTCCGGTGGCTTCTGGGATCTGTCATGTGTCCCAGGTACCGCCTTACCATTCACAAAAAGCACGCTTCTTGTGCATGCGCACTTGGCACAACCGGCTGTCAAGCCCAGCGCCCACACTACAGAAGCTGGGAAGACAACGCGCCGCTGGATAGAGGAACAGGTAAGGTCAAAGAACAACAACAATGTTTGAAGAAAAAAATTAAAAAAAAAACCCAATATTTTCTCATTTCGGTCATAAAAAATATCCAAAAAAACTAAAATTTCATCATAAATTTAGGCCAAAATGTATTCTGCTACATGTTTTTGGTTAAAGAAATCCCAGTAAGTGTATATTGTATATTGTGTGAAAGTTATAGCGTCTACAAACTATGGTATAGATAATGGAATTTAGACAGCTTTTACTCTCTGACTGCCCATCACATTTCTTGAGGTGCTAAAATTCCAAGGATAGTACAAACACCCTTAAATGACCCCTTTTCGTAAAGTAGACACCCTAAGCTATCTGCTAAGAGGCATATTGAGTCCATGAAAGATTTATTTTTTTCCACAAGTTTCTGGAAAATGACAAAAACATTTTGTTTTGTTTTTTACAAGAAGTTGTCATTTAAATGATTTATTTCTCGCACAAGCCATGGGTATATATGGAATTACACCCCAAAATACATTCCACTACTTCTACCGAGTATAGGGATACCATGTGTGTGAGACTTTTTGGGAGCCTAGCCACATACAGGAGCCTGAAATCCAATGACCACTTTGAAAGCCTGAAGGTGTGTAACTTCCTCATCACACTTCCTCACTACCTATCACAGTTTTGAAGGCCCTGACATGCCAGGATAGCACCAAACCCCCCCAAATGACCCCTTTCTGGAAAGTAGACACCCCAAGGAATTTAAAAAGTGGCATGTTGAGTATTTTTCAGATCTATTTTTTTCTCATAAGGTTTTGAAATATAAAAAAAGAAAAGAAAAAATATGTTTTTGTTTTTTTTCTTCATTTTCCAAAAACTTGTGTCAACAAATGAGATCTGCAAAATACTTACTGTGCTTTTTATCAAATTCCTTGGGGTGTCTACTTTCCAAAAAGGGGTCATTTGGGGGGGTTAGGTGCTTTTCTGGCATTTCAGGGCCTCCGAAATTGTGATAGGTAGTCTGGAAGTGTAATGAGAAAATAAAGCCCTTTAAAAGCCCAAAGGTGCTTATTGGATTTTGGGGTCCTGTACTGCCAAAACGTCTCTCACATGTGGTACCCCCATACTCGGGAGAAGTAGCAGAATGTATTTTGGGGAGTAATTCCACATATACCCATGGCATGTGTGAGCAGTAAATCATTTAAGTGACAATTTTGTGTAAAAAAAAAAAATTTTTTTTGTCATTTTCCAAAAACTTGTGGTAAAAAAATTAATTCTTCTATTGATTCTACATGCCTCTCAGCAAATAGATTGGGGTGTCTACTTTCCAAATAGGGGTCGTTTTGGGGGGTAGGGGCATTCTATGCCCAGCATTAGAAGTTTATGCTACACATAATTCACTCTTCTAATCACCTGAAGACCAAGCCTTTTCTGACACTTTTTGTTCACATGAAAAAAATCTGTATTTTTTGCTAGGAAAGTAATTTAAACCCCCAAACATTATATATTTTTTTAAAGCAGACACCCTAGTGAATAAAATGGTGGGTACTACAATTTTTTATGGCACATAGCACTCGCGCAGCAATTTTTCAATAGCAAATTTTAAAAAAATACGCTTTTTTTACTTTTATGCTCAAAAACACAATATATTGGCCAATTATTTGGTAAAATATAAAAGATAATGGTATGCCAAGTAAATAGATACCAAACATGACATGCTTTAAAACTGCGCATGCCCCATGCAATGGCGACAAACTGCAAACATTTTTAATATCCATAGGCAACACTTTAAAAGCCTTTAAGCTACTTTCAAAGAAGAGGATCTTATATTACTTTTGATATGCTCCACGCGTGTTTTAATGTTCCTCTTCATGAATACCACCATTACCGACAGATTAGACATTTTTTTAAATCACACTTTGGCCTTATACCCTCTTCTCAGATTTCATTTTTTGAACGTGTCAGCCGTGACTCTCCTAGGGGTGGGGGTCTTATTTCTGATCTTTATCACTAATTTTCGATCTGTTCCTCGCCTATACCTCCTTTATATAGACGACAATGGGAGGAGGATAGCGGTATCATTTTTTCAGATGAGGACTGGGATTCCATGGTGGATAACATATGTAAGTGTTCTAGATCTCTTTCAGTTCGAGAGACTGCCCTTAAGGTTTTAACCAGATGGTATTATACCCTATCAAGACTACATGTATTGTTCTCACAAACATCCCCTTTATGTTTCCAGGGCTGTGGCCTCACAGGTACTTTGGTTCACATATTTTGGGATTGCCCGACCATATCTCCGATTTGGCGCAAGTTATCTGAGGTGGCTACCTCATTGGTGGGTATCCCAGTGAAATTGTCTATACAGACCTGTTTATTGGGGGCTCATATCCCAGGGGTCTCTAATGACATTATGAGATTGATACATACTATTTGTATTGCCACTTTGTGGGCTATTGCCTCACATTGGAAGTCCAACACTGTACCCTTAACCACAGTTTTGCATAGAGTTGATGTTGTGATGCTCATGGAGCGTATTCATTATACCCTATTGGATAAGATGCGCTTATTTGCTAAAAAATGGGAATCTTGGAAGGATTATAGACATTTATTACATGTATAATAGCATCCCAAGTGAAGTATGACTGGTAGATACTGCTGACAGAAGTAATGTTAATCTTCCACACATTTCATGTACTTGCAATTTACTTTTTTTTGTATTTCCTCTCTTTCCTATATTAATATGACTTTAGGTATTGTACTTTTCAAAAGTGCCTTGTTTTGCTGTTAATATCATTTGAAACTGTACTGTTGCTTTACAGTCTATTTTGCAAAATAAAAACGTTTGTAAACAAAAAAAAAGCCTTTAAGCTACCATTTTAGATTTACAGAGGAGGTCTGTAGTCTTAGAATTGCTGCCCTTGATCTGACGTTCACGGCAATACCTCACATGCATGGTGCAACCACTGTTTACATACCGCCACAGGGTCAAGGCTTGAGCACACAGGTGTGTGCGCATGGGAGGGGCAATTTTTTTTTTTCTAGTTATTTTGATTTTTTTTTTAATTATTTTATCACTTTTAATGCTATAACAGGGAATGCAAATATCCCCTATAACTTCAATGGGCATTGTCATATATTCTTTTTTGAGAAATCTGGGGTCTATCAGACTCTGGATATCTCCTCTGCCCTTACATTATCTAATCAAACCAAAATCGGTGTGATCTGATGCGTTCCCAATTTAGAAATGGAGCTTTTTATATCCTGCAAAACTGAAGTGATGAAATGCTTGTAGCTTCCGATCAGCTCTATGGTCAGCTGGCAGAAACACCGGCTGCATTCTCAGGTTCCCCCGATGGTAGGAGACTGCCCGAGAAGGCCGTGGAAGGCAGCAGGAGAGGGGGGCATCATCTGCTGCTGCTTGTAAAAGCAATCCTGCAGCTAATTAGCCACTAGGATTGCTTTTACGTGAAAGCCGATCGCCGGCTGAAAAAAACAATACCAAGATGATGCCTGCAGATGTAGGCATCATCCTGGTATAACCATTCAAAGTCCAGTGATGTACCAGTACGTCACTGGTCCTTGTTGAGTATATATACTATGTTCTTTTTTTTTTTTTGTATGCAGCCTGTGTACTGAATGAAAAAATTTGAAGAAATCTCTGCCAGAAAAAGTGTGTGGTATGCCCACCATTAGAATATACCACCCTGCATCCACCCACTTCTAATGGTGGGCACACATTAGGTCACACTTTGCCACAAGCGCCAGTTCCAAGATTGAACAAATGTATAAATAGTGGCACGCTTCAATAAAAATTGTCCACGTATAAGTGGTACCCCATATGGAAAAAGGATGAAACCAAGTCCTAAACTATCTTGCCACTGTTCCCCATGTAGTCTGGGCATCCAGGGGGCTCCATGTGACTATCTTTTCCCTCGTAAATCCAAAACTTATAAGTATAGCCTGTTGCCCTCTCACAGGTCTTCTACATCTTGACCCCATATCTGGCATGCTTGCAGGGAAGAAATCGTTTGAATGCAAAGCGGCCAGAAAAATTAATGAGGGTCTCATCCATGCAGATTTTTTGCTGGGGAGTATAGACATCTGCAAATTTTTGGTTAAGGTGATTTTCGAGGGGCTGAATTTTGTGGAGCCGTCAAATTCAGGGTCACCCCAAGGATGACAGAGTGTATTGTCGTTGAAATGCATAAAACACATTATACTCTCATATCTATGCCTGGCCATGGCAGCAGAGAACACGGGCATAAGATGAATCGGGTCTGCGGACCAAAACAACCGCAATTAATTTCTTTAAGCAATGCCCATGTTGAGGGTTAGGCCCAAAAAAAAATGTAAATTAGAAAACCGTAATGAGTTTTCATGCGAATGGTCTGGCAAGGTTTGAATTTGGGTTGGCGGCAATAAATTGTTGTGCATATAAATTGCTTTGATCCACAATCAATGCATACAGATATTCCGTGAAAAACAGCTCCAAAAATCAAGGAGGTATGTGAAAGACCAAGATGTACTAGACCGCTGGTACTCGCCAGTTCACCAAAAGGTAGCGCAGCACTAATACTGGTACTCTGCTGCATATGAGAGTCATCAAAATTTACTGGCAAGTGCTAACAGAGATCAGGCCTGATTCTGCGAACACTGCGGTTTTGTGTGAAATGTATCAAGTGACAGTGACCTACTGACACGGCACTTGCTGGGGGAGAAGGGGGGGGATAGCGTAGGGGCTAAACGCAGGTGCTGGCAGGTGCTGGCAGGTGCCGGGACTGATCCTGCTAATGCTGCGTTTTTGGGGACGCTATACTAATGTGAACACTGGTATAGTGCTGATCTGATCAAAGATATTGACCTGTTCAGACACTATACTAGCAATGGAGGTTTATTGTGCATAAGCGTGCTCCTGGCAATCAAGGGGTTAAATGTGATGACTGGTGTACTGACGGGCAATCTGACGCTATCTGAGAGGGGCGTGAAAACCACGGGAGCGCGAATCACGTATATATATATATATATATATATATATATATATATATATATATGTGATTTTGCGCACTCATGCCGCCCTGTAGCAGTATTTCTGCTATAGGGCGGTCAGGAAGCAGTTACAGAAACGGTTTGTGTTACGTCGCTGTGTTACTTTAACTGACAATTGCACGGTCATGCAACACTGCATTCAAATTAAATTTACATACTTTTTTTTCCACAAATTGAGCTTTCTTTTGGTGGTATTTGATCGCCTGTGCGTTCTTTATTTTTTGCTCTATAAAAAAAAGGCTGACAATTTTAAAGAAAAAATACAATATTTTGGACTTTTTGCTATAAAACACGTCCATTAAAAAAATTTAAAAATCAAATTTAGTCATAAATTTCTGCCAAAATGTATTCTGCGACATGTATTTGCTATAAAAAAATCCCAATACGTGTAAATTAATTGCTTTACGTGAACGTTATAGCGTCTACAAATGGCGGGAAAGATGCTGGGATTTTTTTCTTTATTATACTAATAATGGTGGTGATCAACGAATTATGGCAGTGATCAGCAATTTATGACAGTGATCAGCAACTTATGGTGGGACTGCGGCGGACATTTTGACACTGGGGGGGAACTGACTTGGGGTCACTGACACTGTACTAATGGCACTGGGGAGGAAGGGGTTAACATATTTTAGGTAATGAAAGGGTTAACTGTGTGAGGGGAGTGTTTTACTAGGGGGCGGGGGTGTGTACTTCACAGGAACAAGCTGATCCAGAGAGATAAACTCTTCTCTCAGGTTCAGCGTGCTCGGAACTGACAGAGAGCAGACTTGCAGTGTAAACAATGCAGCCGTGCTCTCTGTCAGTGATTACCGGTAATCGCTGGGACCCGGCAGGGGATCCGATGATGGACACCCACTGCCGCGATCGAAGGGGCAGAGCGTCGTTACAAAATGGCGCTGTGCGCAGAGGTGCCACCCTGCCGCAGTAAAAACACTGTGGCTGGGCGGCAACCAATTAAGCAAGCCAATGTATGGAACAAATAGAATTTTACTCGGTAACGGATGTAACAACTCAAGGTACTAAAGCCAAGAACAGGGACTAGGGCTCAGGGACTAGAACCAAAATCACAGAGCTAACTCTTGTTGCTTTTTAGTGACCCTACGCATCTTGGAAGAGAAGGGTATAACATGTTTGTGATGGTACCATTAAAGTTAACCAGTTGCTTTGCCCTGAATGGGGCAAACTTCAATTTCACAGTCAAAATACAGGGCAACCAAAATAACCAGTGCTTCAATCTCACACTAAAAAGCAACATAAAGAAATACATTTTTTTTAAATCTACACATTTTTGCCATATTACTAAAGATAAGAAAAAAAAAAACAGCCATTGGTAAGTTATATCCAACACCCCAAGGTATATGTAGAAATGAATGCACACAAATTGAACATAGCTCAATAACAAAGCTTCCCCAAGGGAAAATCTCCAAGAGAGTCTCTGATGTAGGCCGCTTTGGCTTGGATGGAAAAAGTCCTGCAGCTCTTCCATCAGATCTGGGACTAATCCAGTCAGTAACATGTATGAAAACACAGCAGCAAGGGCACAGGTGTAACTAGAGGTATCGATTTATTGACAAAAAAGCATAGCACACTTCCATCAAAGTTACTTATGTAGAGCTTAGGATACCAGCACAGGCAACTTTGATTTTAGTGTACTATGTTTTTTTTTTTTTTCAATAAATCGATACCTCCAGTTACACCTGTGTTCACAATGCATGAGAAAAGCTGAGAAAAGCTGCTCACTGCAGGACCTGCAAGCAAGTGAAGATCAATGGAGGAGTGCTGTTTATTTCAGCGCAGGGGCGGACTGACCATTTGGAAACTCGGGCATTGCCCGAGGGCCCGGGGTCAGTAGGGGGCCCCATGAGATGCCTTTTTCATAGGCTTTTTTGAGTTTGGGCAAAGACACAGGGGCCCCATGATCCCCTATTGCCCAGGGGCCGCATGAGTTGTCAGTCCGCCCCTGCTTCAGCGATTTCCAGCTCCCAGGGGCATCAAACAGATATGGTATATACAGTTACATTGGACCAAGCTGGACAAATGTAACTATGTATAACACACCAATGCTGGAATTATTCCACATCTAACGGTAAAACAAATCTAAATGCCTAAGCACAATTTTGCAGCGTGGCCTAAATGCATGCCATGTGAGGCATCAACAGCGAGGCTCTTACTTCACTTTCCATTCATCATACATCAGCATCAGAGGTTGGTCATCAGCTCTGAGGAAAGGGATTCGTCCCCGAAACGCGTCAGTAATTTGACCGCACTGACAGTGAGAACACCTTGCCCGCCGTTGTGGCCATTGTCATTTTTCTATGCTTTTTAGATACATGCTTCGTCTGTGAGTATGTTTTTATGATTTAATTCCTACAATAAACCTTGGATAATGCACTAGGTGTGTGCGCCACCTGTTTTCTCTCTATCCATGCCATGTGATGGGCTGATTAGCAATTTGTGTTACCAAGCATTTGAACAGGTGTACCTAATAAAGTGGCCAGTGAGTTTATATGCGTTATTTTGTCAGGAATTGTACTGAAGCCTATTTTGTACAAGATAAATTGGCTATAAAATGCCTCAGCAATTTAAAACTGATGTTTGCAATGTTAAAGAATAATTCAAGCATTGGTGTGCTATACATAGTTACATTTGTCCAGCTTGGTCCCATGTAACTATGTATATACCATGGATATTCAATAGAAAGGATGGGACTTTCAGGGTGCATGAACTTGAATACCAAACATATTAAAAAGATATATAATTTCATTTCATAAGTTTAAAACAAAAAAGAAAAACAAAAACATAAAAACTATTTTAGTACTAAGTGTGGAACCAAAATTCAAACTTGATTATATAATTGTAGTTACTCCCTACATGTTTCGCCCTCACAAGCTTCTTCAGGGGCATTTTTTAATAGATTTCAACTGCTGAGGCAGTCTAAAAGTATATAAAAAAAATTATACAATTACCAAACAACTTTAATGTATCCAAGTCACTTAAAACCCCTTCCTTCCCATTCTGATGCTCGGTTTGAACTTCAGCAAGTCGTCTTCACCACATCTAGATGCCTAAATGCATTGAGTTGCTACCATGTGATTGGCTGATTAGCAATTTGTGTTACCAAGCAATTGAACAGGTGTACCTAATAAAGTGGCCAGTGAGTGTACAGTATGTGGCTGCAGAATAGGCGTGCTTTAATGCCCAGCTGACACACATATGCATCCATGGCAGTCTGAGGTTACGTGCTGAGAGCTCATTCGCTGTGCGCTCCCTGAGTGTCAACAACAGCTCTCAGTCTTGGTTTCTGATTGGTAGCTAGCAGGACAGACTCCTAATCATGTGACCACTGTGAGAGCCAATCACAGCGGTTATGTGATTGGAAAGCCACTTTGCCTCCCTGCATTGAAGCCCACTTAGAGGGCTGGGGGAGGCAGCGTGAAGGGATTTCAGACAATGCAGAAATGATGTTTACATTTAAATTTTGAATGTCGTCTATGCAATATCAGCAGTGGAAAACCAGAATCTTTGGCATTTTCTGTGGCAGGAATTTGCAAACATTCGGGAGCTGGCTTTCAGGCTTACCTGATCGCTGTGCTGTATGTATGATGTACTGTATATGTATAACATTGCATTCTGTGTGTGCATTTTGTATAAATAAAAAAGAAACTTTTAGGTTTGACCAATGAAATAAACATTCCAACTACCACAACCAGATTGAATGTATAATTATAAGCACATTATGAGAACATTGTAATATCAGTCACACTGATGCTGACAGATTCGGCCAAAACATGTTAGATTGTATAACCCTCTCTTTGTCAAATGTCTCATTTCTGATGACAGATTCTCTTTACGCACCCATGGATAATTTCAGTGCGTAGCCAGATAAAAGGGGATGCATAGTCAGCGATATCTGCTGTGAAATGCAGAACAGCATTAGCATGCCTTAGCTCTGCCTGCTGCTAGACTTCCGGAAATGTGTGTTAGCAGTGTGACTTTGTCATGCCGCACATTAATCAGGCCCACAGCCCAAAAGCAATGAGCACCCTGCAAGGCTATATAATTGCTGCCTTATGGGGTCCTAGAGGTTCAGTCTTCAGCAAAGCATTCAAGTGTGCAGCAGTCCAATTGCCAGGCAGCACTTCAAATTACATTAGAGCCTGAAAAATGTGTGACACGTTTTGTGAAATCATACTCAGACCCCAAAAGACCATTTGACTGTAAAGCCAATCCAGATGGGATTTTAAATGCTAAATTTAATGTCATATTATTTAGCAGGTTAGTTTACCCCTCATTTGCTCGCCATCTGTCACTGTTTTAATGTAGCAACAGAAAACACCATTACTATTCAGTCAGCTCTGAGAGGCCATGGGAATTTGTTTTATTGAGATATAAAGCAAAGAAGGTTTGGGTTAATGATTTGAGAACATGATGTATTCTTTTTACTCAGATTAACTGTACAACACAAAGGATTTAATCATATTACTGTGTATGTCTGTCTGTGAATATATGTTTGAAAGTATGTGTAGATAGAAACAGATTTTAGTAATGTATTATTATTATTATTTATGTCTGTCTGTGAATAAATGTTTGCAAGTATGTGTACATGGAAACAGATTTTAGTAATGTATTATTATTATTATTTATGTCTGTCTGTGAATATATGTTTGACAGTGTGTTTCGATAGCTACTGATTTAAATAATGTAATTTTATTTAATTATTATTTGTTTTACATTAGTGTGTATGTATGTATGTATGTGAATATATGTTTGAAATTGTGTGTAGATAGATACTGATTTTAGTGATTTATTATTATTATTATTATTATTATTATTTTATGATTATTATTTCTATTATGTTATTGTGTATGTCTGTCTGTGATAATATGTTTGAAAGTGTGTGTAGATAGAAACAGATTTTAGTAATATATTATTATTATTATTATTTATGTCTGTCTGTGAATATATGTTTGGAATTGTGTGTAGATAGATACTGATTTTAGTGATCTATTATTATTTATTATTATTATTATTATTATTATTATTATTATTATTATTAATATTATTATTATTTTATGATTAATATAAATTATATATATTAATAATATATTATTATTATTATTTATGTCTGTCTGTGAATATATGTTTGAAAGTATGTGTAGATAGAAACAGATTTTAGTAATTTATTATTATTTTTAATATTATTATTATTATTTATGTCTCTCTGTGAGTATATATGTTTCAAGTTGTGTGTAAAATGATACTGATTTTAGTGATTTATTATTATGTATTATTATTATTTTATGATTATTATTTCTATTATGTTATTTTGTATGTCTGTCTGTGAATATATGTTGGAAAGTATGTGTAGATAGATACTGATTTTAGTGATTTATTATTATTTAGTTGTTATTATTATTTTATTATTATTAATATTATTATTTGTATTATATTAGTGTGTATGTTTGTCTGTGATTATATGTTTGAAAGTGTGCGTAGATAGATAATGATTTTAGTGATCTATTTATTATTATTATTATTATTATTATTAATATTATTATTATTTATGATTATTATTTCTATTTTGTTATTGTGTATGTCTGTCTGTAAATATATGTTTGAAAGTATGTGTAGATAGAAACAGATTTTAGTAATTTATTATTATTTTTAATATTATTATTATTTATATCTGTCTGTGAGTATATATGTTTCAAGTTGTGTGTAAAATGATACTGATTTTAGTGATTTATTATTATTTATTATTATTATTTTATGATTATTATTTCTATTATGTTATTTCGTATGTCTGTCTGTGACTATACGTTGGAAAGTATGTGTAGAGTGCGGCTTCGAACGAGTGCATAGAAGAAGCAGTTAAACGCAGCAATCTAATTATGCCTTCTCTACTTTCACAGGTAAATGCTCCTTTCACCTACCTCCACTCTTAACTCCAAAACGCATTGACTCCTGCTGCCTTCCTCCTGGGTAAATGCTCCTTTCACCTACCTCCACTCTTAACTCCAAAACGCATTGACTCCTGCTATATTCAGAACAAATGGTGTATTTATATTTTTGTATATGTTGACCAGTTCTCACCTTTAGCTGCACCCGTTTTACGATCGGTGTCTGTTTCCTGAGAGAATCATCCCCCACTCCTCGTGATCTTTATCAGCTTCTAATTGGGGTGGAGTTGAATGCTCATTTGAGCATCTCCCTATAAATTTAGATCAGCTCATGGGGGAGATCTCTGATGGGGGGCACAGTCTCTGATGGGGTGCTGCTTCAGATTGAGTGCGGCTTCGAACGAGTGCATAGAAGAAGCAGTTAAACGCAGCAATCTAATTATGCCTTCTCTACTTTCACAGGTAAATGCTCCTTTCACCTACCTCCACTCTTAACTCCAAAACGCATTGACTCCTGCTGCCTTCCTCCTGGGTAAATGCTCCTTTCACCTACCTCCACTCTTAACTCCAAAACGCATTGACTCCTGCTATATTCAGAACAAATGGTGTATTTATATTTTTGTATATGTTGACCAGTTCTCACCTTTAGCTGCACCCGTTTTACGATCGGTGTCTGTTTCCTGAGAGAATCATCCCCCACTCCTCGTGATCTTTATCAGCTTCTAATTGGGGTGGAGTTGAATGCTCATTTGAGCATCTCCCTATAAATTTAGATCAGCTCATGGGGGAGATCTCTGATGGGGGGCACAGTCTCTGATGGGGTGCTGCTTCAGATTGAGTGCGGCTTCGAACGAGTGCATAGAAGAAGCAGTTAAACGCAGCAATCTAATTATGCCTTCTCTACTTTCACAGGTAAATGCTCCTTTCACCTACCTCCACTCTTAACTCCAAAACGCATTGACTCCTGCTGCCTTCCTCCTGGGTAAATGCTCCTTTCACCTACCTCCACTCTTAACTCCAAAACGCATTGACTCCTGCTATATTCAGAACAAATGGTGTATTTATATTTTTGTATATGTTGACCAGTTCTCACCTTTAGCTGCACCCGTTTTACGATCGGTGTCTGTTTCCTGAGAGAATCATCCCCCACTCCTCGTGATCTTTATCAGCTTCTAATTGGGGTGGAGTTGAATGCTCATTTGAGCATCTCCCTATAAATTTAGATCAGCTCATGGGGGAGATCTCTGATGGGGGGCACAGTCTCTGATGGGGTGCTGCTTCAGATTGAGTGCGGCTTCGAACGAGTGCATAGAAGAAGCAGTTAAACGCAGCAATCTAATTATGCCTTCTCTACTTTCACAGGTAAATGCTCCTTTCACCTACCTCCACTCTTAACTCCAAAACGCATTGACTCCTGCTGCCTTCCTCCTGGGTAAATGCTCCTTTCACCTACCTCCACTCTTAACTCCAAAACGCATTGACTCCTGCTATATTCAGAACAAATGGTGTATTTATATTTTTGTATATGTTGACCAGTTCTCACCTTTAGCTGCACCCGTTTTACGATCGGTGTCTGTTTCCTGAGAGAATCATCCCCCACTCCTCGTGATCTTTATCAGCTTCTAATTGGGGTGGAGTTGAATGCTCATTTGAGCATCTCCCTATAAATTTAGATCAGCTCATGGGGGAGATCTCTGATGGGGGGCACAGTCTCTGATGGGGTGCTGCTTCAGATTGAGTGCGGCTTCGAACGAGTGCATAGAAGAAGCAGTTAAACGCAGCAATCTAATTATGCCTTCTCTACTTTCACAGGTAAATGCTCCTTTCACCTACCTCCACTCTTAACTCCAAAACGCATTGACTCCTGCTGCCTTCCTCCTGGGTAAATGCTCCTTTCACCTACCTCCACTCTTAACTCCAAAACGCATTGACTCCTGCTATATTCAGAACAAATGGTGTATTTATATTTTTGTATATGTTGACCAGTTCTCACCTTTAGCTGCACCCGTTTTACGATCGGTGTCTGTTTCCTGAGAGAATCATCCCCCACTCCTCGTGATCTTTATCAGCTTCTAATTGGGGTGGAGTTGAATGCTCATTTGAGCATCTCCCTATAAATTTAGATCAGCTCATGGGGGAGATCTCTGATGGGGGGCACAGTCTCTGATGGGGTGCTGCTTCAGATTGAGTGCGGCTTCGAACGAGTGCATAGAAGAAGCAGTTAAACGCAGCAATCTAATTATGCCTTCTCTACTTTCACAGGTAAATGCTCCTTTCACCTACCTCCACTCTTAACTCCAAAACGCATTGACTCCTGCTGCCTTCCTCCTGGGTAAATGCTCCTTTCACCTACCTCCACTCTTAACTCCAAAACGCATTGACTCCTGCTATATTCAGAACAAATGGTGTATTTATATTTTTGTATATGTTGACCAGTTCTCACCTTTAGCTGCACCCGTTTTACGATCGGTGTCTGTTTCCTGAGAGAATCATCCCCCACTCCTCGTGATCTTTATCAGCTTCTAATTGGGGTGGAGTTGAATGCTCATTTGAGCATCTCCCTATAAATTTAGATCAGCTCATGGGGGAGATCTCTGATGGGGGGCACAGTCTCTGATGGGGTGCTGCTTCAGATTGAGTGCGGCTTCGAACGAGTGCATAGAAGAAGCAGTTAAACGCAGCAATCTAATTATGCCTTCTCTACTTTCACAGGTAAATGCTCCTTTCACCTACCTCCACTCTTAACTCCAAAACGCATTGACTCCTGCTGCCTTCCTCCTGGGTAAATGCTCCTTTCACCTACCTCCACTCTTAACTCCAAAACGCATTGACTCCTGCTATATTCAGAACAAATGGTGTATTTATATTTTTGTATATGTTGACCAGTTCTCACCTTTAGCTGCACCCGTTTTACGATCGGTGTCTGTTTCCTGAGAGAATCATCCCCCACTCCTCGTGATCTTTATCAGCTTCTAATTGGGGTGGAGTTGAATGCTCATTTGAGCATCTCCCTATAAATTTAGATCAGCTCATGGGGGAGATCTCTGATGGGGGGCACAGTCTCTGATGGGGTGCTGCTTCAGATTGAGTGCGGCTTCGAACGAGTGCATAGAAGAAGCAGTTAAACGCAGCAATCTAATTATGCCTTCTCTACTTTCACAGGTAAATGCTCCTTTCACCTACCTCCACTCTTAACTCCAAAACGCATTGACTCCTGCTGCCTTCCTCCTGGGTAAATGCTCCTTTCACCTACCTCCACTCTTAACTCCAAAACGCATTGACTCCTGCTATATTCAGAACAAATGGTGTATTTATATTTTTGTATATGTTGACCAGTTCTCACCTTTAGCTGCACCCGTTTTACGATCGGTGTCTGTTTCCTGAGAGAATCATCCCCCACTCCTCGTGATCTTTATCAGCTTCTAATTGGGGTGGAGTTGAATGCTCATTTGAGCATCTCCCTATAAATTTAGATCAGCTCATGGGGGAGATCTCTGATGGGGGGCACAGTCTCTGATGGGGTGCTGCTTCAGATTGAGTGCGGCTTCGAACGAGTGCATAGAAGAAGCAGTTAAACGCAGCAGTTGAACTAAAGCAGGAGAACCCAAGCAGCAGAAAGACACAACAACAGTTAGAAGCTCTACTGCATGCTGGAAGACTGCAAGCAAACACCCTGGGAAACCTCTTACATGCCTGAGACCCACTTTGTGTGCCTTTATATAATACGCCCCTCTTCTCATCATATTACTACCCTCTGTTCCCAAATCTCATTTCTCTACCCCTCTGCTCCACCCCACAACCTGTACATCTCCCCCTCACTGCTATCATCTCCCTACTACTGCTCTCTTCACCTCCCCAAAATGCCTCTTCCACTCCTCCTTCTCATTTTCCTCTCCTCCGTTCCCAAATTCCATTCACTATATCCCTCTGCCCCTCCCAAACATTTGTATATCGTGTCCTCACTGCTTCCCTCACCCCTCTATGGCACCCACCACCTCCTCCTATTACTCCACTCTCCCACTGACCCCAACACCTCCACTAGGAGTTTCTCACGCTCCTGCACATCCCGCTCCCATGCCACCTTTCTCACCCTTCTCCTCCTCCTAGCCACGGGGGACATCTCCCCGAATCCTGGCCCTCCACCTCCCTCACCCGCTCAACACCCTCCCACTTCCACGTCCTAATGCAACCCCCGCAACTTAGTATCTGTCTCCCTGCTCCCTAAAATCTCTCCCCCGTTTTCATGTGCACTCCTGAACGCCCGTTCGGTGTGCAACAAGCTTACCGCCATCCACGACCTCTTTGTTTCCCGCTCCCTCAACCTCCTGGCGATCACGGAAACCTGGATCCAGCCCACTGACTCTACCTCCCCTGCTGCACTCTCCTATGGAGGTCTCACCTGGACCCACTCACCCAGGCCTAACGGTCGTAAAGGTGGTGGGGTTGGTCTGCTCCTGTCACCGCAGAGCACCTTCCGAGTCCTCCCAAACCCCCCCTCCCTATCCTTCTCCTCCTTCGAGGCCCACTGCGTCCGACTATTCTCCCCAACCCCCCTGAAGATTGCTGTGATATACCGGCCTCCTGGATCCATACCCCGCTTCCTGGATGACTTCTCCTCCTGGCTACCCTTCTTCCTCTCCTCTGAGCTACCCACCATAATTCTTGGGGATTTTAACATCCCTGTCAACCTCGACAACCCGGACACAGCCCGTCTCCTCCACCTAACCTCCTCCTTTGCACTTGCACAGTGCATACAATCCACCACCCACTCCGACGGAAATATCCTTGATCTTGTCTTCTCCAACCGATGTGCTCCCCACAACCTCACTAACACCCCCTTCCCTCTCTCTGACCACAACCTGATCACCTTCTCTATCTCCTCGTCCTCCAACGCCTACCCCTCCAAATGTCACACTACTACCAGCCGTAACCTCCGCAACCTTAACCCTGCCTCCCTCCACTCTGCAGCTGATCAACTCCACGACCGCATCCTCCCCCTGTCCTGCCCCGACTTGGCTTTGACCGCCTACAACAATGCGCTCTCAACAGCCCTTGACTCACTAGCGCCTTTAACCACACGCAACACCAGACCCCGACCGCTCCAGCCCTGGCAGACTGATCACACCAAAACCCTCAAACGACAAAGTCGTGCCCTGGAGCGACTATGGCGCAAAACCAAATCCAAACAAGCCTTCACCCGCTACAAATCTGCCTTCCGCACCTACACCTCCTCCCTCCATGCTGCCAAACAGGCCTACTTCTTGACCCTCATCAAGGCCCTCTCCTCCAATCCTCGCCGACTCTTCTCTGCCTTCAACTCTCTACTCTCTCCACCCCCACCTCCACCCAGCACCTCACTCACTGCCCTTGAGATTGCCAATCACTTCAAAAACAAAATTGACACAATTCGCAAGAACATTGCCGCAACTCACACGCCCTCTCAACCTGTCCCCTCTCACACAGCTACTCCCTTATCCCCCCTCCCCCTCGACATAACCCGCAGGGACTTCGTCGCTGCTCAAACTCTCTCCAACCCCCTTCACCCTCACTCAGCTACCCCCTCATCACCCCTCTCCCACGGCCCCACCACTGCTCTGACCTCCTCTTCCACCCCACCCTACATTCCTCATACTGAAGCTCCCCCAACACTCCACACCTTTGACCTTACTACCATCGAGGAAGTCTCCAAGACCCTCTCTGATGCCCGCCTCACCACCTGCCCCCTCGACCCTATCCCCTCACAACTCCTACGACCTTCCTCCTCCTCCATCCTACGCTCCCTCACCCACATCTTCAATCTCTCCCTCTCCTCAGGCACTTTCCCCTCCCCTCTGAAACATGCACACATCACCCCCATACTTAAAAAGCCCTCCCTGGACCCCAATGACCCGAACAACCTCAGACCCATCTCCCTGCTCCCATTTACATCTAAACTCCTCGAGCGCCTAGTCTACACCCGCCTATGCTCTCACCTCAACGACAACAACCTCCTCGATCCCCTACAGTCCGGCTTCCGTCCCCTACACTCCACCGAAACCGCCTTACTCAAACTCTCCAACGACCTGCTAACCGCCAAAGCTAATGGACACTATTCAGTGCTCCTACTCCTTGACCTCTCTGCGGCCTTCGACACAGTCGACCACCCCCTCCTCCTCAAAAAACTACACTCCCTCGGCCTCAGAGATTCTGCTCTCTCCTGGATCTCATCCTACCTGTCACAACGCTCTTTCAGCGTTACCTATAATGCTACCACCTCCCCCTCACTCCCCCTCTCTGTTGGGGTCCCTCAAGGCTCTGTCCTCGGGCCCCTTCTCTTCTCCATCTATACCTCCTCCCTTGGCCAACTCATACACTCTCACGGCTTCAACTACCACCTCTATGCCGACGACACACAAATCTATCTCTCAACCCCCCACCTCACCCCCTTGGTCTCAGCCCGAATCACACACCTACTGAGCGACATATCAGACTGGATGTCGCTCCACTTCCTTAAATTGAACCTCTCCAAAACCGAGTTTCTTGTCTTCCCCCCAGCCCGGACACCACCCCCCATTGATTTCTCCGTCACATCCAACAACGCTACCATCAAACCCGCCCTGCAGGCCAGAGTACTGGGTGTCATTCTGGACTCCAACCTATCCTTCCAGCCCCAAGTCCAATCTTTAACAAACTCGTGCAGACTCCACCTCCGCAACATCGCCAAAATCCGCACGTTCCTAACCCCAGAAACCACTAAACAGCTCATCCACTCCCTCATCATATCACGACTCGACTACTGCAACTCCCTCCTCACTGGCCTGCCTCGCCGCTGGCTATCCCCTCTTCAGTCCATCCTGAATACGGCTGCCAGACTCATTCACCTTTCCAACCGCTCTGTCTCCGCCACCCCCCTCTGCCAATCCCTCCACTGGCTTCCGATTGCGCAACGGATCAAATTCAAAATCCTAACGCTGACGTACAAAGCTGTCCACCATACTGCCCCGAACTACATCACTGACCTAATATCCAAGTACCGCCCAGCACGCACACTCCGCTCCTCACAAGACCTCCTTCTCTCTAGTTCCCTGGTCTCCTCCTCCCATGCCCGCCTCCAGGACTTCTCCAGGGTGTCACCCATCCTCTGGAACTCCCTGCCCCAACCCATCAGATTATCACCTACTCTCCTCTCCTTTAGGCGCACCCTGAAAACCCATCTCTTCAGGGAAGCCTACCCCACCCCCTGCTAACTTGCCTCCCTCCTCCACTCTTCCTACCACTCCATCCCCCACAGCTATCTCCTCCTGTGCCACCACCCCCTCCCTCCTAGATTGTAAGCTCGAAAGAGCAGGGCCCTTGATCCCCTCATGTTTTGCATTGTATTGGTATTGTTCTGTCACATGTTCTGTCTCCCTTTGTAATGTACAGCGCTGAGCGAACTATTGGCGCTTTATAAATACTGTATAATAATAATAATAATAATACTGATTTTAGTGATTTATTATTATTTAGTTGTTATTATTATTTTATTATTATTAATATTATTATTATTTGTATTATATTAGTGTGTATGTTTGTCTGTGATTATATGTTTGAAAGTGTGCGCAGATAGATAATGATTTTAGTGATTTATTATTATTTAATTATTATTATTATTTTTATTATTATATTAATGTGTTTTGAAAGTGTGTGTAGATTAATACTGAATTTAGTGATTTATTTTTAGCATTAGTAATATTATTAGTGGTAATAGTAGTATTATATTATTGTGTATGTCGGCCTGTGAATATACTGTGTGTTTGAAAGTGTGTGTAGATAATGATTTTAGTGATTTATTATTATTATTATTATTATTATTATTTATATTATCTTATTGTGTATGTTTGTCTGATTTTAGTGATATATATTATTATTATTATAACTGTATTACTATTCATATTATTTTCTTTAGCTTTATCTGCAATTGACAGAAAATTAAAAATACATTATGACATAATGTCATGTAGTGTCATGTTGGTCCACTGACTTCAAACATTTCATTTTCACTTTCAAAAGCTGATCCAGATCAACTTTGCAGATCAGGAACTAAAGTGTAAAACCCTCACCTCGTAACAAAACCCATTCAGTTTAAAATAGAAATGAAAGGCAAAACATTTGTGAATACATAAAAAAAAACTATAAATACCACTTCCCCCATTTTTATAAATAATCACATACCCTCTGTTTTCAGCTGCATAAGGAACTAAAGAAGGAGAAACAGTGGCTCAATGGTCTTCCCAGTGAATGGCTGTGCAGAAGGGGGTGGTGTCAGCAAAAAGCTGATCATTGGATTAACTCCAAGTACAGCTAGAGAACTGACCGCACTGTGTTCTTCTACCTAGTTTGGTGGGTTTTTCAATAGGAAAGCAGAGGGACTGGCAGGAACACCAGGTATTTCACACAAAAGAAGCAATACAAAGAGAACGGAATACTTTTTCATACAAGTACATGGTACAGCAGGCACAGATCAGGAATCTGAAATGTTGGGATTACATATTCTTTAATGCTTTATTCATAAAATGCATGTTTTGTATCATTGAATCTGGAAGTGTTGGAGCCACAGACAACAACAAAAAACCTCAACTGTCCCTCGTTTGAAGGGATTGTCCCACTTTTGGAACCAAAGCGTTTCGTCATTCTTCCCTCAGTTATATCTCTTTGGTCTGATATAAAAAAATATATTTCACTGCACCTGTAATTCAACCTCTAAATATTTTTTGTCAGCTACTATAAAAGAAATGAGTTCTGAAAAAAAACATTTTCTGGTTTAATCAATCACTTTTTTCGGGTGTGTGCATTTCAGAAATTTGGGAGGTAGGCAATCAGATGACAGGATTGACTTACTAAAAAAGAATCCGATATTCATTCCAGTACATAGGATATATTAGTTCACTTGCTGACCGCAGATAGCCGAATGATGGCTTCACTGCTGCCGGCCAGTTCTGGGAGGGCGTCATATGATGTCCTCCCAGAACGCGCCCTCCTGCGCACCCCCAGGGCCACGCACCCGGCGATCTCCGTGATCGCTGTGTCTTATGGACACAGCTGATCATGTGATATGGTAAAAGGCCAATCACAGCAACCTTTTACCTTTGGCACAGCAGATCACCGGTAAATGCAGTTGCCGGTTATTGGCTGCACTTTCCTCAGTCTTTCATGAGGAAAGTACTGCCGATAACCAGCAATTGTCAGAGGACAGATCGGCACCGATCATCAGGGCACTGATGATCAGTGCCCAGCAGTTCCACCCACCAGTGCTGCCCACCTGTGCCTATCAGTGCCACCCACCTGTGCCCATCAGTGCCTAGTAGTGACACCCACCACTACCACTACCACCCACCAGTGCCCAGCAGTGCCACCCATCAGTGCTGCCCAGCAGTGCCACCCACCAGTGCTGCTCACCTGTGCCCATCAGTGCCACCCACCTGTGCCCATCAGTGCCTAGTAGTGACACCCACCAGTGCCCAGCAGTGCCACCCATCAGTGCTGCCCAGCAGTGCCACCCATCAGTTCTGCCCAGCGGTGCCACTCATCAGTGCCCAGCAGTGCTGCCAGTCAGTGCCGCCAGTCAGTGCCACCCATTAGTGCCCATCAGTGCCACCTATCAGTGCCCATCAGTGCCTCCTATTAGTGCCCATCATTGTTGCATATCAGTACAGCATCATTAGTGCCGCCTCATCAGTGCCAGCTCATCAGTGCCACCTATCAGTTCCTATCAGTTCTGCCTATCTGTGCCACCTCATCTGTGCCACCTATCAGTGCCCATCAGTGCTGCCTAACAGTGCAGCCTCATCAACACACATCAGCGAAGGAGAAAAATTACCTGTTTGCAAAATATTATAATAAAAACAAAGAAAAACCTTTATAGCACAAAAAAAAACACCCAGCAACAAGTAAATACCACCAAAAGAAAGCTCTATTTGTGTGAAAACAATGATAAAAATGTCATATGGGTACAGTGTTGCATGACCACGCAATTGTCATTTAAAGTGAGACAGCACTGAAAGCTGAAAATTGGCCTGGGCAGGAAGGTGTATAAGTGGCAAGTGGTTAAATATTGTGAAGATGTGTTTTAATATTGTGACAATCTACCATGAGAAAATAAAACAAAAAACTAAAAACTAACTGATTTTTTTTTTACACATGATTGGATGATTATGGTTAGAGATGAGCAAAGTATTCAAAAATTCGATTCGACTGATTCGGCGAATTCGTAGAAAAAATTCGATTCGAGTCGAATATATTCGCTGTGAATTTAACTTAAAAAAGGGTGTTTCTAGGCTTCAGAGAGACTTAATATTAGTGCTGAACACTGTACCTTTAATTTAAATGCCCTTGGAGTCTGCTGGGGAAGAGAAATAATACTGTCAGGCAGTATGACATGCAGATGAGTGCCGTCGATCTTAGAATCACCGCACACTTCACTCATTTGGCCAGTCACGGGGCCAAAACCAGAGTGTGGAGCCACAGTGTGGCGGTGGAGGCAGCAGCAATGGGAGGCCATGCAGCACCCTATGACAAAAATGGAAACCACCAGCAGTGTGAGGAGACCTGAAAGTGGCACATGGCAGAGTGTGGCGATAGAGACAGCAGCAATGGGAGGCCGTACAGGGACCCATGACACACTCTGGACCTGGCAGCAGCATGAGGAGGCGGTACAGGGGCCCATGGCAGATTACGGGCCTGGCAGCAGCATGAGGAGTCGGTAGGGGGGCCCATGGCAGATTACAGGCCTGGCAGCAGCAATGGGAGGCCGTACAGGGACCCATGACACAATCTGGACCTGGCAGCAGCATGGGGAGGTGGTACAGGGGCCCATGACAGATTACGGGCCTGGCAGCAGCATTTGGAGTCGGTACGGGGGCCCATGACACACTCTGGACCTGGCAGCAGCATGAGGAGGCGGTACAGGGGCGCATGACAGATTACAAGCCTGGCAGCAGCAACTTGGCCAGGAGGACGTTCAGTTTCTGCACCGTCTGGTGCGTGCTCGCAAACTGTTGTCTCTTGGAAACGGATTCCAAGAAAGACTGCTGACGGAATCCGTGAAGAGGAGTAGCAGGAGAAGGAGCATCTGAACGAGCGGAATATGCCAACAAGCGACAACAGGGGCCCATGACAGATTACGGGCCTGGCAGCAGCATGAGGAGTCGGTACGGGGGCCCATGGCAGATTAGGGGCCTGGCAGCAGCTATGGGAGGCCCGTAATCTGCCAGCACCCTATGACAAAAAATGGAACCCACCAGCAGTGTGAGGAGACCTGAAAGTGGCACATGGCAGAGTGTGGCGATGGAGACAGCAGCAATGGGAGGCCGTACAGGGACCCATGACACACTCTGGACCTGGCAGCAGCATGAGGAGGCGGTATAGGGGCCCATGGCAGATTAGGGGCCTGGCAGCAGCTATGGGAGGCCCGTAATCTGCCAGCACCCTATGACAAAAAATGGAATACACCAGCAGTGTGAGGAGACCTGAAAGTGGCACATGGCAGAGTGTGGCGATGGAGACAGCAGCAATGGGAGGCCGTACAGGGACCCATGAGAGACTCTGGACTTGGCAGCAGCATGAGGAGGCGGTATAGGGGCCCATGGCAGATTAGGGGCCTGGCAGCAGCTATGGGAGGCCCGTAATCTGCCAGCACCCTATGACAAAAAATGGAACACACCAGCAGTGTGAGGAGACCTGAAAGTGGCACATGTTTGGGGCATGATTCATGGCGGATTTAGTCAGTTGTGTCAGGAACTGGTGGTTTGAAATCCAGACTAATCCACGCCTGATTCATTTTCACAAACGTCAGTCTCTCCACACTTTGGGTGGACAGTCGTGTCCTCCGCGGAGTTGCAATACCTCCTGCCGCACTAAACACGCGCTCCGATGCCACGCTACTGGCCGGGCATGACAGCCTTTCAAGGGCAAATTCAGCTAGTTGGGGCCAAAGGTCAAGTTTCGTTGCCCAGTAGTCAAGGGGATTGTCTACCTCGGTTGGCAGGGTGCTGTCCAAGTAGGCCTAAGCCTGTTGTTTGAGGTCCTGCTCCAGGTCCACCTGATGCTGCTGCTGCTGCTGCTGCTGCGGCTGGTTAGTAGTTTCCTCACTGCGCTGGTGAAGAAAGCTACTCATCATCGACTGCAGACTGAGGCAGCCGCTGCTGGTGGAGCTGCCACTGCTCCTACCACCCCACCCCTCCCCTGCTGCCATGGCAGCGGAACGCGAGCGCACAGGGCCCACAGTGTCTGAGGATGGACGTTGGCGCAGACAGGCAGAGACCAGCTGACTACATAGGTGGTTTTTATAGTACGTTATTTTGGCCTCCCTCTCAGCAGGTGTGAAAAAGGCCACCATTTTTGAACGGTAGCGAGGGTCCAACAAGGTGGACAGCCAAAAGTCATCCCTCTGTCTGATGGTTATTATTCGGCTGTCGCTACGCAAGCAAGCGAGCATGCTATGGGCCATTTGTGCCAAGGAATGCGAGGGACTCCCTGCCTCCATCTCCACAGCATACTGCCACGGTGCGTCTGGGTCCTCTGTCTCCTCCTCCTCCTCCTCTACCAGATGCTCCTGCTCCTCCACTCCTGTCCGCTGAGTGGAAAACCCACCCATTTCACTCAATAATTCCTGAGCACCAATGTCCTCCTCTACCTCCTCCTCTTCTTCCTGTCCTGCCCCCACAGGGGTCATGTGGCATTGAGATCTGTGCGCCACGTCTACCGCACCCTGACCAGCCATTGTTAACAGCATTTGTTCCAGGACGTGCAACAGAGGAATGACGTCGTTCATCCCATAGTCCTGCCGACTCACGAATAGCGTGGCCTCCTCAAAGGGCCTGAGCAAGCGCAGGTGTCACGCTTGAGCTGCCAATGGCTGACATCTAAGTTACACAGGGAATACCTTTATCCGCTTTTAACATCAGGAAATCTGTGATGGCCTTTTGCTGTTCGTAAAGGCGGTCTAACATATGTAGGGTTGAATTCCACCTTGTTGCAACGTCACAGCATGAAGAGTCGGTATAGGGGCCCATGGCAGATTAGGGGCCTGGCAGCAGCTATGGGAGGCCCGTAATCTGCCAGCACCCTATGTCAAAAAATTATACACACCAGCAGTGTGTGAGGAGACCTGAAAGTGGCACATGGCAGAGTGTGGCGATGGAGACAGCAGCAATGGGAGGCCGTACAGGGACCCATGACAGACTCTGGACCTGGCAGCAGCATGAGGAGGCGGTATATAGGGGCCTATGGCAGATTAGGGGCCTGGCAGCAGCTATAGGAGGCCCATAATCTGCCAGCACCCTATGTCAAAAAAATTCTACACACCAGCAGTGTGAGGAGACCTGAAAGTGGCACATGGCATGAGAGACTCTGGACCTGGCAGCAGCATGAGGAAGCGGTATATAGGGGCCTATGGCAGATTAGGGGCCTGGCAGCAGCTATAGGAGGCCCATAATCTGCCAGCACCCTATGTCAAAAAATTCAACACACCAGCAGTGTGAGGAGACCTGAAAGTGGCACATGGCAGAGTGTGGCGATGGAGACAGCAGCAATGGGAGGCCGTACAGGGACCCATGACAGACTCTGGACCTGGCAGCAGCATGAGGAGGCGGTATATAGGGGCCTATGGCAGATTAGGGGCCTGGCAGCAGCTATGGGAGGCCCTTAATCTGCCAGCACCCTATGTCAAAAAATTCTACACACCAGCAGTGTGTGAGGAGACCTGAAAGTGGCACATGGCAGAGTGTGGCGATGGAGACAGCAGCAATGGGAGGCCGTACAGGGACCCATGAGAGACTCTGGACCTGGCAGCAGCATGAGGAAGCGGTATATAGGGGCCTATGGCAGATTAGGGGCCTGGCAGCAGCTATGGGAGGCCCATAATCTGCCAGCACCCTATGTCAAAAAATTCTACACACCAGCAGTGTGTGAGGAGACCTGAAAGTGGCACATGTCAGAGTGTGGCGATGGAGACAGCAGCAATGGGAGGCCGTACAGGGACCCATGAGAGACTCTGGACCTGGCAGCAGCATGAGGAAGCGGTATATAGGGGCCTATGGCAGATTAGGGGCCTGGCAGCAGCTATGGGAGGCCCATAATCTGCCAGCACCCTATGTCAAAAAATTCTACACACCAGCAGTGTGTGAGGAGACCTGAAAGTGGCACATGGCAGAGTGTGGCGATGGAGACAGCAGCAATGGGAGGCCGTACAGGGACCCATGAGAGACTCTGGACCTGGCAGCAGCATGAGGAAGCGGTATATAGGGGCCTATGGCAGATTAGGGGCCTGGCAGCAGCAATGGGAGGCCCATAATCTGCCAGCACCCTATGTCAAAAAATTCTACACACCAGCAGTGTGTGAGGAGACCTGAAAGTGGCACATGGCAGAGTGTGGCGATGGAGACAGCAGCAATGGGAGGCCGTACAGGGACCCATGAGAGACTCTGGACCTGGCAGCAGCATGAGGAAGCGGTATATAGGGGCCTATGGCAGATTAGGGGCCTGGCAGCAGCTATGGGAGGCCCTTAATCTGCCAGCACCCTATGTCAAAAAATTCAACACACCAGCAGTGTGAGGAGACCTGAAAGTGGCACATGGCAGAGTGTGGCGATGGAGACAGCAGCAATGGGAGGCCGTACAGGGACCCATGACAGACTCTGGACCTGGCAGCAGCATGAGGAGGCGGTATATAGGGGCCTATGGCAGATTAGGGGCCTGGCAGCAGCTATGGGAGGCCCTTAATCTGCCAGCACCCTATGTCAAAAAATTCAACACACCAGCAGTGTGAGGAGACCTGAAAGTGGCACATGGCAGAGTGTGGCGATGGAGACAGCAGCAATGGGAGGCCGTACAGGGACCCATGACAGACTCTGGACCTGGCAGCAGCATGAGGAGGCGGTATATAGGGGCCTATGGCAGATTAGGGGCCTGGCAGCAGCTATGGGAGGCCCTTAATCTGCCAGCACCCTATGTCAAAAAATTCTACACACCAGCAGTGTGTGAGGAGACCTGAAAGTGGCACATGGCAGAGTGTGGCGATGGAGACAGCAGCAATGGGAGGCCGTACAGGGACCCATGAGAGACTCTGGACCTGGCAGCAGCATGAGGAGGCGGTATATAGGGGCCTATGGCAGATTAGGGGCCTGGCAGCAGCTATGGGAGGCCCATAATCTGCCAGCACCCTATGTCAAAAAATTCTACACACCAGCAGTGTGTGAGGAGACCTGAAAGTGGCACATGGCAGAGTGTGGCGATGGAGACAGCAGCAATGGGAGGCCGTACAGGGACCCATGAGAGACTCTGGACCTGGCAGCAGCATGAGGAAGCGGTATATAGGGGCCTATGGCAGATTAGGGGCCTGGCAGCAGCTATAGGAGGCCCATAATCTGCCAGCACCCTATGTCAAAAAATTCTACACACCAGCAGTGTGTGAGGAGACCTGAAAGTGGCACATGGCAGAGTGTGGCGATGGAGACAGCAGCAATGGGAGGCCGTACAGGGACCCATGAGAGACTCTGGACCTGGCAGCAGCATGAGGAAGCGGTATATAGGGGCCTATGGCAGATTAGGGGCCTGGCAGCAGCTATGGGAGGCCCTTAATCTGCCAGCACCCTATGTCAAAAAATTCAACACACCAGCAGTGTGAGGAGACCTGAAAGTGGCACATGGCAGAGTGTGGCGATGGAGACAGCAGCAATGGGAGGCCGTACAGGGACCCATGACAGACTCTGGACCTGGCAGCAGCATGAGGAGGCGGTATATAGGGGCCTATGGCAGATTAGGGGCCTGGCAGCAGCTATGGGAGGCCCTTAATCTGCCAGCACCCTATGTCAAAAAATTCAACACACCAGCAGTGTGAGGAGACCTGAAAGTGGCACATGGCAGAGTGTGGCGATGGAGACAGCAGCAATGGGAGGCCGTACAGGGACCCATGACAGACTCTGGACCTGGCAGCAGCATGAGGAGGCGGTATATAGGGGCCTATGGCAGATTAGGGGCCTGGCAGCAGCTATGGGAGGCCCTTAATCTGCCAGCACCCTATGTCAAAAAATTCTACACACCAGCAGTGTGTGAGGAGACCTGAAAGTGGCACATGGCAGAGTGTGGCGATGGAGACAGCAGCAATGGGAGGCCGTACAGGGACCCATGAGAGACTCTGGACCTGGCAGCAGCATGAGGAGGCGGTATATAGGGGCCTATGGCAGATTAGGGGCCTGGCAGCAGCTATGGGAGGCCCTTAATCTGCCAGCACCCTATGTCAAAAAATTCTACACACCAGCAGTGTGTGAGGAGACCTGAAAGTGGCACATGGCAGAGTGTGGCGATGGAGACAGCAGCAATGGGAGGCCGTACAGGGACCCATGAGAGACTCTGGACCTGGCAGCAGCATGAGGAAGCGGTATATAGGGGCCTATGGCAGATTAGGGGCCTGGCAGCAGCTATGGGAGGCCCATAATCTGCCAGCACCCTATGTCAAAAAATTCTACACACCAGCAGTGTGTGAGGAGACCTGAAAGTGGCACATGGCAGAGTGTGGCGATGGAGACAGCAGCAATGGGAGGCCGTACAGGGACCCATGAGAGACTCTGGACCTGGCAGCAGCATGAGGAAGCGGTATATAGGGGCCTATGGCAGATTAGGGGCCTGTCAGCAGCTATGGGAGGCCCATAATCTGCCAGCACCCTATGTCAAAAAATTCTACACACCAGCAGTGTGTGAGGAGACCTGAAAGTGGCACATGGCAGAGTGTGGCGATGGAGACAGCAGCAATGGGAGGCCGTACAGGGACCCATGAGAGACTCTGGACCTGGCAGCAGCATGAGGAGGCGGTATATAGGGGCCTATGGCAGATTAGGGGCCTGGCAGCAGCTATGGGAGGCCCATAATCTGCCAGCACCCTATGTCAAAAAATTCTACACACCAGCAGTGTGTGAGGAGACCTGAAAGTGGCACATGGCAGAGTGTGGCGATGGAGACAGCAGCAATGGGAGGCCGTACAGGGACCCATGAGAGACTCTGGACCTGGCAGCAGCATGAGGAAGCGGTATATAGGGGCCTATGGCAGATTAGGGGCCTGGCAGCAGCTATGGGAGGCCCATAATCTGCCAGCACCCTATGTCAAAAAATTCTACACACCAGCAGTGTGTGAGGAGACCTGAAAGTGGCACATGGCAGAGTGTGGCGATGGAGACAGCAGCAATGGGAGGCCGTACAGGGACCCATGAGAGACTCTGGACCTGGCAGCAGCATGAGGAAGCGGTATATAGGGGCCTATGGCAGATTAGGGGCCTGGCAGCAGCTATGGGAGGCCCATAATCTGCCAGCACCCTATGTCAAAAAATTCTACACACCAGCAGTGTGTGAGGAGACCTGAAAGTGGCACATGGCAGAGTGTGGCGATGGAGACAGCAGCAATGGGAGGCCGTACAGGGACCCATGAGAGACTCTGGACCTGGCAGCAGCATGAGGAAGCGGTATATAGGGGCCTATGGCAGATTAGGGGCCTGGCAGCAGCTATGGGAGGCCCTTAATCTGCCAGCACCCTATGTCAAAAAATTCAACACACCAGCAGTGTGAGGAGACCTGAAAGTGGCACATGGCAGAGTGTGGCGATGGAGACAGCAGCAATGGGAGGCCGTACAGGGACCCATGACAGACTCTGGACCTGGCAGCAGCATGAGGAGGCGGTATATAGGGGCCTATGGCAGATTAGGGGCCTGGCAGCAGCTATGGGAGGCCCTTAATCTGCCAGCACCCTATGTCAAAAAATTCAACACACCAGCAGTGTGAGGAGACCTGAAAGTGGCACATGGCAGAGTGTGGCGATGGAGACAGCAGCAATGGGAGGCCGTACAGGGACCCATGACAGACTCTGGACCTGGCAGCAGCATGAGGAGGCGGTATATAGGGGCCTATGGCAGATTAGGGGCCTGGTAGCAGCTATGGGAGGCCCTTAATCTGCCAGCACCCTATGTCAAAAAATTCTACACACCAGCAGTGTGTGAGGAGACCTGAAAGTGGCACATGGCAGAGTGTGGCGATGGAGACAGCAGCAATGGGAGGCCGTACAGGGACCCATGAGAGACTCTGGACCTGGCAGCAGCATGAGGAGGCGGTATATAGGGGCCTATGGCAGATTAGGGGCCTGGCAGCAGCTATGGGAGGCCCATAATCTGCCAGCACCCTATGTCAAAAAATTCTACACACCAGCAGTGTGTGAGGAGACCTGAAAGTGGCACATGGCAGAGTGTGGCGATGGAGACAGCAGCAATGGGAGGCCGTACAGGGACCCATGAGAGACTCTGGACCTGGCAGCAGCATGAGGAAGCGGTATATAGGGGCCTATGGCAGATTAGGGGCCTGGCAGCAGCTATAGGAGGCCCATAATCTGCCAGCACCCTATGTCAAAAAATTCTACACACCAGCAGTGTGTGAGGAGACCTGAAAGTGGCACATGGCAGAGTGTGGCGATGGAGACAGCAGCAATGGGAGGCCGTACAGGGACCCATGAGAGACTCTGGACCTGGCAGCAGCATGAGGAAGCGGTATTTAGGGGCCTATGGCAGATTAGGGGCCTGGCAGCAGCAATGGGAGGCCCATAATCTGCCAGCACCCTATGTCAAAAAATTCTACACACCAGCAGTGTGTGAGGAGACCTGAAAGTGGCACATGGCAGAGTGTGGCGATGGAGACAGCAGCAATGGGAGGCCGTACAGGGACCCATGAGAGACTCTGGACCTGGCAGCAGCATGAGGAAGCGGTATATAGGGGCCTATGGCAGATTAGGGGCCTGGCAGCAGCTATGGGAGGCCCTTAATCTGCCAGCACCCTATGTCAAAAAATTCAACACACCAGCAGTGTGAGGAGACCTGAAAGTGGCACATGGCAGAGTGTGGCGATGGAGACAGCAGCAATGGGAGGCCGTACAGGGACCCATGACAGACTCTGGACCTGGCAGCAGCATGAGGAGGCGGTATATAGGGGCCTATGGCAGATTAGGGGCCTGGCAGCAGCTATGGGAGGCCCTTAATCTGCCAGCACCCTATGTCAAAAAATTCAACACACCAGCAGTGTGAGGAGACCTGAAAGTGGCACATGGCAGAGTGTGGCGATGGAGACAGCAGCAATGGGAGGCCGTACAGGGACCCATGAGAGACTCTGGACCTGGCAGCAGCATGAGGAGGCGGTATATAGGGGCCTATGGCAGATTAGGGGCCTGGCAGCAGCTATGGGAGGCCCTTAATCTGCCAGCACCCTATGTCAAAAAATTCAACACACCAGCAGTGTGAGGAGACCTGAAAGTGGCACATGGCAGAGTGTGGCGATGGAGACAGCAGCAATGGGAGGCCGTACAGGGACCCATGACAGACTCTGGACCTGGCAGCAGCATGAGGAGGCGGTATATAGGGGCCTATGGCAGATTAGGGGCCTGGCAGCAGCTATGGGAGGCCCTTAATCTGCCAGCACCCTATGTCAAAAAATTCAACACACCAGCAGTGTGAGGAGACCTGAAAGTGGCACATGGCAGAGTGTGGCGATGGAGACAGCAGCAATGGGAGACCGTACAGGGACCCATGAGAGACTCTGGACCTGGCAGCAGCATGAGGAAGCGGTATATAGGGGCCTATGGCAGATTAGGGGCCTGGCAGCAGCTATGGGAGGCCCATAATCTGCCAGCACCCTATGTCAAAAAATTCTACACACCAGCAGTGTGTGAGGAGACCTGAAAGTGGCACATGGCAGAGTGTGGCGATGGAGACAGCAGCAATGGGAGGCCGTACAGGGACCCATGACAGACTCTGGACCTGGCAGCAGCATGAGGAGGCGGTATATAGGGGCCTATGGCAGATTAGGGGCCTGGCAGCAGCTATGGGAGGCCCATAATCTGCCAGCACCCTATGTCAAAAAATTCTACACACCAGCAGTGTGTGAGGAGACCTGAAAGTGGCACATGGCAGAGTGTGGCGATGGAGACAGCAGCAATGGGAGGCCGTACAGGGACCCATGACAGACTCTGGACCTGGCAGCAGCATGAGGAGGCGGTATATAGGGGCCTATGGCAGATTAGGGGCCTGGCAGCAGCTATGGGAGGCCCTTAATCTGCCAGCACCCTATGTCAAAAAATTCTACACACCAGCAGTGTGTGAGGAGACCTGAAAGTGGCACATGGCAGAGTGTGGCGATGGAGACAGCAGCAATGGGAGGCCGTACAGGGACCCATGAGAGACTCTGGACCTGGCAGCAGCATGAGGAGGTGGTATATAGGGGCCTATGGCAGATTAGGGGCCTGGCAGCAGCTATGGGAGGCCCTTAATCTGCCAGCACCCTATGTCAAAAAATTCTACACACCAGCAGTGTGAGGAGACCTGAAAGTGGCACATGGCATGAGAGACTCTGGACCTGGCAGCAGCATGAGGAGGCGGTATATAGGGGCTTATGGCAGATTAGGGGCCTGGCAGCAGCTATGGGAGGCCCTTAATCTGCCAGCACCCTATGTCAAAAAATTCAACACACCAGCAGTGTGAGGAGACCTGAAAGTGGCACATGGCAGAGTGTGGCGATGGAGACAGCAGCAATGGGAGGCCGTACAGGGACCCATGACAGACTCTGGACCTGGCAGCAGCATGAGGAGGCGGTATATAGGGGCCTATGGCAGATTAGGGGCCTGGCAGCAGCTATGGGAGGCCCTTAATCTGCCAGCACCCTATGTCAAAAAATTCTACACACCAGCAGTGTGTGAGGAGACCTGAAAGTGGCACATGGCAGAGTGTGGCGATGGAGACAGCAGCAATGGGAGGCCGTACAGGGACCCATGAGAGACTCTGGACCTGGCAGCAGCATGAGGAGGCGGTATATAGGGGCCTATGGCAGATTAGGGGCCTGGCAGCAGCTATGGGAGGCCCATAATCTGCCAGCACCCTATGTCAAAAAATTCTACACACCAGCAGTGTGTGAGGAGACCTGAAAGTGGCACATGGCAGAGTGTGGCGATGGAGACAGCAGCAATGGGAGGCCGTACAGGGACCCATGAGAGACTCTGGACCTGGCAGCAGCATGAGGAAGCGGTATATAGGGGCCTATGGCAGATTAGGGGCCTGGCAGCAGCTATGGGAGGCCCATAATCTGCCAGCACCCTATGTCAAAAAATTCTACACACCAGCAGTGTGTGAGGAGACCTGAAAGTGGCACATGGCAGAGTGTGGCGATGGAGACAGCAGCAATGGGAGGCCGTACAGGGACCCAAGAGACTCTGGACCTGGCAGCAGCATGAGGAAGCGGTATATAGGGGCCTATGGCAGATTAGGGGCCTGGCAGCAGCTATGGGAGGCCCATAATCTGCCAGCACCCTATGTCAAAAAATTCTACACACCAGCAGTGTGTGAGGAGACCTGAAAGTGGCACATGGCAGAGTGTGGCGATGGAGACAGCAGCAATGGGAGGCCGTACAGGGACCCATGAGAGACTCTGGACCTGGCAGCAGCATGAGGAAGCGGTATATAGGGGCCTATGGCAGATTAGGGGCCTGGCAGCAGCAATGGGAGGCCCATAATCTGCCAGCACCCTATGTCAAAAAATTCTACACACCAGCAGTGTGTGAGGAGACCTGAAAGTGGCACATGGCAGAGTGTGGCGATGGAGACAGCAGCAATGGGAGGCCGTACAGGGACCCATGAGAGACTCTGGACCTGGCAGCAGCATGAGGAAGCGGTATATAGGGGCCTATGGCAGATTAGGGGCCTGGCAGCAGCTATGGGAGGCCCTTAATCTGCCAGCACCCTATGTCAAAAAATTCTACACACCAGCAGTGTGTGAGGAGACCTGAAAGTGGCACATGGCAGAGTGTGGCGATGGAGACAGCAGCAATGGGAGGCCGTACAGGGACCCATGAGAGACTCTGGACCTGGCAGCAGCATGAGGAAGCGGTATATAGGGGCCTATGGCAGATTAGGGGCCTGGCAGCAGCTATGGGAGGCCCTTAATCTGCCAGCACCCTATGTCAAAAAATTCAACACACCAGCAGTGTGAGGAGACCTGAAAGTGGCACATGGCAGAGTGTGGCGATGGAGACAGCAGCAATGGGAGGCCGTACAGGGACCCATGACAGACTCTGGACCTGGCAGCAGCATGAGGAGGCGGTATATAGGGGCCTATGGCAGATTAGGGGCCTGGCAGCAGCTATGGGAGGCACTTAATCTGCCAGCACCCTATGTCAAAAAATTCAACACACCAGCAGTGTGAGGAGACCTGAAAGTGGCACATGGCAGAGTGTGGCGATGGAGACAGCAGCAATGGGAGGCCGTACAGGGACCCATGACAGACTCTGGACCTGGCAGCAGCATGAGGAGGCGGTATATAGGGGCCTATGGCAGATTAGGGGCCTGGCAGCAGCTATGGGAGGCCCTTAATCTGCCAGCACCCTATGTCAAAAAATTCAACACACCAGCAGTGTGAGGAGACCTGAAAGTGGCACATGGCAGAGTGTGGCGATGGAGACAGCAGCAATGGGAGGCCGTACAGGGACCCATGAGAGACTCTGGACCTGGCAGCAGCATGAGGAAGCGGTATATAGGGGCCTATGGCAGATTAGGGGCCTGGCAGCAGCTATGGGAGGCCCATAATCTGCCAGCACCCTATGTCAAAAAATTCTACACACCAGCAGTGTGTGAGGAGACCTGAAAGTGGCACATGGCAGAGTGTGGCGATGGAGACAGCAGCAATGGGAGGCCGTACAGGGACCCATGACAGACTCTGGACCTGGCAGCAGCATGAGGAGGCGGTATATAGGGGCCTATGGCAGATTAGGGGCCTGGCAGCAGCTATGGGAGGCCCATAATCTGCCAGCACCCTATGTCAAAA
Organism: Staurois parvus; assembly: GCF_062004578.1. NCBI lineage: Eukaryota > Metazoa > Chordata > Amphibia > Anura > Ranidae > Staurois > Staurois parvus. Next base: position 3,366,538 of record NW_028318005.1, read on the forward strand.
AATTCTACACACCAGCAGTGTGTGAGGAGACCTGAAAGTGGCACATGGCAGAGTGTGGCGATGGAGACAGCAGCAATGGGAGGCCGTACAGGGACCCATGACAGACTCTGGACCTGGCAGCAGCATGAGGAGGCGGTATATAGGGGCCTATGGCAGATTAGGGGCCTGGCAGCAGCTATGGGAGGCCCTTAATCTGCCAGCACCCTATGTCAAAAAATTCTACACACCAGCAGTGTGTGAGGAGACCTGAAAGTGGCACATGGCAGAGTGTGGCGATGGAGACAGCAGCAATGGGAGGCCGTACAGGGACCCATGAGAGACTCTGGACCTGGCAGCAGCATGAGGAGGTGGTATATAGGGGCCTATGGCAGATTAGGGGCCTGGCAGCAGCTATGGGAGGCCCTTAATCTGCCAGCACCCTATGTCAAAAAATTCTACACACCAGCAGTGTGAGGAGACCTGAAAGTGGCACATGGCATGAGAGACTCTGGACCTGGCAGCAGCATGAGGAGGCGGTATATAGGGGCTTATGGCAGATTAGGGGCCTGGCAGCAGCTATGGGAGGCCCTTAATCTGCCAGCACCCTATGTCAAAAAATTCAACACATCAGCAGTGTGAGGAGACCTGAAAGTGGCACATGGCAGAGTGTGGCGATGGAGACAGCAGCAATGGGAGGCCGTACAGGGACCCATGACAGACTCTGGACCTGGCAGCAGCATGAGGAGGCGGTATATAGGGGCCTATGGCAGATTAGGGGCCTGGCAGCAGCTATGGGAGGCCCTTAATCTGCCAGCACCCTATGTCAAAAAATTCTACACACCAGCAGTGTGTGAGGAGACCTGAAAGTGGCACATGGCAGAGTGTGGCGATGGAGACAGCAGCAATGGGAGGCCGTACAGGGACCCATGAGAGACTCTGGACCTGGCAGCAGCATGAGGAGGCGGTATATAGGGGCCTATGGCAGATTAGGGGCCTGGCAGCAGCTATGGGAGGCCCATAATCTGCCAGCACCCTATGTCAAAAAATTCTACACACCAGCAGTGTGTGAGGAGACCTGAAAGTGGCACATGGCAGAGTGTGGCGATGGAGACAGCAGCAATGGGAGGCCGTACAGGGACCCATGAGAGACTCTGGACCTGGCAGCAGCATGAGGAAGCGGTATATAGGGGCCTATGGCAGATTAGGGGCCTGGCAGCAGCTATGGGAGGCCCATAATCTGCCAGCACCCTATGTCAAAAAATTCTACACACCAGCAGTGTGTGAGGAAACCTGAAAGTGGCACATGGCAGAGTGTGGCGATGGAGACAGCAGCAATGGGAGGCCGTACAGGGACCCATGAGAGACTCTGGACCTGGCAGCAGCATGAGGAAGCGGTATATAGGGGCCTATGGCAGATTAGGGGCCTGGCAGCAGCTATGGGAGGCCCATAATCTGCCAGCACCCTATGTCAAAAAATTCTACACACCAGCAGTGTGTGAGGAGACCTGAAAGTGGCACATGGCAGAGTGTGGCGATGGAGACAGCAGCAATGGGAGGCCGTACAGGGACCCATGAGAGACTCTGGACCTGGCAGCAGCATGAGGAAGCGGTATATAGGGGCCTATGGCAGATTAGGGGCCTGGCAGCAGCAATGGGAGGCCCATAATCTGCCAGCACCCTATGTCAAAAAATTCTACACACCAGCAGTGTGTGAGGAGACCTGAAAGTGGCACATGGCAGAGTGTGGCGATGGAGACAGCAGCAATGGGAGGCCGTACAGGGACCCATGAGAGACTCTGGACCTGGCAGCAGCATGAGGAAGCGGTATATAGGGGCCTATGGCAGATTAGGGGCCTGGCAGCAGCTATGGGAGGCCCTTAATCTGCCAGCACCCTATGTCAAAAAATTCTACACACCAGCAGTGTGTGAGGAGACCTGAAAGTGGCACATGGCAGAGTGTGGCGATGGAGACAGCAGCAATGGGAGGCCGTACAGGGACCCATGAGAGACTCTGGACCTGGCAGCAGCATGAGGAAGCGGTATATAGGGGCCTATGGCAGATTAGGGGCCTGGCAGCAGCTATGGGAGGCCCTTAATCTGCCAGCACCCTATGTCAAAAAATTCAACACACCAGCAGTGTGAGGAGACCTGAAAGTGGCACATGGCAGAGTGTGGCGATGGAGACAGCAGCAATGGGAGGCCGTACAGGGACCCATGACAGACTCTGGACCTGGCAGCAGCATGAGGAGGCGGTATATAGGGGCCTATGGCAGATTAGGGGCCTGGCAGCAGCTATGGGAGGCCCTTAATCTGCCAGCACCCTATGTCAAAAAATTCAACACACCAGCAGTGTGAGGAGACCTGAAAGTGGCACATGGCAGAGTGTGGCGATGGAGACAGCAGCAATGGGAGGCCGTACAGGGACCCATGACAGACTCTGGACCTGGCAGCAGCATGAGGAGGCGGTATATAGGGGCCTATGGCAGATTAGGGGCCTGGCAGCAGCTATGGGAGGCCCTTAATCTGCCAGCACCCTATGTCAAAAAATTCAACACACCAGCAGTGTGAGGAGACCTGAAAGTGGCACATGGCAGAGTGTGGCGATGGAGACAGCAGCAATGGGAGGCCGTACAGGGACCCATGACAGACTCTGGACCTGGCAGCAGCATGAGGAGGCGGTATATAGGGGCCTATGGCAGATTAGGGGCCTGGCAGCAGCTATGGGAGGCCCTTAATCTGCCAGCACCCTATGTCAAAAAATTCAACACACCAGCAGTGTGAGGAGACCTGAAAGTGGCACATGGCAGAGTGTGGCGATGGAGACAGCAGCAATGGGAGGCCGTACAGGGACCCATGAGAGACTCTGGACCTGGCAGCAGCATGAGGAAGCGGTATATAGGGGCCTATGGCAGATTAGGGGCCTGGCAGCAGCTATGGGAGGCCCATAATCTGCCAGCACCCTATGTCAAAAAATTCTACACACCAGCAGTGTGTGAGGAGACCTGAAAGTGGCACATGGCAGAGTGTGGCGATGGAGACAGCAGCAATGGGAGGCCGTACAGGGACCCATGAGAGACTCTGGACCTGGCAGCAGCATGAGGAGGCGGTATATAGGGGCCTATGGCAGATTAGGGGCCTGGCAGCAGCTATGGGAGGCCCATAATCTGCCAGCACCCTATGTCAAAAAATTCTACACACCAGCAGTGTGTGAGGAGACCTGAAAGTGGCACATGGCAGAGTGTGGCGATGGAGACAGCAGCAATGGGAGGCCGTACAGGGACCCATGACAGACTCTGGACCTGGCAGCAGCATGAGGAGGCGGTATATAGGGGCCTATGGCAGATTAGGGGCCTGGCAGCAGCTATGGGAGGCCCTTAATCTGCCAGCACCCTATGTCAAAAAATTCTACACACCAGCAGTGTGTGAGGAGACCTGAAAGTGGCACATGGCAGAGTGTGGCGATGGAGACAGCAGCAATGGGAGGCCGTACAGGGACCCATGAGAGACTCTGGACCTGGCAGCAGCATGAGGAGGCGGTATATAGGGGCCTATGGCAGATTAGGGGCCTGGCAGCAGCTATGGGAGGCCCTTAATCTGCCAGCACCCTATGTCAAAAAATTCTACACACCAGCAGTGTGAGGAGACCTGAAAGTGGCACATGGCATGAGAGACTCTGGACCTGGCAGCAGCATGAGGAAGCGGTATATAGGGGCCTATGGCAGATTAGGGGCCTGGCAGCAGCTATGGGAGGCCCATAATCTGCCAGCACCCTATGTCAAAAAATTCTACACACCAGCAGTGTGTGAGGAGACCTGAAAGTGGCACATGGCATGAGAGACTCTGGACCTGGCAGCAGCATGAGGAAGCGGTATATAGGGGCCTATGGCAGATTAGGGGCCTGGCAGCAGCTATGGGAGGCCCATAATCTGCCAGCACCCTATGTCAAAAAAATCTACACACCAGCAGTGTGTGAGGAGACCTCAAAGTGGCACATGTTTGAGGCATGATTCATGGCGGATTTAGTCAGTTGTGTCAGGAACTGGTGGTTTGAAATCCAGACTAATCCACGCCTGATTCATTTTCACAAACGTGAGTCTCTCCACACTTTGGGTGGACAGTCGTGTCCTCCGCGGAGTTACAATACCTCCTGTCGCACTAAACACGCGCTCCGATGCCACGCTACTGGCCGGGCATGACAGCCTTTCAAGGGCAAATTCAGCTAGTTGGGGCCAAAGGTCAAGTTTCGTTGCCCAGTAGTCAAGGGGATTGTCTACCTCGGTTGGCAGGGTGCTGTCCAAGTAGGCCCAAGCCTGTTGTTTGAGGTCCTGCTCCAGGTCCACCTGATGCTGCTGCTGCTGCTGCGGCTGGTTAGTAGTTTCCTCACTGCGCTGGTGAAGAAAGCTACTCATCATCGACTGCAGACTGAGGCAGCTGCTGCTGGTGGAGCTGCCACTGCTCCTACCACCCCACCCCTCCCCTGCTGCCATGGCAGCGGAACGCGAGCGCACAGGGCCCACAGTGTCTGAGGATGGACGTTGGCGCACAAAGGCAGAGACCAACTGACTACATAGGTGGTTTTTATAGTACGTTATTTTGGCCTCCCTCTCAGCAGGTGTGAAAAAGGCCACCATTTTTGAACGGTAGCGAGGGTCCAACAAGGTGGACAGCCAAAAGTCATCCCTCTGTCTGATGGTTATTATTCGGCTGTCGCTGCGCAAGCAACCGAGCATGCTATGGGCCATTTGTGCCAAGGAATGCGAGGGACTCCCTGCCTCCATCTCCACAGCATACTGCCACGGTGCGTCTGGGTCCTCTGTCTCCTCCTCCTCTACCAGATGCTCCTGCTCCTCCACTCCTGTCCGCTGAGTGGAAAAACCACCCATTTCACTCAATAATTCCTGAGCACAAATGTCCTCCTCTACCTCCTCCTCTTCTTCCTGTCCTGCCCCCACAGGGGTCATGTGGCGTTGAGATCTGTGCGCCACGTCTACCGCACCCTGACCAGCCATTGTTAACAGCATTTGTTCAAGGACGTGCAACAGAGGAATGACGTCGTTCATCCCATAGTCCTGCCGACTCACGAATAGCGTGGCCTCCTCAAAGGGCCTGAGCAAGCGGCAGGTGTCACGCATGAGCTGCCAATGGCTGACATCGAAGTTACACAGGGGAGTACCTTTATCCGCTTGTAACATCAGGAAATCGGTGATGGCCTTTCGCTGTTCGTAAAGGCGGTCTAACATGTGTAGTGTTGAATTCCACCTTGTTGCAACGTCGCAGATCAGGCGATGCTGTGGAATTCCGTTCTGCCGCTGCAGCTCAAGGAGGGTGTGCTTTGCGGTGTAGGAATGGCTGAAATGCATGCAAAGTTTACGTGACATTTTAAGGATGTCTTGCAGTGGGATGGTGGATTTTAAGAACCGCTTGACAACCAGATTGAACACGTGAGCCATGCATGGCGCATGGCACAACCTTCCTTGACGCAGAGCAGACACCATGTTCTTTCCGTTGTCGGTCAACATGGTTCCGATTTTCAGTTTGCGCGGAGACAGCCATCTGTCGATTTCTCTGTTCATTACACTCAGAAGTTCCTCCCCTGTGTGACTACGTTCGCCAAGGCATACCAGGTGCAGAACAGCGTGACACCGTTGCGCCCTGCACATGTGATATGCCGGTCGGGTAATGGGACTTGGCACGGGGGTGGCGGCTGAGGACACGGCGGAAGAAGAGGTGGTAGAGGCGGACATCTTTGCCGGACCAAGGACGTGCAAACGTGGAGGCAAAAGCGGCGTGACCTGTCCAAGTTGCTGGTGCGGCTGTGACGGCACCACGTTCACCCAGTGGGCCGTAAATGACATGTACTGTCCCTGACCGTAGTTACAGCTCCACACGTCGGCGCTGCCGTGCACTTTGGCAGAGACCGACATGCTCAAAGACTGGCCCACCATGTCTTCTACATGTGAATGCAGGGCTGGCACTGCCTTTTTGGCGAAGAAATGACGGCTTGGCACTCTCCACCGCGGCGCGGCACAAGCCATCATTTCTCTGAAAGGTGCTGAGTCCACCACTTGGAAAGGGAGGGACTGCAGCACCAGCAACTTGGACAGGAGGACGTTCAGCTTTTGCACCGTCGGGTGCGTGCTCGCAAACTGTTGTCTCTTGGAAACGGATTCCAAGAAAGACTGCTGACGGAATCCGTGAAGAGGAGTAGCAGGAGAAGGAGCATCTGAACGAGCGGAAGATGCCAACGAGCGACAACTCCCCTCAGCAGAGGTGTTGGAGCCTTGACTGGCTGATGGAGGGCGATTGACGTCGGGTGACGGAGCAAGTAACGGAGCGGGTGATGGAGCGGGGGCTGGGGCGGGCAGAACCGCCGTATCTTTATCACGGTTTTCCCAGGCCACCAAATGGCGACGCTGCATATGCTGCCGCAACGCTGTAGTCCCAACATGGGCCCCCTGGCCACGCTTGACTTTCTGGCCACATAGTCGACATACGGCTACGTTTACTTCCTCGGGCGGCTTGACGAAAAATTGCCACACCGCCGAGTAGGAAACTTTGCCCCCGATACTCCTCACTGGCTGACTGCTGCTTCCTCCGTGCACACCGGCACCACTACTGGCCGTGGTGGTAGGCTGCAGTGGAGCTGGTGCTCTACTCCGTGGCCGTTTGGCTCCACTGACACTGCTGCGACCCTGCTGCTGTCTCCTGGGCAACCCACCGACTGTTTTGCTCGCTGCCAAGCTGCCACCCTCTTCTCCTGATGATGCGGAAGAAATTGCCTGATGACGACGAGGCTGCCAAGTGCGATCAACCTCCTCATCATCAAGTAGGGTCTCCGCCTCACTACTAGCCCCCTCGGCTGCGTCTGGGTCAGGAGACAGACCTGTCTCTAGACCGGCTACCGAGCCACTCTCCTCGCCACTACTTCTTCGCCTGGCTGCTGAAAAGGCGGATGTCTCCCCCCGTTCCTGACCGCCCTCTGTTAGCTCTTCCTCACTGTACAGTGGGGCTGAGCCCACAGCATGCGATACTTCGCTTGGTGAGGGAACACCAAAGGACAGGGGCAGGTAGAGGACACGTGATTTCAGTGGGCTTGGTCCCGGGCCATGCCAACTAACGGTTGTGTCTGACGTACCCACCGACCGTTGGCTGTAGGTGTCAGAGGTGACCTGGGAAGAGGAAGACGACCGAGCCAACCAATCGACGACGGCAGGGTTGTCGGTGGAGACACGACCGCTGGATGACACCGGGAGCACTGGCCTCTGGCTGCGAATAGTGCTGCCTCGACCCCTTCCTCTGCTGCCACGTCTGCTCGCTCCTAAAACATTGCCTCCTCTGCCACTCCTCTGCATGTTGTCTGACATACTCTTTAATTAAACGATTATGTGTCCCTGAGTAACAATTCTGTGTCCCTGAGTAACAATTCTGTGTCTGTGCGAGTAACAATTCTGTGGCCCTAAGTAACAGTTCTGTGGCCCTCAGTAACAATTCTGTGTCCCTGATTAACGTTTCTGTGGCCCCAAGTAACAGTTCTGTGGCCCTCAGTAACAATTCTGTGTCTGTGCGAGTAACAATTCTGTGTCTGTGCGAGAAACAATTCTGTGGCCCTAAGTAAAGTTTCTGTGGCCCTAAGTAACAATTCTCTGGCACTCAGTAACAATTCTGTCTGTCCCTGAGTAACAATTCTCTGGCACTCAGTAACAATTCTGTCTGTCCCTGAGTAAAAATTCTGTGGCCCTAAGTAAAGTTTCTGGGGCCCTGAGTAACAATTATCTGGCACTCCGTAACAATTCTGTCTGTCCCTGAGTAACAATTCTCTGGCACTCAGTAACAATTCTGTCTGTCCCTGAGTAAAAATTCTCTGGCCCTAAGTAAAGTTTCTGTGGCCCTGAGTAACAATTCTCTGGCACTCCGTAACAATTCTGTCTGTCCCTGAGTAACAATTCTCTGGCACTCAGTAACAATTCTGTCTGTCCCTGAGTAAAAATTCTGTGGCCCTAATTAAAGTTTCTGTGGCCCTAAGTAACAATTCTCTGGCACTCCGTAACAATTCTGTCTGTCCCTGAGTAACAATTCTCTGGCACTCAGTAACAATTCTGTCTGTCCCTGAGTAAAAATTCTCTGGCCCTAAGTAAAGTTTCTGTGGCCCTGAGTAACAATTCTCTGGCACTCCGTAACAATTCTGTCTGTCCCTGAGTAACAATTCTCTGGCACTCAGTAACAATTCTGTCTGTCCCTGAGTAAAAATTCTGTGGCCCTAATTAAAGTTTCTGTGGCCCTAAGTAACAATTCTCTGGCACTCAGTAACAATTCTGTCTGTCCCTGAGTAACAATTCTCTGGCACTCCGTAACAATTCTGTCTGTCCCTGAGTAACAATTCTCTGGCACTCAGTAACAATTCTGTCTGTCCCTGAGTAAAAATTCTGTGGCCCTAATTAAAGTTTCTGTGGCCCTAAGTAACAATTCTCTGGCACTCAGTAACAATTCTGTCTGTCCCTGAGTAACAATTCTCTGGCACTCCGTAACAATTCTGTCTGTCCCTGAGTAACAATTCTCTGGCACTCAGTAACAATTCTGTCTGTCCCTGAGTAAAAATTCTGTGGCCCTAAGTAAAGTTTCTGTGGCCCTGAGTAACAATTCTCTGGCACTCCGTAACAATTCTGTCTGTCCCTGAGTAACAATTCTCTGGCACTCCGTAACAATTCTGTCTGTCCCTGAGTAAAAATTCTGTGGCCCTAATTAAAGTTTCTGTGGCCCTAAGTAACAATTCTCTGGCACTCAGTAACAATTCTGTCTGTCCCTGAGTAACAATTCTCTGGCACTCGGTAACAATTCTGTCTGTCCCTGAGTAACAATTCTCTGGCACTCAGTAACAATTCTGTCTGTCCCTGAGTAAAAATTCTGTGGCCCTAATTCAAGTTTCTGTGGCCCTAAGTAACAATTCTCTGGCACTCAGTAACAATTCTGTCTGTCCCTGAGTAACAATTCTCTGGCACTCCGTAACAATTCTGTCTGTCCCTGAGTAACAATTCTCTGGCACTCAGTAACAATTCTGTCTGTCCCTGAGTAAAAATTCTGTGGCCCTAATTAAAGTTTCTGTGGCCCTAAGTAACAATTCTCTGGCACTCAGTAACAATTCTGTCTGTCCCTGAGTAACAATTCTCTGGCACTCAGTAACAATTCTGTCTGTCCCTGAGTAACAATTCTCTGGCACTCGGTAACAATTCTGTCTGTCCCTGAGTAACAATTCTCTGGCACTCAGTAACAATTCTGTCTGTCCCTGAGTAAAAATTCTGTGGCCCTAATTCAAGTTTCTGTGGCCCTAAGTAACAATTCTCTGGCACTCAGTAACAATTCTGTCTGTCCCTGAGTAACAATTCTCTGGCACTCCGTAACAATTCTGTCTGTCCCTGAGTAACAATTCTCTGGCACTCAGTAACAATTCTGTCTGTCCCTGAGTAAAAATTCTGTGGCCCTAATTAAAGTTTCTGTGGCCCTAAGTAACAATTCTCTGGCACTCAGTAACAATTCTGTCTGTCCCTGAGTAACAATTCTCTGGCACTCGGTAACAATTCTGTCTGTCCCTGAGTAACAATTCTCTGGCACTCAGTAACAATTCTGTCTGTCCCTGAGTAAAAATTCTGTGGCCCTAATTAAAGTTTCTGTGGCTCTAAGTAACAATTCTCTGGCACTCAGTAACAATTCTGTCTGTCCCTGAGTAACAATTCTCTGGCACTCCGTAACAATTCTGTCTGTCCCTGAGTAACAATTCTCTGGCACTCAGTAACAATTCTGTCTGTCCCTGAGTAAAAATTCTGTGGCCCTAATTCAAGTTTCTGTGGCCCTAAGTAACAATTCTCTGGCACTCCGTAACAATTCTGTCTGTCCCTGAGTAACAATTCTCTGGCACTCAGTAACAATTCTGTCTGTCCCTGAGTAAAAATTCTGTGGCCCTAATTAAAGTTTCTGTGGCCCTAAGTAACAATTCTCTGGCACTCAGTAACAATTCTGTCTGTCCCTGAGTAACAATTCTCTGGCACTCCGTAACAATTCTGTCTGTCCCTGAGTAACAATTCTCTGGCACTCAGTAACAATTCTGTCTGTCCCTGAGTAAAAATTCTGTGGCCCTAATTCAAGTTTCTGTGGCCCTAAGTAACAATTCTCTGGCACTCCGTAACAATTCTGTCTGTCCCTGAGTAACAATTCTCTGGCACTCAGTAACAATTCTGTCTGTCCCTGAGTAAAAATTCTGTGGCCCTAATTAAAGTTTCTGTGGCCCTAAGTAACAATTCTCTGGCACTCAGTAACAATTCTGTCTGTCCCTGAGTAACAATTCTCTGGCACTCCGTAACAATTCTGTCTGTCCCTGAGTAACAATTCTCTGGCACTCAGTAACAATTCTGTCTGTCCCTGAGTAACAATTCTCTGGCACTCAGTAACAATTCTGTCTGTCCCTGAGTAAAAATTCTGTGGCCCTAAGTAAAGTTTCTGTGGCCCTGAGTAACAATTCTCTGGCACTCCGTAACAATTCTGTCTGTCCCTGAGTAACAATTCTCTGGCACTCAGTAACAATTCTGTCTGTCCCTGAGTAAAAATTCTGTGGCCCTAATTAAAGTTTCTGTGGCCCTAAGTAACAATTCTCTGGCACTCAGTAACAATTCTGTCTGTCCCTGAGTAACAATTCTCTGGCACTCAGTAACAATTCTGTCTGTCCCTGAGTAACAATTCTGTGGCCCTAATAACGTTTCTGTGGCCCTAAGTAACAATTCTCTGGCACTGAGTAACAATTCTGTCTGTCCCTGATTATGAATTCTGTGGCCCTAACTAGCGTTTCTTTGTCCCTAAGTAACAGTTCTGTGGCCCTCAGTAACAGTTCTGTGTCTGTGCGAGTAACAATTCTGTGTCTGTGCGAGTAACAATTCTGTGGCCCTAAGTAACAGTTCTGTGGCCTTCAGTAACAATTCTGTGTCTGTGCGAGTAACAATTCTGTGTCTGTGCGAGTAACAATTCTGTGGCCCTAAGTAAAGTTTCTGTGGCCCTAAGTAACAATTCTCTGGCACTCAGTAACAATTCTGTCTGTCCCTGAGTAACAATTCTCTGGCACTCAGTAACAATTCTGTCTGTCCCTGAGTAAAAATTCTGTGGCCCTAAGTAAAGTTTCTGTGGCCCTGAGTAACAATTCTCTGGCACTCAGTAACAATTCTGTCTGTCCCTGAGTAACAATTCTCTGGCACTGAGTAACAATTCTGTCTGTCCCTGAGTAAAAATTCTGTGGCCCTAATTAAAGTTTCTGTGGCCCTAAGTAACAATTCTCTGGCACTCAGTAACAATTCTGTCTGTCCCTGAGTAACAATTCTCTGGCACTCAGTAACAATTCTGTCTGTCTCTGAGTAACAATTCTGTGGCCCTAATAACGTTTCTGTGGCCCTAAGTAACAATTCTCTGGCACTGAGTAACAATTCTGTCTGTCCCTGATTATGAATTCTGTGGCCCTAACTAGCGTTTCTTTGTCCCTAAATAACGATTCTGTGGCCCTCATTAACAAGTCTGTGTCCCTGAGTAATGGTTCTCTGTCACTAAGTAACTTTTCTCTGTCCCCAATTATCGTTTCTGTGGCCCTAACTCTGTCCCTGTCCCTAGTACAGAGCGGTCTGCCTCTGTTCAATAACTGCAGGCAAATGAAGAATTCCAAAATGGCCGCTATTTATAGCTCGACCATTACACAGTGCTGGCTGGCTGGCTGCTGATAGGCTGATGCGATCACATGTAGTTGAGGCATGCATTATGGGTCAGCGCGCCTTGTCTGCGCGCCTTCCCAGACATCCCCGCTCCGTCGCCGCACATGTCAGCCGCCATTTTCTGAAAAATTTCGATTCGCGCGTCCGAATTAGGCTATTTTTCGGATTCGGCACGAATCGAAATTTTTCAGATATTCGACTCGAATTCCACTTCGGATACTTCGATTCGCTCATCTCTAATTATGGTGAGCACAGCTTCACCTCATTTGATAAGCTAAGTGAATAGTCGCTTTGCAGACATGCTTCATTCTTTTAGTAAATCAACTCCGGTGATGAGCCAGACATATTTGGGTTCAGTTTTGAGGAAGATTCAGGGAACATTGGGTGCTGAATCCAAACCCCATTGGACTCAATGGGAGCCAAATGTTAAAAATGGTAATGACTATTTTCTAGGCTATTACCCCTGCATGTGAAGTGGTGCATCTGTGCAATGTGCACACCCTACTACAGCAAACTGACATTTACAAAGAAAAAAATGTTTGAAATGTCAGGAAATATGACGGATCCTTGGCTGCTTTGTTCTGTTTGGTAAGTGATTCCATTCCATCCACACCAGACCCTTAACCTAGATGGGAGTCTCATATGGATGTTAATGTGAGACCCCCACACAAAAAACCCACAAAAAACCTTGGACTCCCCAATTCATAGAAGAACCTTCAAGTCTTGTATGAATTTTAAGGGGGTCCCCAAAGAGGTGTGTAACCAGGTGCCTGCCATATCATTATGTCATTCAGAGACATTTACAGATGAGACTATGGTTAATCATTTCCCCCTAGTGCCCAGTACTGGGACTGCTACATCACTACCTATTAGCAGAGTGGATTCAGTTTTTCTGACAGCAGAGGATCTTGGGACCTGTAGTCCTATAGTCAATGCATCCTGTATTCCTGAGTGCTAGTTGAACTACAACTACCAGAGGGAATGACAAGGATGCTGGGAAAGCAGATACAGGGCCGCCATCAGGGGGGACAGCCCATACATATGTAGGGGATCCAGGTGTTCAGAGAAGCAAAGGTGGTGGGCCCCTACCAACTAATTGTTGCCTGGTATCGCCATTGTGGGGGGGGGGGCCGCCATCTGCCAGTTCCTCTAGTTTTGACCACCATATGCACACAGACACAGCAGACCACCAACCTGAGTTCTCAGCTACAGAAAGATAATAGCCTGGAGGCTAGAGGACAAAGCCAGCTGACGTACCAAAGTATGAAGGGGGAGGAGCTCTCTGTTATGTGCGGAGACCCCTATTTCAGGACAGGTGCAGTGGAGACACATGCAGGGAGCCAGCTAGGCAGTAAGTACCCAGGATGATCTTATTTTTTATTTCTGTTGATTGCTGATGAGAAATATTAACAGATGTATTTATTGGCTCCTGCCCCCAATCCTTCCATTGCACAATGCCTGCCACATACCTCCATCACTGTACTATATGTTTTCTGCTGTAACACTGGCATGGTTTTAACCTCTTAGTCCTCTCCATAAATTAAGCAGACATGTGCTTGCTTTGCAGCTCCCCAAATCCCCTGGAAATGAATGAAGTCTCGCCATCATAACACATTTAGAAAGAAAATTAAATCTTTAACCACTTCCCTTCTGGCCCATGTACATAAATGGCCAGACGAAAGCAGTGCAGTGAAGGGCGGGAGACCGTTTATAAACGTCCTCCCGCTTCCTTGCTTGTGTTTGCTTCCTGGGAGTTCGCAGCACTGTGATCCGGTGCCCTCTGTGTCCGGAGGACACAGCAGAACACCGGTCGCTGTATGGGACCTCTGTGTGAGGTCCCAATCATGTGATCACTGATTGGCCAATCAGTAATCACATGAATAGTAGTAAGCACGATGTCACTTCTGACATCATTGCTTACTACTAGTGAAATCTGTGAATGATCACAGAGATCACATGGTACAAGGCTATTCACAACAGCCTTGTAGCATGTGACAAGCTGTGACCAATCACAGCTCACACAGTATTTCTCAATGGTTGCAAGAATGCAGCTAAAGAAAAGGAGAAATTATTGCTTTTACAGCCTTTATAGGTGTAAAAGCAATCAGTGTAAAAAAAAAAAATCTTCATCACCCCCCACAAGTAGTTCAGTGTCACTATGGTGACACTGTACTGCTAGGGTGACAGTATGTTAAAAATAAAAACATAAATAATAATAATATTAAAAAAATGTAAAAAAAAAATATGTTGAAAAATTATAATTTTTGGTTATAAACTAATTTGATTTATTTTTTTTTTACTAAAAAGATAACTGCAAAATTTTATAAGAAAAACAAATTTTTAAAAATTTTTTGGACACTTTCATTTATATAGCAAAAAAATAAAAATCCCAGTGGTGAATAAATACCATCAAAATAAAGTTTTATCTGTCTCAAAAAATGCTAAAAAATTCATATGGGTACAGTATTGCATGACCGCGCAATTGCCATTGAAAGTGTGATAACAAAGAAAGCTAAAAATTGGCCTGGACAGGAAGGGGGTGAAAGTGTCTGGATTTGAAGTGGTTAAATAGTTGAAGCTTACTACTCATGACTGTGTAACCTGTTAAACGTTGCTAATTTATTATTCCTATTTTACTAGTGTTCTGCTTTTTTGAGGTAACTGGGGTTGTATATCCTAAACCCATTATTCCTGTAGCCTACTCTTTTGAACAAGTCTAATATAGAGATGTTACTAAAGAATTGTGTCTCTTGCATTATTATTCTATACTGTTGAAATATGTCTTAACCCAGAGTGTCAGCAGTATCAGGAGGCTTGCAAGGTCAGGGCAACCACTGGGGACAAGCATTATCAAGCGGCCCCTGCTGGGGTAGCCCATGGATAGCCCTTGCATGCGGAGTCATAAGCCAAATGATGATGAAATGATGGACTCAGTGGGATCAAGAGGAATGCGGCCATCTGGATTTGTGTACAGTGATTGAGATCCACGAATTGAATGGACTGAAAGGGTTAACTGGTAAAGAATCTGGTGCCAGATCAGGGGGTCTATCTCATTAACATGGGGATAAAATTTGCTATGTACAGCACTCGCGTATTACTAGAGTGGAAGGAAGTTATACGTGCTTGTTTCCAGAAGGACAGCATAGGTTTGGCAGAAGAGGTTAAGGCCCGGGTAATCCCTTTGCTGCCCACAGGTGAATCATTGGGATCACCCACACACTAGAGTGGAAAGTCTGGTGTTGGTGGGTGCTGACCCAACCCCAATTGGGTTTCTGCCTGCCTCGTTCTACACAGACATGAGCAAGCTAGTTGAGAACTTAATAAAGAATAGTTCTGCATCTGTCAGTCAAGGATATAGAAAGCTTCACTTTTTCTCGGGGCGGATTCCTATCCCTGCAGGAGAGGAATAGTTTGAAACCTGGATGGATCAGGCAACTCAAAGTGTGGGAGAATGGAATCTCCCAGAAATAGTCAAGTGAAAGAGACTAAGTAAAAGTCTCAGAGAGCCCACAGCTGAAATGATTCACATTCTTAAGATGGGAAAGCAGGATTGTGTAGCAATAGACTATATTGATGCTTTATATGCTGTGTTCAGCCTAGTGGAAAAACGTCCAGACCTTTTGTTTAAGTTCGAGCACACTCATCAGTGTAGGGGTGAAAGACTTTCTGAGTACATTACTTGAGTGGATAAAATTCTACATCAGATTATTCTAAAGGAAGAAATAAATCTCTGGGATGCTGATAAAGTTTGATTGCAGCGGATTTTGCAAGGTGCCTGACCTAATCACCTGATTGTGCTGAAACTATTACTCAAGGGATTACAAGAAACTTCCACTTTCCCTGAATGAGTGGAGAGGTGAGAGAGGAGGAAGCTTTATTAGAGGAGAAGAATCAAGAACAAAGAACTGTCAAAATCTGCTTCCAAGAAAGAAAAAGTGTCAACTCAGGTAGTACAGGTAGATAAGTATTTCACCTATGAAGAAAGTGAAGGGGGAAGACAGAAGCAGATGAACTCTCAAGCTTTTCAATCACCAAAACTGTCAATGAGGCAGCCTCAGATAATCTGCTGGCTCAAGTTGCTCAAGTTCAGAATCAGATACAGCAAAGGTTGCTGGGGGTAATGGAGACACGAATGAAAATTAAGGCAGCCATACTAGATCAGAGGGGAGCCCATGCTTCAGCCTATGAAGAACAGACGTGCTTTTGGTGTGGAGAATCCGGACATTTTAGGGCTCAATGCCCCTGGAAATAGACTGAGACAGACCTAACAGCTGAAGTGCTAAATTCAGTACAGAAGCTCCTCCTTGCTAAGAAAGGGGGAAAGCTTCAGGGGGCATCAGTGATGGAAGAAATCTCCTAGAACCTCACTGGAATCTTCAACGAAGCTCAATTGAAAGTAACCAGAGCCAGGGGGGAATGCGCAGTGAGTCAATGCATCATCTCTAGAGATGAGCGAAGAAATGAAAAATTCGATTCGACTGATTCGGCGAATTCGTGGACAATATTCGATTCGAGTCGAATAAATTCGCTGTGAATTTAACTTAAAAAAGGGTGTTTCTAGGCTTCAGAGAGACTTAATATTAGTGCAGAACACTGTACCTTTAATTTAAATGCCCTTGGAGTCTGCTGGGGAAGAGAAATAATACTGTCAGTCAGTATGACATGCAGATGAGTGCCGTCGATCTTAGAATCACCGCACACTTCACTCATTTGGGCAGTCACGGGGCCAAAACCAGAGTGTGGAGCCACAGTGTGGCGGTGGAGGCAGCAGCAATGGGAGGCCATACAGCACCCTATGACAAAAATGGAAACCACCAGCAGTGTGAGGAGACCTGAAAGTGGCACATGGCAGAGTGTGGCGATAGAGACAGCAGCAATGGGAGGCCGTACAGGGACCCATGACACACTCTGGACCTGGCAGCAGCATGAGGAGGCGGTACAGGGGCCCATGACAGATTACGGGCCTGGCAGCAGCATGAGGAGTCGGTACAGGGGCCCATGGCAGATTACGGGCCTGGCAGCAGCAATGGGAGGCCGTACAGGGACCCATGACACACTCTGGACCTGGCAGCAGCATGGGGAGGCGGTACAGGGGCCCATGACAGATTACGGGCCTGGCAGCAGCATGAGGAGTCGGTACGGGGGCCCATGACACACTCTGGACCTGGCAGCAGCATGAGGAGGCGGTACAGGGGCGCATGACAGATTACGAGCCTGGCAGCAGCAACTTGGACAGGAGGACGTTCAGCTTCTGCACCGTCGGGTGCGTGCTCGCAAACTGTTGTCTCTTGGAAACGGATTCCAAGAAAGACTGCTGACGGAATCCGTGAAGAGGAGTAGCAGGAGAAGGAGCATCTGAACGAGCGGAATATGCCAACAAGCGACAACAGTGGCCCATGACAGATTACGGGCCTGGCAGCAGCATGAGGAGTCGGTACGGGGGCCCATGGCAGATTACGGGCCTGGCAGCAGCTATGGGAGGCCCGTAATCTGCCAGCACCCTATGACAAAAAATGGAACCCACCAGCAGTGTGAGGAGACCTGAAAGTGGCACATGGCAGAGTGTGGCGATGGAGACAGCAGCAATGGGAGGCCGTACAGGGACCCATGAGAGACTCTGGACCTGGCAGCAGCATGAGGAGGCGGTATAGGGGCCCATGGCAGATTAGGGGCCTGGCAGCAGCTATGGGAGGCCCGTAATCTGCCAGCACCCTATGACAAAAAATGGAACACACCAGCAGTGTGAGGAGACCTGAAAGTGGCACATGGCAGAGTGTGGCGATGGAGGCAGCAGCAATGGGAGGCCGTACAGGGACCCATGAGAGACTCTGGACTTGGCAGCAGCATGAGGAGGCGGTATAGGGGCCCATGGCAGATTAGGGGCCTGGCAGCAGCTATGGGAGGCCCGTAATCTGCCAGCACCCTATGACAAAAAATGGAACACACCAGCAGTGTGAGGAGACCTGAAAGTGGCACATGTTTGGGGCATGATTCATGGCGGATTTAGTCAGTTGTGTCAGGAACTGGTGGTTTGAAATCCAGACTAATCCACGCCTGATTCATTTTCACAAACGTGAGTCTCTCCACACTTTGGGTGGACAGTCGTGTCCTCCGCGGAGTTGCAATACCTCCTGCCGCACTAAACACGCGCTCCGATGCCACGCTACTGGCCGGGCATGACAGCCTTTCAAGGGCAAATTCAGCTAGTTGGGGCCAAAGGTCAAGTTTCGTTGCCCAGTAGTCAAGGGGATTGTCTACCTCGGTTGGCAGGGTGCTGTCCAAGTAGGCCTAAGCCTGTTGTTTGAGGTCCTGCTCCAGGTCCACCTGATGCTGCTGCTGCTGCTGCGGCTGGTTAGTAGTTTCCTCACTGCGCTGGTGAAGAAAGCTACTCATCATCGACTGCAGACTGAGGCAGCCGCTGCTGGTGGAGCTGCCACTGCTCCTACCACCCCACCCCTCCCCTGCTGCCATGGCAGCGGAACACGAGCGCACAGGGCCCACAGTGTCTGAGGATGGACGTTGGCGCAGACAGGCAGAGACCAGCTGACTACATAGGTGTTTTTTATAGTACGTTATTTTGGCCTCCCTCTCAGCAGGTGTGAAAAAGGCCACCATTTTTGAACGGTAGCGAGGGTCCAACAAGGTGGACAGCCAAAAGTCATCCCTCTGTCTGATGGTTATTATTCGGCTGTCGCTACGCAAGCAACCGAGCATGCTATGGGCCATTTGTGCCAAGGAATGCGAGGGACTCCCTGCCTCCATCTCCACAGCATACTGCCACGGTGCGTCTAGGTCCTCTGTCTCCTCTTCCTCCTCCTCTACCAGATGCTCCTGCTCCTCCACTCCTGTCCGCTGAGTGGAAAAACCACCCATTTCACTCAATAATTCCTGAGCACCAATGTCCTCCTCTACCTCCTCCTCTTCTTCCAGTCCTGCCCCCACAGGGGCCATGTGGCGTTGAGATCTGTGCGCCACGTCTACCGCACCCTGACCAGCCATTGTTAACAGCATTTGTTCCAGGACGTGCAACAGAGGAATGACGTCGTTCATCCCATAGTCCTGCCGACTCACGAATAGCGTGGCCTCCTCAAAGGGCCTGAGCAAGCGCAGGTGTCACGCATGAGCTGCCAATGGCTGACATCTAAGTTACACAGGGAGTACCTTTATCTGCTTTTAACATCAGGAAATCTGTGATGGCCTTTTGCTGTTCGTAAAGGCGGTCTAACATATGTAGGGTTGAATTCCACCTTGTTGCAACGTCACAGCATGAGGAGTCGGTATAGGGGCCCATGGCAGATTAGGGGCCTGGCAGCAGTTATGGGAGGCCCATAATCTGCCAGCACCCTATGACAAAAAATGGAACACACCAGCAGTGTGAGGAGACCTGAAAGTGGCACATGGCAGAGTGTGGCGATGGAGACAGCAGCAATGGGAGGCCGTACAGGGACCCATGAGAGACTCTGGACCTGGCAGCAGCATGAGGAGGCGGTATATAGGGGCCTACGGCAGATTAGGGGCCTGGCAGCAGCTATAGGAGGCCCGTAATCTGCCAGCACCCTATGTCAAAAAATTCAACACACCAGCAGTGTGTGAGGAGACCTGAAAGTGGCACATGGCAGAGTGTGGCGATGGAGACAGCAGCAATGGGAGGCCGTACAGGGACCCATGACAGACTCTGGACTTGGCAGCAGCATGAGGAGGCGGTATATAGGGGCTTATGGCAGATTAGGGGCCTGGCAGCAGCTATAGGAGGCCCGTAATCTGCCAGCACCCTATGTCAAAAAATTCAACACACCAGCAGTGTGAGGAGACCTGAAAGTGGCACATGGCAGAGTGTGGCGATGGAGACAGCAGCAATGGGAGGCCGTACAGGGACCCATGACAGACTCTGAACTTGGCAGCAGCATGAGGAGGCGGTATATAGGGGCCCATGGCAGATTAGGGGCCTGGCAGCAGCTATAGGAGGCCCGTAATCTGCCAGCACCCTATGTCAAAAAATTCAACACACCAGCAGTGTGAGGAGACCTGAAAGTGGCACATGGCAGAGTGTGGCGATGGAGACAGCAGCAATGGGAGGCCGTACAGGGACCCATGACAGACTCTGGACTTGGCAGCAGCATGAGGAGGCGGTATATAGGGGCCCATGGCAGATTAGGGGCCTGGCAGCAGCTATGTGAGGCCCGTAATCTGCCTGCACCCTATGTCAAAAAATTTAACACACCAGCAGTGTGAAGAGACCTGAAAGTGGCACATGGCAGCAGAGTGTGGCGATGGAGACAGCAGCAATGGGAGGCCGTACAGGGACCATGACAGACTCTGGACTTGGCAGCAGCATGAGGAGGCGGTATATAGGGGCCCATGGCAGATTAGGGGCCTGGCAGCAGCTATGTGAGGCCCGTAATCTGCCTGCACCCTATGTCAAAAAATTTAACACACCAGCAGTGTGAAGAGACCTGAAAGTGGCACATGGCAGCAGAGTGTGGCGATGGAGACAGCAGCAATGGGAGGCCGTACAGGGACCATGACAGACTCTGGACTTGGCAGCAGCATGAGGAGGCGGTATATAGGGGCCCATGGCAGATTAGGGGCCTGGCAGCAGCTATGTGAGGCCCGTAATCTGCCTGCACCCTATGTCAAAAAATTTAACACACCAGCAGTGTGAAGAGACCTGAAAGTGGCACATGGCAGCAGAGTGTGGCGATGGAGACAGCAGCAATGGGAGGCCGTACAGGGACCCATGAGAGACTCTAGACTTGGCAGCAGCATGAGGAGGCGGTATATAGGGGCCCATGGCAGATTAGGGGCCTGGCAGCAGCTATGTGAGGCCCGTAATCTGCCTGCACCCTATGTCAAAAAATTAAACACACCAGCAGTGTGAAGAGACCTGAAAGTGGCACATGGCAGCAGAGTGTGGCGATGGAGACAGCAGCAATGGGAGGCCGTACAGGGACCCATGAGAGACTCTAGACTTGGCAGCAGCATGAGGAGGCGGTATATAGGGGCCCATGGCAGATTAGGGGCCTGGCAGCAGCTATGTGAGGCCCGTAATCTGCCTGCACCCTATGTCAAAAAATTAAACACACCAGCAGTGTGAAGAGACCTGAAAGTGGCACATGGCAGCAGAGTGTGGCGATGGAGACAGCAGCAATGGGAGGCCGTACAGGGACCATGACAGACTCTGGACTTGGCAGCAGCATGAGGAGGCGGTATATAGGGGCCCATGGCAGATTAGGGGCCTGGCAGCAGCTATGTGAGGCCCGTAATCTGCCTGCACCCTATGTCAAAAAATTTAACACACCAGCAGTGTGAAGAGACCTGAAAGTGGCACATGGCAGCAGAGTGTGGCGATGGAGACAGCAGCAATGGGAGGCCGTACAGGGACCATGACAGACTCTGGACTTGGCAGCAGCATGAGGAGGCGGTATATAGGGGCCCATGGCAGATTAGGGGCCTGGCAGCAGCTATGGGAGGCCCGTAATCTGCCTGCACCCTATGTCAAAAAATTTAACACACCAGCAGTGTGAAGAGACCTGAAAGTGGCACATGGCAGCAGAGTGTGGCGATGGAGACAGCAGCAATGGGAGGCCGTACAGGGACCATGACAGACTCTGGACTTGGCAGCAGCATGAGGAGGCGGTATATAGGGGCCCATGGCAGATTAGGGGCCTGGCAGCAGCTATGTGAGGCCCGTAATCTGCCTGCACCCTATGTCAAAAAATTTAACACACCAGCAGTGTGAAGAGACCTGAAAGTGGCACATGGCAGCAGAGTGTGGCGATGGAGACAGCAGCAATGGGAGGCCGTACAGGGACCCATGAGAGACTCTAGACTTGGCAGCAGCATGAGGAGGCGGTATATAGGGGCCCATGGCAGATTAGGGGCCTGGCAGCAGCTATGTGAGGCCCGTAATCTGCCTGCACCCTATGTCAAAAAATTAAACACACCAGCAGTGTGAAGAGACCTGAAAGTGGCACATGGCAGCAGAGTGTGGCGATGGAGACAGCAGCAATGGGAGGCCGTACAGGGACCCATGAGAGACTCTAGACTTGGCAGCAGCATGAGGAGGCGGTATATAGGGGCCCATGGCAGATTAGGGGCCTGGCAGCAGCTATGTGAGGCCCGTAATCTGCCTGCACCCTATGTCAAAAAATTAAACACACCAGCAGTGTGAAGAGACCTGAAAGTGGCACATGGCAGCAGAGTGTGGCGATGGAGACAGCAGCAATGGGAGGCCGTACAGGGACCCATGAGAGACTCTAGACTTGGCAGCAGCATGAGGAGGCGGTATATAGGGGCCCATGGCAGATTAGGGGCCTGGCAGCAGCTATGTGAGGCCCGTAATCTGCCTGCACCCTATGTCAAAAAATTAAACACACCAGCAGTGTGAAGAGACCTGAAAGTGGCACATGGCAGCAGAGTGTGGCGATGGAGACAGCAGCAATGGGAGGCCGTACAGGGACCATGACAGACTCTGGACTTGGCAGCAGCATGAGGAGGCGGTATATAGGGGCCCATGGCAGATTAGGGGCCTGGCAGCAGCTATGGGAGGCCCGTAATCTGCCAGCACCCTATGTCAAAAAATTCAACACACCAGCAGTGTGTGAGGAGACCTGAAAGTGGCACATGGCAGAGTGTGGCGATGGAGAAAGCAGCAATGGGAGGCCGTACAGGGACCCATGAGAGACTCTGGACCTGGCAGCAGCATGAGGAGGCGGTATATAGGGGCCTATGGCAGATTAGGGGCCTGGCAGCAGCTATGTGAGGCCCGTAATCTGCCTGCACCCTATGTCAAAAAATTAAACACACCAGCAGTGTGAAGAGACCTGAAAGTGGCACATGGCAGCAGAGTGTGGCGATGGAGACAGCAGCAATGGGAGGCCGTACAGGGACCCATGAGAGACTCTAGACTTGGCAGCAGCATGAGGAGGCGGTATATAGGGGCCCATGGCAGATTAGGGGCCTGGCAGCAGCTATGTGAGGCCCGTAATCTGCCTGCACCCTATGTCAAAAAATTAAACACACCAGCAGTGTGAAGAGACCTGAAAGTGGCACATGGCAGCAGAGTGTGGCGATGGAGACAGCAGCAATGGGAGGCCGTACAGGGACCCATGAGAGACTCTAGACTTGGCAGCAGCATGAGGAGGCGGTATATAGGGGCCCATGGCAGATTAGGGGCCTGGCAGCAGCTATGTGAGGCCCGTAATCTGCCTGCACCCTATGTCAAAAAATTAAACACACCAGCAGTGTGAAGAGACCTGAAAGTGGCACATGGCAGCAGAGTGTGGCGATGGAGACAGCAGCAATGGGAGGCCGTACAGGGACCATGACAGACTCTGGACTTGGCAGCAGCATGAGGAGGCGGTATATAGGGGCCCATGGCAGATTAGGGGCCTGGCAGCAGCTATGGGAGGCCCGTAATCTGCCAGCACCCTATGTCAAAAAATTCAACACACCAGCAGTGTGTGAGGAGACCTGAAAGTGGCACATGGCAGAGTGTGGCGATGGAGAAAGCAGCAATGGGAGGCCGTACAGGGACCCATGAGAGACTCTGGACCTGGCAGCAGCATGAGGAGGCGGTATATAGGGGCCTATGGCAGATTAGGGGCCTGGCAGCAGCTATGTGAGGCCCGTAATCTGCCTGCACCCTATGTCAAAAAATTAAACACACCAGCAGTGTGAAGAGACCTGAAAGTGGCACATGGCAGCAGAGTGTGGCGATGGAGACAGCAGCAATGGGAGGCCGTACAGGGACCCATGAGAGACTCTAGACTTGGCAGCAGCATGAGGAGGCGGTATATAGGGGCCCATGGCAGATTAGGGGCCTGGCAGCAGCTATGTGAGGCCCGTAATCTGCCTGCACCCTATGTCAAAAAATTAAACACACCAGCAGTGTGAAGAGACCTGAAAGTGGCACATGGCAGCAGAGTGTGGCGATGGAGACAGCAGCAATGGGAGGCCGTACAGGGACCCATGAGAGACTCTAGACTTGGCAGCAGCATGAGGAGGCGGTATATAGGGGCCCATGGCAGATTAGAGGCCTGGCAGCAGCTATGTGAGGCCCGTAATCTGCCTGCACCCTATGTCAAAAAATTAAACACACCAGCAGTGTGAAGAGACCTGAAAGTGGCACATGGCAGCAGAGTGTGGCGATGGAGACAGCAGCAATGGGAGGCCGTACAGGGACCCATGAGAGACTCTAGACTTGGCAGCAGCATGAGGAGGCGGTATATAGGGGCCCATGGCAGATTAGGGGCCTGGCAGCAGCTATGTGAGGCCCGTAATCTGCCTGCACCCTATGTCAAAAAATTAAACACACCAGCAGTGTGAAGAGACCTGAAAGTGGCACATGGCAGCAGAGTGTGGCGATGGAGACAGCAGCAATGGGAGGCCGTACAGGGACCATGACAGACTCTGGACTTGGCAGCAGCATGAGGAGGCGGTATATAGGGGCCCATGGCAGATTAGGGGCCTGGCAGCAGCTATGGGAGGCCCGTAATCTGCCAGCACCCTATGTCAAAAAATTCAACACACCAGCAGTGTGTGAGGAGACCTGAAAGTGGCACATGGCAGAGTGTGGCGATGGAGAAAGCAGCAATGGGAGGCCGTACAGGGACCCATGAGAGACTCTGGACCTGGCAGCAGCATGAGGAGGCGGTATATAGGGGCCTATGGCAGATTAGGGGCCTGGCAGCAGCTATGTGAGGCCCGTAATCTGCCTGCACCCTATGTCAAAAAATTAAACACACCAGCAGTGTGAAGAGACCTGAAAGTGGCACATGGCAGAGTGTGGCGATGGAGACAGCAGCAATGGGAGGCCGTACAGGGACCATGACAGACTCTGGACTTGGCAGCAGCATGAGGAGGCGGTATATAGGGGCCCATGGCAGATTAGGGGCCTGGCAGCAGCTATGTGAGGCCCGTAATCTGCCTGCACCCTATGTCAAAAAATTTAACACACCAGCAGTGTGAAGAGACCTGAAAGTGGCACATGGCAGCAGAGTGTGGCGATGGAGACAGCAGCAATGGGAGGCCGTACAGGGACCCATGAGAGACTCTAGACTTGGCAGCAGCATGAGGAGGCGGTATATAGGGGCCCATGGCAGATTAGGGGCCTGGCAGCAGCTATGTGAGGCCCGTAATCTGCCTGCACCCTATGTCAAAAAATTTAACACACCAGCAGTGTGAAGAGACCTGAAAGTGGCACATGGCAGCAGAGTGTGGCGATGGAGACAGCAGCAATGGGAGGCCGTACAGGGACCCATGAGAGACTCTAGACTTGGCAGCAGCATGAGGAGGCGGTATATAGGGGCCCATGGCAGATTAGGGGCCTGGCAGCAGCTATGTGAGGCCCGTAATCTGCCTGCACCCTATGTCAAAAAATTAAACACACCAGCAGTGTGAAGAGACCTGAAAGTGGCACATGGCAGCAGAGTGTGGCGATGGAGACAGCAGCAATGGGAGGCCGTACAGGGACCCATGAGAGACTCTAGACTTGGCAGCAGCATGAGGAGGCGGTATATAGGGGCCCATGGCAGATTAGGGGCCTGGCAGCAGCTATGTGAGGCCCGTAATCTGCCTGCACCCTATGTCAAAAAATTAAACACACCAGCAGTGTGAAGAGACCTGAAAGTGGCACATGGCAGCAGAGTGTGGCGATGGAGACAGCAGCAATGGGAGGCCGTACAGGGACCATGACAGACTCTGGACTTGGCAGCAGCATGAGGAGGCGGTATATAGGGGCCCATGGCAGATTAGGGGCCTGGCAGCAGCTATGGGAGGCCCGTAATCTGCCAGCACCCTATGTCAAAAAATTCAACACACCAGCAGTGTGTGAGGAGACCTGAAAGTGGCACATGGCAGAGTGTGGCGATGGAGAAAGCAGCAATGGGAGGCCGTACAGGGACCCATGAGAGACTCTGGACCTGGCAGCAGCATGAGGAGGCGGTATATAGGGGCCTATGGCAGATTAGGGGCCTGGCAGCAGCTATGTGAGGCCCGTAATCTGCCTGCACCCTATGTCAAAAAATTAAACACACCAGCAGTGTGAAGAGACCTGAAAGTGGCACATGGCAGAGTGTGGCGATGGAGACAGCAGCAATGGGAGGCCGTACAGGGACCATGACAGACTCTGGACTTGGCAGCAGCATGAGGAGGCGGTATATAGGGGCCCATGGCAGATTAGGGGCCTGGCAGCAGCTATGTGAGGCCCGTAATCTGCCTGCACCCTATGTCAAAAAATTTAACACACCAGCAGTGTGAAGAGACCTGAAAGTGGCACATGGCAGCAGAGTGTGGCGATGGAGACAGCAGCAATGGGAGGCCGTACAGGGACCCATGAGAGACTCTAGACTTGGCAGCAGCATGAGGAGGCGGTATATAGGGGCCCATGGCAGATTAGGGGCCTGGCAGCAGCTATGTGAGGCCCGTAATCTGCCTGCACCCTATGTCAAAAAATTTAACACACCAGCAGTGTGAAGAGACCTGAAAGTGGCACATGGCAGCAGAGTGTGGCGATGGAGACAGCAGCAATGGGAGGCCGTACAGGGACCCATGAGAGACTCTAGACTTGGCAGCAGCATGAGGAGGCGGTATATAGGGGCCCATGGCAGATTAGGGGCCTGGCAGCAGCTATGTGAGGCCCGTAATCTGCCTGCACCCTATGTCAAAAAATTAAACACACCAGCAGTGTGAAGAGACCTGAAAGTGGCACATGGCAGCAGAGTGTGGCGATGGAGACAGCAGCAATGGGAGGCCGTACAGGGACCATGACAGACTCTGGACTTGGCAGCAGCATGAGGAGGCGGTATATAGGGGCCCATGGCAGATTAGGGGCCTGGCAGCAGCTATGTGAGGCCCGTAATCTGCCTGCACCCTATGTCAAAAAATTTAACACACCAGCAGTGTGAAGAGACCTGAAAGTGGCACATGGCAGCAGAGTGTGGCGATGGAGACAGCAGCAATGGGAGGCCGTACAGGGACCATGACAGACTCTGGACTTGGCAGCAGCATGAGGAGGCGGTATATAGGGGCCCATGGCAGATTAGGGGCCTGGCAGCAGCTATGTGAGGCCCGTAATCTGCCTGCACCCTATGTCAAAAAATTTAACACACCAGCAGTGTGAAGAGACCTGAAAGTGGCACATGGCAGCAGAGTGTGGCGATGGAGACAGCAGCAATGGGAGGCCGTACAGGGACCATGACAGACTCTGGACTTGGCAGCAGCATGAGGAGGCGGTATATAGGGGCCCATGGCAGATTAGGGGCCTGGCAGCAGCTATGTGAGGCCCGTAATCTGCCTGCACCCTATGTCAAAAAATTTAACACACCAGCAGTGTGAAGAGACCTGAAAGTGGCACATGGCAGCAGAGTGTGGCGATGGAGACAGCAGCAATGGGAGGCCGTACAGGGACCCATGAGAGACTCTAGACTTGGCAGCAGCATGAGGAGGCGGTATATAGGGGCCCATGGCAGATTAGGGGCCTGGCAGCAGCTATGTGAGGCCCGTAATCTGCCAGCACCCTATGTCAAAAAATTTAACACACCAGCAGTGTGAAGAGACCTGAAAGTGGCACATGGCATGAGAGACTCTGGACCTGGCAGCAGCAGGAGGAGGCGGTATAGGGGCCCATGGCTGATTAGGGGCCTGGCAGCAGCTATGTGAGGCCCGTTATCTTGCAGCACCCTATGTCAAAAAATTTAACACACCAGCAGTGTGAAGAGACCTGAAAGTGGCACATGGCAGCAGAGTGTGGCGATGGAGACAGCAGCAATGGGAGGCCGTACAGGGACCCATGAGAGACTCTGGACCTGGCAGCAGCAGGAGGAGGTGGTATATAGGGGCCCATGGCAGATTAGGGGCCTGGCAGCAGCTATGTGAGGCCCGTAATCTGCCTGCACCCTATGTCAAAAAATTTAACACACCAGCAGTGTGAAGAGACCTGAAAGTGGCACATGGCAGCAGAGTGTGGCGATGGAGACAGCAGCAATGGGAGGCCGTACAGGGACCATGACAGACTCTGGACTTGGCAGCAGCATGAGGAGGCGGTATATAGGGGCCCATGGCAGATTAGGGGCCTGGCAGCAGCTATGGGAGGCCCGTAATCTGCCAGCACCCTATGTCAAAAAATTTAACACACCAGCAGTGTGAAGAGACCTGAAAGTGGCACATGGCATGAGAGACTCTGGACCTGGCAGCAGCAGGAGGAGGCGGTATAGGGGCCCATGGCTGATTAGGGGCCTGGCAGCAGCTATGTGAGGCCCGTTATCTTGCAGCACCCTATGTCAAAAAATTTAACACACCAGCAGTGTGAAGAGACCTGAAAGTGGCACATGGCAGCAGAGTGTGGCGATGGAGACAGCAGCAATGGGAGGCCGTACAGGGACCCATGAGAGACTCTGGACCTGGCAGCAGCAGGAGGAGGTGGTATATAGGGGCCCATGGCAGATTAGGGGCCTGGCAGCAGCTATGTGAGGCCCGTAATCTGCCTGCACCCTATGTCAAAAAATTTAACACACCAGCAGTGTGAAGAGACCTGAAAGTGGCACATGGCAGCAGAGTGTGGCGATGGAGACAGCAGCAATGGGAGGCCGTACAGGGACCCATGAGAGACTCTGGACCTGGCAGCAGCAGGAGGAGGTGGTATATAGGGGCCTATGGCAGATTAGGGGCCTGGCAGCAGCTATAGGAGGCCCGTAATCTGCCAGCACCCTATGTCAAAAAATTCAACACACCAGCAGTGTGAGGAGACCTGAAAGTGGCACATGTTTGAGGCATGATTCATGGCGGATTTAGTCAGTTGTGTCAGGAACTGGTGGTTTGAAATCCAGACTAATCCACGCCTGATTCATTTTCACAAACGTGAGTCTCTCCACACTTTGGGTGGACAGTCGTGTCCTCCGCGGAGTTACAATACCTCCTGCCGCACTAAACACGCGCTCCGATGCCACGCTACTGGCCGGGCATGACAGCCTTTCAAGGGCAAATTCAGCTAGTTGGGGCCAAAGGTCAAGTTTCGTTGCCCAGTAGTCAAGGGGATTGTCTACCTCGGTTGGCAGGGTGCTGTCCAAGTAGGCCCAAGCCTGTTGTTTGAGCTCCTGCTCCAGGTCCACCTGATGCTGCTGCTGCTGCTGCGGCTGGTTAGTAGTTTCCTCACTGCGCTGGTGAAGAAAGCTACTCATCATCGACTGCAGACTGAGGCAGCCGCTGCTGGTGGAGCTGCCACTGCTCCTACCACCCCACCCCTCCCCTGCTGCCATGCCAGCGGAACGCGAGCGCACAGGGCCCACAGTGTCTGAGGATGGACGATGGCGCACAAAGGCAGAGACCAACTGACTACATAGGTGGTTTTTATAGTACGTAATTTTGGCCTCCCTCTCAGCAGGTGTGAAAAAGGCCACCATTTTGGACCGGTAGCGAGGGTCCAACAAGGTGGACAGCCAAAAGTCATCCCTCTGTCTGATGGTTATTATTCGGCTGTCGCTACGCAAGCAACCGAGCATGCTATGGGCCATTTGTGCCAAGGAATGCGAGGGACTCCCTGCCTCCATCTCCACAGCATACTGCCACGGTGCGTCTGGGTCCTCTGTCTCCTCCTCCTCTACCAGATGCTCCTGCTCCTCCACTCCTGTCCGCTGAGTGGAAAAACCACCCATTTCACTCAATAATTCCTGAGCACAAATGTCCTCCTCTACCTCCTCCTCTTCTTCCTGTCCTGCCCCCACAGGGGTCATGTGGCGTTGAGATCTGTGCGCCACGTCTACCGCACCCTGACCAGCCATTGTTAACAGCATTTGTTCCAGGACGTGCAACAGAGGAATGACGTCGTTCATCCCATAGTCCTGCCGACTCACGAATAGCGTGGCCTCCTCAAAGGGCCTGAGCAAGCGGCAGGTGTCACGCATGAGCTGCCAATGGCTGACATCTAAGTTACACAGGGGAGTACCTTTATCCGCTTGTAACATCAGGAAATCGGTGATGGCCTTTCGCTGCTCGTAAAGGCGGTCTAACATGTGTAGGGTTGAATTCCACCTTGTTGCAACGTCGCAGATCAGGCGATGCTGTGGAATTCCGTTCTGCCGCTGCAGCTCAATGAGGGTGTTCTTTGCGGTGTAGGAATGGCTGAAATGCATGCACAGTTTACGTGACATTTTAAGGATGTCTTGCAGTGGGATGGTGGATTTTAGGAACCGCTTGACAACCAGATTGAACACGTGAGCCATGCATGGCGCATGGCACAACCTTCCTTGACGCAGAGCAGACACCATGTTCTTTCCGTTGTCAGTCAACATGGTTCCGATTTTTAGTTTGCGCGGAGACAGCCATCTGTCGATTTCTCTGTTCATTACACTCAGCAGTTCCTCCCCTGTGTGACTACGTTCGCCAAGGCATACCAGGTGCAGCACAGCGTGACACCGTTGCGCCCTGCACATGTGATATGCCGGTCGGGTAATGGGACTTGGCACGGGGGTGGCGGCTGAGGACACGGCGGAAAAAGAGGTGGTAGAGGCGGACATGCTTGCTGGACCAAGGACGTGCAAACGTGGAGGCAAAAGCGTCGTGACCTGTCCAAGTTGCTGGTGCGGCTGTGCCGGCACCACGTTCACCCAGTGGGCCGTAAATGACATGTACTGTCCCTGACCGTAGTTACAGCTCCACACGTCGGCGCTGCCGTGCACTTTGGCAGAGACCGACATGCTCAAAGACTGGCCCACCATCTCTTCTACATGTGAATGCAGGGCTGGCACTGCCTTTTGGGCAAAGAAATGACGGCTTGGCACTCTCCACCGCGGCGCGGCACAAGCCATCATTTCTCGGAAAGGTGCTGAGTCCACCAGTTGGAAAGGGAGGGACTGCAGCACCAGCAACTTGGACAGGAGGACGTTCAGCTTTTGCACCGTCGGGTGCGTGCTCGCAAACTGTTGTCTCTTGGATACGGATTCCAAGAAAGACTGTTGACGGAATCCGAGAAGAGGAGTAGCAGGAGAAGGAGCATCTGAACGAGCGGAAGATGCCAATGAGCGACAACTCCCCTCAGCAGAGGTGTTGGAGCCTTGACTGGCTGATAGAGGGCGATTGACGACGTCGGGTGACGGAGCAAGTAACGGAGCGGGTGATGGAGCGGGGGCTGGGGCAGGCAGAACCGCCGTATGTTTATCACGGTTTTCCCAGGCCACCGAATGGTGACGCTGCATATGCTGACGCAACGCTGTAGTCCCAACATGGGCCCCCTGGCCACGCTTGCATTTCTGGCCACATAGTCGACATACGGCTACGTTTACTTCCTCGGGCGGCTTGAGGAAAAATTGCCACACCACCGAGTAGGAAACTTTGCCCCCGCTACTCTTCACTGGCTGACTGCTACTTCCTCCGTGCGCACCGGCACCACTACTGGCCGTGGTGGTAGGCTGCAGTGGAGCTGGTGCTCTACTCCGTGGACGTTTGGCTCCACTGACACTGATGCGACCCTGCTGCTGTCTCCTGGGCAACCCACCGACTGTTTTGCTCGCTGCCAAGCTGCCACCCTCTTCTCCTGATGATGCGGAAGAAATTGCCTGATGACGACGAGGCTGCCAAGTGCGATCAACCTCCTCATCATCAAGTAGGGTCTCCGCCTCACTACTAGCCCCCTCGGCTGCGTCTGGGTCAGGAGACAGACCTGTCTCTAGACCGGCTACCGAGCCACTCTCCTCGCCAGTACTTGTTCGCTTGGCTGCTGAAAAGGCCGATGTCTCCCCCCGTTCCTGACCGCCCTCTGTTAGCTCTTCCTCACTGTACAGTGGGGCTGAGCCCACAGCATGCGATACTTCGCTTGGTGAGGGAACAGCAAAGGACAGGGGCAGGTAGAGGACACGTGATTTCAGTGGGCTTGGTCCCGGGCCATGCCAACTAACGGTTGTGTCTGACGTACCCACCGACCGTTGGCTGTAGGTGTCAGAGGTGACCTGGGAAGAGGAAGACGACCGAGCCAACCAATCAATGACGGCAGGGTTGTCGGTGGAGACACGACCGCTGGATGACACCGGGAGCACTGGCCTCTGGCTGCGAATACTGCTGCCTCGACCCCTTCCTCTGCTGCCACGTCTGCTCGCTCCTAAAACATTGCCTCCTCTGCCACTCCTCTGCATGTTGTCTGACATACTATTTAATTCAACGATTAGGTGTCCCTGAGTAACAATTCTCTGGCACTCAGTAACAATTCTGTCTGTCCCTGAGTATGAATTCTGTGGCCCTGAGTAACAATTCTGTGTCTGTGCGAGTAACAATTCTGTGTCTGTGCGAGTAACAATTCTGTGTCTGTGCAAGTAACAATTTTGTGTCTGTGCGAGTAACAATTCTCTGGCACTCAGTAACAATTCTGTCTGTCCCTGAGTAACAATTCTCTGGCACTCAGTAACAATTCTGTCTGTCCCTGAGTAACAATTCTCTGGCACTCAGTAACAATTCTGTCTGTCCCTGAGTAACAATTCTCTGGCACTCAGTAACAATTCTGTCTGTCCCTGAGTAACAATTCTCTGGCACTCAGTAACAATTCTGTCTGTCCCTGAGTAACAATTCTCTGGCACTCAGTAACAATTCTGTCTGTCCCTGAGTAACAATTCTCTGGCACTCAGTAACAATTCTGTCTGTCCCTGAGTATGAATTCTGTGGCCCTGAGTAACAATTCTGTGTCTGCGCGAGTAACAATTCTGTGTCTGTGCAAGTAACAATTTTGTGTCTGTGCGAGTAACAATTCTCTGGCACTCAGTAACAATTCTGTCTGTCCCTGAGTATGAATTCTGTGGCCCTGAGTAACAATTCTGTCTCTGTGCGAGTAACAATTCTGTGTCTGTGCAAGTAACAATTTTGTGTCTGTGAGAGTAACAATTCTCTGGCACTCAGTAACAATTCTGTCTGTCCCTGAGTAACAATTCTCTGGCACTCAGTAACAATTCTGTCTGTCCCTGAGTATGAATTCTGTGGCCCTGAGTAACAATTGTGTGTCTGTGCAAGTAACAATTCTGTGTCTGTGCAAGTAACAATTTTGTGTCTGTGAGAGTAACAATTCTCTGGCACTCAGTAACAATTCTGTCTGTCCCTGAGTAACAATTCTCTGGCACTCAGTAACAATTCTGTCTGTCCCTGAGTAACAATTCTGTCTGTCCCTGAGTATGAATTCTGTGGCCCTGAGTAAGAATTCTCTGGCACTCAGTAACAATTCTGTCTGTCCCTGAGTATGAATTCTGTGGCCCTGAGTAACAATTGTGTGTCTGTGCAAGTAACAATTCTGTGTCTGTGCAAGTAACAATTTTGTGTCTGTGAGAGTAACAATTCTCTGGCACTCAGTAACAATTCTGTCTGTCCCTGAGTAACAATTCTCTGGCACTCAGTAACAATTCTGTCTGTCCCTGAGTATGAATTCTGTGGCCCTGAGTAACAATTCTGTCTCTGTGCGAGTAACAATTCTGTGTCTGTGCAAGTAACAATTTTGTGTCTGTGAGAGTAACAATTCTCTGGCACTCAGTAACAATTCTGTCTGTCCCTGAGTAAGAATTCTCTGGCACTCAGTAACAATTCTGTCTGTCCCTGAGTAACAATTCTCTGGCACTCAGTAACAATTCTGTCTGTCCCTGAGTAACAATTCTGTCTGTCCCTGAGTATGAATTCTGTGGCCCTGAGTAAGAATTCTCTGGCACTCAGTAACAATTCTGTCTGTCCCTGAGTATGAATTCTGTGGCCCTGAGTAACAATTGTGTGTCTGTGCAAGTAACAATTCTGTGTCTGTGCAAGTAACAATTTTGTGTCTGTGAGAGTAACAATTCTCTGGCACTCAGTAACAATTCTGTCTGTCCCTGAGTAACAATTCTCTGGCACTCAGTAACAATTCTGTCTGTCCCTGAGTATGAATTCTGTGGCCCTGAGTAACAATTCTGTCTCTGTGCGAGTAACAATTCTGTGTCTGTGCAAGTAACAATTTTGTGTCTGTGAGAGTAACAATTCTCTGGCACTCAGTAACAATTCTGTCTGTCCCTGAGTAAGAATTCTCTGGCACTCAGTAACAATTCTGTCTGTCCCTGAGTAACAATTCTCTGGCACTCAGTAACAATTCTGTCTGTCCCTGAGTAACAATTCTGTCTGTCCCTGAGTATGAATTCTGTGGCCCTGAGTAAGAATTCTCTGGCACTCAGTAACAATTCTGTCTGTCCCTGAGTATGAATTCTGTGGCCCTGAGTAACAATTGTGTGTCTGTGCAAGTAACAATTCTGTGTCTGTGCAAGTAACAATTTTGTGTCTGTGAGAGTAACAATTCTCTGGCACTCAGTAACAATTCTGTCTGTCCCTGAGTAACAATTCTCTGGCACTCAGTAACAATTCTGTCTGTCCCTGAGTATGAATTCTGTGGCCCTGAGTAACAATTCTGTCTCTGTGCGAGTAACAATTCTGTGTCTGTGCAAGTAACAATTTTGTGTCTGTGAGAGTAACAATTCTCTGGCACTCAGTAACAATTCTGTCTGTCCCTGAGTAAGAATTCTCTGGCACTCAGTAACAATTCTGTCTGTCCCTGAGTAACAATTCTCTGGCACTCAGTAACAATTCTGTCTGTCCCTGAGTATGAATTCTGTGGCCCTGAGTAACAATTCTGTGTCTGTGCGAGTAACAATTCTGTGTCTGTGCAAGTAACAATTTTGTGTCTGTGCGAGTAACAATTCTCTGGCACTCAGTAACAATTCTGTCTGTCCCTGAGTAACAATTCTCTGGCACTCAGTAACAATTCTGTCTGTCCCTGAGTATGAATTCTGTGGCCCTGAGTAACAATTCTGTGTCTGTGCGAGTAACAATTCTGTGTCTGTGCAAGTAACAATTTTGTGTCTGTGCGAGTAACAATTCTCTGGCACTCAGTAACAATTCGGTCTGTCCCTGAGTAACAATTCTCTGGCACTCAGTAACAATTCTGTCTGTCCCTGAGTAACAATTCTCTGGCACTCAGTAACAATTCTGTCTGTCCCTGAGTAACAATTCTCTGGCGCTCAGTAACAATTCTGTCTGTCCCTGAGTATGAATTCTGTGGCCCTGAGTAACAATTCTGTGTCTGTGCGAGTAACAATTCTGTGTCTGTGCAAGTAACAATTTTGTGTCTGTGCGAGTAACAATTCTCTGGCACTCAGTAACAATTCTGTCTGTCCCTGAGTAACAATTCTCTGGCACTCAGTAACAATTCTGTCTGTCCCTGAGTAACAATTCTCTGGCACTCAGTAACAATTCTGTCTGTCCCTGAGTATGAATTCTGTGGCCCTGAGTAACAATTCTGTGTCTGCGCGAGTAACAATTCTGTGTCTGTGCAAGTAACAATTTTGTGTCTGTGCGAGTAACAATTCTCTGGCACTCAGTAACAATTCTGTCTGTCCCTGAGTAACAATTCTCTGGCACTCAGTAACAATTCTGTCTGTCCCTGAGTAACAATTCTCTGGCACTCAGTAACAATTCTGTCTGTCCCTGAGTAACAATTCTCTGGCACTCAGTAACAATTCTGTCTGTCCCTGAGTAACAATTCTCTGGCACTCAGTAACAATTCTGTCTGTCCCTGAGTAACAATTCTCTGGCACTCAGTAACAATTCTGTCTGTCCCTGAGTAACAATTCTCTGGCACTCAGTAACAATTCTGTCTGTCCCTGAGTAACAATTCTGTCTGTCCCTGAGAATGAATTCTGTGGCCCTGAGTAAGAATTCTCTGGCACTCAGTAACAATTCTGTCTGTCCCTGAGTAACAATTCTCTGGCACTCAGTAACAATTCTGTCTGTCCCTGAGTAAAAATTCTGTGGCCCTAATAACGTTTCTGTGGCCCTAAGTAACAATTCTCTGGCACTGAGTAACAATTCTGTCTGTCCCTGAGTATGAATTCTGTGGCCCTAACTAGCGTTTCTTTGTCCCTAAATAACGATTCTGTGGCCCTCATTAACAAGTCTGTGTCCCTGAGTAATGGTTCTCTGTCCCTAAGTAACTTCTCTCTGTCCCCAATTCTCGTTTCTGTGGCCCTAACTCTGTCCCTGTCCCTAGTACAGAGCGGTCTGCCTCTGTTCAATGACTGCAGGCAAATGAAGATTTCCAAAATGGCCGCTATATATACCTCGACCATTACACAGTGCTGGCTGGCTGGCTGCTGATTGGCTGATGCGATCACATGTCGTTGAGGAATGCATTATGGGGCAGCGCGCCTTGTCTGCGCGCCTTCCCCGACATCCCCGCTCCGTCGCCGCACATGTCAGCCGCCATTTTCTGAAAAATTTCGATTCGCGCGTCCGAATTAGGCTGTTTTTCGGATTCGGCACGAATCGAAATTTTTCCGATATTCGACTCGAATTCCACTTCGGATACTTCGATTCGCTCATCTCTAATCATCTCAATTTAAAGTCATGTCACACCATTCCAACAACTAACAGGGAGAACAAAGGGTCAAGCCAACCATGTAAAGCCAGTTGATTTACACAAGAAGCTTGTAGGCTACTCTCCTATTGTGTCCAGTTCAGGTAGAGGGAGTGTACACTAAGGCACTTCTATACACTGGGCCTCAAGTGACCCTGCTATACAGAGACGTTTATGGTAAGTATCTAAAACATACTCCTTTGGTCAAGTTGGAATAGTTGGAGATCTGGGGTATTGGCTCTGAAAAATTCCCGTGATGGCTACATTCCAGTTAAATTAAATAAATAAATAACTTTTGGCCACTCGAATACGGGGAAGACAGAGACATTTGATACGTTAGCAGCTGTATGTTCCAGACCTCCAGTGATGAGACAAAACTCTCTATTAATTGGAACCAACACTGATCTCATGAGAAAGTTGCTTATTCCACCAGCTGAGAATGGAAACCTCACACTCAGGGAATATACCCTCAATTGCATCAAGCCTTTCGATGAGTGGTTAGGAACAGGGATCTCAAACAGAAGGAGAAGGAAGACTGTGGAGGTTAGGATCCAGAGAAAGTGTGCTGCAGCCTGGCAAAATAGTTTGTATGAAGGCCGCAGTCAAGTTGACTTGGTTTCAGCTGGGACCCTTCGAGACTGATGCGTGCAAGGAGAGATGGGAGGGGAGCTGGTCCCTGAAAAAGTGTACACAAGAACACTGTCCCGGAATGGAGGGAAGGTGCCAATTAGTCTCTGAAATGTTACCGACTCCCCTATCAGGTTAAATCCCTGAATGTTGATTGGACAAGTGAGTTTGGCTTCTCCTGTAACACCTACTGATTTGGTGAAGGGGGAGTACAGAGAAAATGTGGAAGGGGAGTCTTCTTCCTCATGCACTCCACTATCTGCTAAGTGGGATAAAAGAGCCGAGGATCAGTTGTTAAGATGGGAGAAGATGTTTTCCAAGAATGACTTTGACTAGAATTTGACTGCAGGAAGACAGGAGGTTTAGAGAGAGAGCAAGATGAATACCTTTGAGTGACCTAGAAGACCTCAGAGAACAACTTGCTGCACTGAAGAAGTCAGGAGTCATTCGAGAATCCAGGAGCCCTAACATTTCTCCTATAATAGTAGTGAGGAAGAAAAATGGGACACTGTGGATGTGTATTGACTGCAAAACTCTGAACAGAAGAACCATTCCCAATCAGTACACCACTCCTCGAATCGAAGATGCCCTTCAGTGTCTGTTAGGGGTGAAATGGTTTAGTGTCTTAGATCTGAAAAGTGGGTACTATCAGATCCTTATTCGTCTGGACGCTCAAGAAAAGATGGCATTCATATGCCCATTAGGGTTCTTTTTTTTCCCCAAAATATCATTAGGGTTCTTTTGAGTTCAGTCCGATGCCTCAAGGACTATCAGGGGCTCCTGCCACATTCCGACTGATGGAGCTCACAGTGGGAGATATGAACCTAATTGAGGTCATAAATATTTGGATGACATCATCATTTTCAGGAAGACTTTGGAAGAACACAAAGAAAGACTTGAGAAGGTTCTTCAAAGGCAACATGAAGAAGGACTGAAGTCATTGGAGAGATGTCAATTCTATCAAACTCCTTTCACCTACCTAGGGCATGCTGTTTCAGCAGAAGGGATTGCCACTGACCCTAAGAAGTTGGAGGTGACCACCATGTGCCCAAGACCAAGAACAGTCACTGAATTGAGATCTTTCCTAGGGTTCCGCTCTTATTATTAGAGATTATTGGTGAATTTCACAAATATTGCCCACCCACTCAATAAGTTACTACAGAATGGTGAAGGAAAAGGAGAAGGTGAGCATTGCAAGGCAGGTCAAGTGAAGCCAGGAGCTTTCCAATGTGAGAGAGCCTTCCGTCTCCTCAAGAAAAGTGCTGGCTTACGCAGTTCCTACCAAACCATATGAGCTCCATGTGGGCGCTGGGTGGGGTCCTATACCAAGAGCAAGATGGAAGGTTACTTCCCAAAGCTTATGTAAGTCAAAGTCATACTCCATCTGAGAAAAAATACCCAGTGCATTAGTTGAAGTTATAGGCCCTGAAGTGGGCAGTCGTTGACAAATTATCTGTGTGGGGCCTTCTTTGAACTCAAGACAGATAGTAATCCCCCCATTTATCTTCAGCCAATTTAGATGCCAATGGGCAATGCTAGCTAGCCACTTTGTTGGGATTTAAATTCAGTTCGAAAAATCTGCCCTAAGTAGGGAACTGAGATTTTGACGCTTTATCCCAAAGACCACAAAATCTGGATACAGGCTCAAAAACTTGGACTAATGTGGTGTCTAAGGGAGTCCAGGCTTTGTGCCAAGGCATTGATCATTGGTACAAAGGAGCTGCTGAAACTGAGGCCATTGAAGTCACCCCATCTGGAGTGCCCAAGCACTACTATGGCCTGTCTCAAGTGAGGAGTGAGGGGCTGCCACAGTAGTCAAAGAGAGACTTGAAGGCTGATCAAAGTAAGGACCTACTCTGCAGTTTAACTTTGAAAGCTCTACCAAACAAGATCCCAGCATGGTACTAAATGGTTACTTCATAAATTCCAAGTTAGTCTACAAAGAAAGGGACCGACTGCAGGTACAGGATGGCATCATCTATTGGCCGCGTCCTTCAGAAAATTCAGAAGAAAGCTGGTAGCTCCCAGAGAAACAAGTTATACTAATGGTTCTTTATGATGAACGAGATAGGATCTTTGGATTGGTTAGAGGTCACTTCTACTGGCCTGGTATGAGAGCAGAAGTAGAGAGCTACTGTCACTCATGCTTACACTGCATTCAAAGGAAAACTCTACCAACCAAAGCTGCCCTCATGGGTCACCTACAAAATCAAGTGCTTAGTTGGTGTGGTGTTGGTGTGCATTGACTTTCTGTGTCTGAAACCTGATGCCAGTGGGAGAAGCAATGTTCTGGTGGTAACTGACCATTTTATTCAACATGTTCAAGCCTTCCCCACCAAGGATCAACAGGCAGTCACTTTGGGGAAAGTACAGGTGGAAAGGTTTTTCGTACACTGTGATCTGTGGCAACGAATACATTATGGCCAAGGCAGAGACTTTGAGAGCAAACTTGCTCATAAACTATGTAAGCTGCTGAGCATCCAAAAATCCTGAACTTCCCCATATCATTTACAGGGAGATCTTCAACCTCAACAGTTTACCGCACCCTGTTGAATATGCTAGGAACTTTGCCTTTGAAGAAAAAAAAGCATTGGGGAACATATTGCAGCTGTAGTTAGCACAATAGCACAACTAACAATGCCACGGAGTATTTTTGTTACAGAATAATGTTTGGAAGAGAAACTCGACTGCCGGTCAGCCTAGCTTTTGGAACATCCACAAATCACACATCCCTAACTTCATACAAGGAGTATGTTGACCGACTATGGGAAAATTTGAAGCAAGCCTATGAGAAGGTGAGAGAGACTGCAACCACATGAGAGCAAAGAAATAAAAGGAACTTTGACCTCAAAGTAAAAGTAGAAGACCTTCATCCAGGAGATCATGTGCTGTTAAGAAAATTGGGAGTGCCTGGAAAACACAAGCTGGCTGATCACTGGTGATCCCAACCATATATCGTCTGCAAGCAACTCCCTGAGCTGGCAGTTTATCAAATCCACCCTGAAGGGAAAACGGGCCCACTGAAAAGGTGGCACCGAAATCACTTGCTGTACATTTCAGATGACATCCAAATACCTCAGCCTCCTAACTCCGGACCAATCAAACCACTTAACCTTAGGACTAGATCATGTCGACAATGTCAGTTTTAGGAGACTAATGACACCTCTCCCTCAGTTGGGGAAACAGGAGGAGACGTTCCAAAGCCAGGAGTGGCCATCTCCCCCACAGTCATGAACGCTACCAAAATTAAAGCCAAAACTAGTCCAACCACCAGAAGGAGCATCAGGATTCAGACTGACCTTTGTGATGAAAGCCCGATGACAAGGTCCAAAGCTGATAATGATTTCAAGTTTGAACTCCATTCGGTTGTTGCTGGTCCCGACCGTGGGCTGGATACACAGAAGGTTGAGTTCTGTCAAGGCATCTGTCAGGAATGGACTTGCCAGTAATGGTGGGACTCACCTGCCTTGTGGGCTGCAGTACCAGGGCTGGCCAGCGGGTGCTCTCAGCAATCAGAGACTCAACCCTGCATGTATTTAAGGGATGTCCAGACCTGCAGTCTGGGCCTTGGTGTGTGTTTTTCCTGGGCCCCTGTATCTTGTTACCTTCATCCCTGTTCCTGTTCCTGTCCCTGTCCCTGTCTGACTGATTCGTTGCCGACCCTGCCTGATCCGGACCTCTGCTGACTTCTCCTGTTTGATCCCTGGCTTGTGACCCCGACCATTCTCTGCCTGACCCCCTGTACCTACCTGCCCGTTAGTTGCTGTACCCGGCTCGTGACCTGACTACTCTCTGCCTGCTCCTCCTGTTCCTACCTGCCCAATTGTTATTGACCCGGCCTGCCTGACGACGCTTGCATTGTATGCATTGTTATCTGTGGGTGGTTTGG
This sequence comes from Staurois parvus, assembly GCF_062004578.1. Classification (NCBI taxonomy): domain Eukaryota; kingdom Metazoa; phylum Chordata; class Amphibia; order Anura; family Ranidae; genus Staurois; species Staurois parvus. The sequence continues at coordinate 3,407,168 of NW_028318005.1, forward strand.
TTCGTTTGCACTGTGTTATGTTTTAGTATTGCACTGCGTTTATGTATTGTTAGTGTTAATAAATTATATTGTTTATAACATATCTGAAGCCTGCGTTTCCCTGCGTCAGTTTACATACCTCTGGTCATACCCTGGAGCCCTGACAGCATCTGTGAAGGAGTCCACAACCTATGTGCAGCTGATTCCCCTCATCAGCTCAACACAAGTGTCTCTGATTCAACTCATGAGCCCACAACTGAAGACTATGAATTCCAGACTACAACAGAACATTAACTCATCCAAGAGACTGACACTAACTCTGAATAACTTATACCCACTACTCAGTATTCAAGTAAATTTCCAGATCCTACTTTCATTCATTGGGAATAAGGTGACCTTGGCTCACCCTCTGACACTACTGGGTGGGCCACTGCCATCACACTGGCCTGTCAAAAAATTAATCTCATTGTAACTGATTTATGCTGATTTTAATTGAGTTATACAAATGGTTACAGATGTGAATATAAGTTATGGTTCATTTCTCGTTTACAGTTAATGTACATACTTTATCATGTTATATTAAGCAATTAGTATTTCAGTGGGTTCCGCTACATCTTTGGGGACCAAAGATTTAAAATGGGGGGAGGATGTAGCCAGGTGCTGGCTATATAATTTTGCCTATCAGGGATCATTTGCAGATGAGACTATGGTTAATCCTTTTTCCCCTATTGCTAAGTACTGAGACGGCTACATCAATACCTGTTAGCAGAATGGATTCTGTTTTTCTGACAGCACAGGATCTCAGGACCAGATATAACCAGATTGTATGCTCCAAGGATCAGGGCCCTCCTAACCCTCTTGTATTGAACTGTATTGTTGCTGTATTGTCTCCTGTTATATTGTAAAGCGCTGATCAAACTGTTGGCGCTATAAATCCTGTGTAATAATAATAATAACAATAATAATAATAATGTAACCAATACATCCTGTATTCCTGAGTGATGATTGAACTATATCTATTAGAGAGCTAGGGAACAAGAAGGATGATGAGAAAGCAGATATATTCTACAGCAATGGACTGGCTTGCTCTCTTAGCATGGAATTCATAGCTGAAAATGGAGGTAACTGCCATTCTCCTCCAGAGACAGACTGTTAGCCTACTGCTGCGGGACTGTGCACATCAGTTCAGCACAGTGGTGATGCCAATCTCCATACTGGGATCGCATCAGCATTGGAACTGTCACTGTCCAGTCTTCACACAGACATCTCTGTCCCACCCCAGTCTATAGCTTTGTCTCTGTTTTATCTATCTCTGCTAGTTTAATTACCATTGATATGTACATTTGTTTGTTTGTTTTTTCCCTCAGAGATTGTCTTATTTTACCATTCTGCTAAAACTTTGTGCTTGGACCTAAAGAAGGGGGTGCACCCCGAAAACTTGTCGTGAACAATTGTTAGTGCAAATAAAAAGTATCTTGGACAGTACTCATTTGTTTCAATAAGTAGTCATTTAAAAACTCTAGGGGAGGAAGGATGAATTCGGAGAGATGTAGCCCTACTTCATGATGCCTAGCTTCCTACACCCTCTCACACTCCAAGCAGAAGTGACATAAACATGTCAAGCAGGAATGCATTATTGCAAGATTTGGGATCCTCAACTTCCCCAGGAAGGTTGCGTATTATCCTTTGCATCTACAGTAGAAGTGGACTTGATTTTTGGGTTTAGGATAAGCATGCTTTTAGAAGTTACTTTGACTTTGGAGACTTACTGTATATATTAGGCACATTTGACTTGCTTATTATAAAAAGTATCAATATTTGGGTACGTTCTCATCTAATTAGAGGTAAAAGCACAAGGAGGTGAGTATGGAAAGAAAAACTTTATGTATTGCACTAAAATGCATTTGGAACTTTACACTGATTCACTCTGAAGATACCCTTGGAGCACTTTATTTATAACACTGTAAATATATTCTAAACACTATTAGCACTTTAATTGATTTTTCATTGTGTGCAATATGTAATTTTTGTGTTTTGGACACAGAGAGCACTTGCTGTTTGTAGGTGTGGTGAGTTTTGGAGTTGTTGAATCCAGTTTGTGTTTGTGTTTTTCTTTCTAAGAAAGGAAGGGTACAACATTACAAATAATTATTATTAAAGTGACATTAATGACCCAAAAGCAAAAATGTAATATATTGGGAATTATCAACCATTAGATGTAGTGGCTGCACTGGTTTTCTTTTTTTAGGCTTTTTTCCTGTTATTTCATCTGATGATCCAGCCAGTAACACAATCCCTGTCTTAAGGTGTCTGCATTCTGCATGAAGTAGCAAAGCAAACACATTTGGACAGCAGCATTATTAGTCTAGGGGGAGTAGACAGGAGGGTTAGATTAGCAGATTTAGATATATTTGACTAACAAATTGAAGCTGAACTCCAGCTAACATGTTTAAATAGTTACAGCAAACAGTTTTTTTGTTTACTTTTTGAATAAAGGCTTTGCATACATAAATAAAAGCTGACCATAAACACATATGGGTGCACTGTCCTTTTAAATCATATTTCATAGTATCCTCATTACTTTTTTACATACAATGCAAATGTTAACACCAAATAGTGATGTGCTGTATGTGCCATGCACAAATAGTGCAAAATGTCCACACAAAGCAGTGTGCTTACAGTGAAGCACATGAACACAGACACAAGTAAAACACACACAGCACACAGTTAACCCTTTGATTGCCCTCATGTTAACCCCTTCCTGTCCAGTGCCATTAGTACAGTGTCAGTGCTTTTTTTTTTTTTAGCACTGATCACTGTATTGGTGTCACTGGGGATGTCAGTGACACCAAGTCAGTTCCCCCCAGTGTCAGAATGCCTGCTGCAGTCCCACAGTCCCACTATAAGTCGCTGATCACCGCCATCACTATTAAAATAAAAAATAAATCCCAGTATATATACCTCCATTTGTAAATGCTATAACTGTCATGTAAACCTTAATTTACACATATTGGGATTTTTTTTAGCTAAGAAATATAGCAGAATACATTTTGACCTAAATGTGTGACAAAATTTGTTTAATAGCAAAAAGTCAAAAATATTGTTTTTTTCTCAAAATTGTAGGTAATTTTTTTTTCCACAGCGCAAAAAATAAAAAATGCACAGGCAATCAAATACCACCAAAAGAAAGCTCAATTCGTGGGAAAAAAGGATGTAAATTTAATTTGGGTGCAGCGTTGTATGACCACATAATTGTCAGTTAAAGTAACGCAACACCGTAAACATTGCCTGGTCAGGAAAGGGGGTAAATCATCAGGAAGGCAAGTGGTTAAAGTCCCATTTAAGATACTTCATATCAAGCATAGAGACACTACACAAACCAGCATATGTCCAATCTATAATATGCACCTAGGTAGTTTACATGCATGCAGTAATGTGTGTTCTAATCTATACCTGTGCTCCCATATTGATGAATGAATGAATCTAGTCTTAACAGCTAAATGTTCCTTTATATACAGTTTACTATCAGTAAGCAAAGCTGAGGGGATTCTGCCTAGACGACAATACACTTTTGATCTTAACATGAAAAGACTTCACTTGTCATTCCTGTAAATAGCAATTAAAGTCACTATAGTTTTTACCAGGTAAACAAGTCACTCTTTCACCATTTCCCATGAATACCCCCTCCAATCTAGTCACCATCATTAAATATGGTCAACTCACATTCTTTATCATCTGTAAATATGTAAACTATGTACCCTTTGAAATGCTTAACCATACAAATCTGCATTTTACAATCTCTTGTAGGTAACCTTGCAAATAACCTTCTTTGAAAAGTTTAATTGGATAGCAGAGAGCCATTTAGCTACCCATTTGTTGTCCTAACAAGAGTTGGCCTGTATCAAGACATGGTCTGCATAAGAATTTGTGTATATACACTATATTGCCAAAAGAATTGGGACACCCCTCCAAATTATTGGATTCAGGTGTTCCAATCTCCTCTAAGGCTACAGGTGTAAAATCAAGCACCTAGGCATGCAGACTGCTTCTACAAACATTTGTGAAAGAATGGGTTGCTCTCAGGAGCTCAGTGAATTCAAGTGTGGTGCCATGATAGGTTCTCACCTGTGCAATAAGTCCATCTGTGAAATGTCCTTGCTACTAAATATTCCACGGTCAAATGTTAGTGGTATTATAACAAAGTGTAAGCAACTGGGAACAACAGCAGCTCATCCACGAAGTGGTAGGCCACATAAAATGACAGAGCGGGGTCAGCGCATGCTGACGTGCAGTGTGCAGAAGTCTCCAACTGTCTGCAGAGTCAATAGCTATAGACCTCCAAACTTCATGTGGCCTTCAGATTAGCACAACAACAGTGCGTAGAGAGCTTCATGGAATGGGTTTCCATGGCCAAGCAGCTGGATCCAAGTCTCACATCACCAAGTGCAATGTAAAGTGTTGGATGCAGTGGTGTAAAGCATGCCGCCACTGGACTCTAGAGCAGTGGAGACATATTCTCTGGAGTGACGAATCACGCTTCTCTATCTGGAAATCTGATGGACGTGTCTGGGTTTGTCAGTTTCCAAGAGAATGGTACTTGCCTTACTGCATTGTGCCAAGTGTAAAGTTTGGTGGAAGGAGGATTATGGTGTGGGGTTGTTGATCAGGATTTGGGATTGGCCCCTTAGTTCCAGTGAAGGGAACTCTTAAAGCATCAGCATACCAAGACATTTTGGACAATTTCATGCTCCCAACTATGTGGGAACAGTTTGGTGATGGCCCCCTCCTGTTCCAACATGACTGCGCACCAGTACACTAAGCAAGGCCCATAAAGACATGCATGAGCGAGTTTGAGCAAGTTTGGGCTGCAGAAACTTGACTGGCCTGCAAAGAGTCCTGACCTCAACCCGATAGAACATTGTGATGAATTAGAGCGGAGACTGCGAGCCAGACCTTCTCGTCTGACATCAGTACCTGACCTCACAAATGTGCTTCTGGAAGAATGGTCAAACATTCCCATAGACACACTCCTAAACCTTGTGGACAGCCTTCCCAGAAAAGTTGAAGCAGTTATAGCTGCAAAGGGTGGGCCAACTCAATATTGAACCCTATGGACTAAGGCTGAGATGCCATTAACGTTCATGTGCGTGTAAAGTCATGCATCCCAATACTTTTGGTAATATAGTGTATGTGAATATATCTGTATACTGTGTGTATATATATTTATATATTTTACACACAATATACTGCATGGTGGTGCAGAATTAACTAGCAGATCTGAAGGGGGATGATCTGAGTCTTGGAGGAAGGCTGATATAATGTCTGAGGGAGGGCTAATCTGAGGTCTGAAATGGGGCTGATATGGGATCTAAAATGAGGCTGTCCTGTGATCCTAAAGGGGCCTGATCCAAAATCTAAAGGAGTAATTTGTAAACGTAGGGCTGTTCTAAAGTCTGAAAGGATGATTTTTGGAAAGGGGGCTTAACTGATGTCTCAAGCAGTCATTTGTGAAAAGAGGGCTTGACTGTAAACTATATTGTATGTCATACACTACTCAGTCCTGATCCATTTTCTTTAACTTGCATACTCTTGACCTAAATGTTAACTGTCTCAGTTGTTGCTGGATGCTAAATAACCCCCAATCTCTCCAGTTAAGTTCTTCTGATCTTCCCAGACAGAAAGCATATGTAAAGTATTTTTTTTAAATTATGTTTTGTTCTGAGGTTTATCTTTGTCTTTAGCACTTTTACTTGTGGCAGAGTATTTACAAAATATTACATGAATACATGGACAGCAGCAAACATATGCAGCGTATATTGTAGAAAAACACGCACCTATGGCCACAGCTACGGCCAAAGTTAATAATGTTGTAAACACTTGTAAACACCCTCTTTTTGCACTGTAGCATGATGCACATGCCACATGTCATCCCTTGGCCAACATGTTCCTATCTCTCTCACATGTTCCTGTGGGGTTTATTTACTAAAGCTGGAGAGTCCAAAATCAGACTCCCTTCTGCATAGAAACCAATCAGCTTCCAGGTTTCATTGCCAAAGCTTCATTGAACAAGCTGAGGTTAGAAGCTGATTGGTTTCTATGCAGAAGGGAGTCTGATTTTGGACTCTCCAGCTTTAGTAAATAAACCCCTATGTGTCTACTAATTACTGCCTCCTTGCTAGCCCTGTCCTTAGTACTGTGCAACCAGCGTAATTACCATCGGACGAAGTTCACAGATAGTGTGAAGCAATTAGAAGTGATTTCGAGCCCATCAAGATCAAGCTATCATTGACTTAGTAACCCTGGACTGATAAGTTCAGCTGCAAAGTGTAGTAGAGTTCTTCACTAGTAGTAGTCAATGCAGGCTGTTTGTGGAATACATATGCCCGCAGTTCAGTAATCGGGAGGTAAGATGGTACTGGAAAAAGTGTACCTATTTTTCTCCTTAAAATATTGCAGGGTGTGATATGCTAGTATTGCTTTAGCAAGTATTTCCAGCTGTTCTCTGTTCCATGTTTGATTCAGCTGTACTTTTCTTTTTTTAGAGCTGCAAGCTCATCTGTAATTACATGTCATATTACCACAATGGACATTTAAAAGGTCACATAACAAAAACTAGATGAAAACAGACGTGTTCACCATCCAGGCAAGAAAATGTTTTTTTTTTTTTAATTACTATTGATGACTGTCTAGTCTTTCCTTGTTTCTAAATCAATTTCTATTATAAGAACTTAATAAATTGATTTCCAAGTATTCAACCTTCAACTTTTTCTTATTGCAAGATAATGACCTTGAGCTTCCAAAATCATGCTGATAAATGTGTATTCTCTATATGTGGACCAGTTATAGGCATCAAGGCTAAATGTGGCTGGATCTAGCATTTAATATTTGTAGTCTTTATTGACCAGTAATACCAATGTGTGTGAGTCTCTAGGTTCAAAAATGTTTTTTCATTTTTTTTTAATTCAGTGATATTTTTAAAGGATATGTGCACTTTAAAACAAAGTGCACTCCTTTTTTCCCCCATCCCCTGACCTAACCTAACTTAACCACCCACAATGCATACTAAACTGAATAGTCTGGACCCAGGTAGTGTACACTTAACCTTTAATCCTCATGCACACTGGACGTTTTTTTACAGCAGCTGTTTTTGGCTTTTGGCATTTTTTTCTACAGCCAGTAAACTCTCCAGCATGTTATGCTACTGTATGTGTCCATGCAAATACAGGCTTTAATCAGTGTTTTTATCAGGGGTATTTATGGCTGAAAAAAAAACAGAACTAGTGGATTTCTAGAGGAGTTTTTTAGCTGTAAAAACACTCTAACACTGGTAAACATGGAAAAACGCAGTAAAATGCGGCAAATCTGGCAAATGCAGCAAACCAGGCCTTTTTTTTAGCAAAAATTTAATTTTTTATGTGTAAAAAATGCCAAAAAATGCCAAAAAAACGTGGAAAAAACGAGACTAAACGCTAATGCAAGAACGCTAAAAAACACAGAGAAACTTGCATTTTTAACGTGACTTTACAGAGCTAATGCTACCAATGTCATTAAAATGCCCAGTGTGCATGGAGCCTTAAAAGGTATCAATTGTCAACTTTTAATATAAAGAGATTCTAAAGGTTATTTTAGTTTTTTTAATAAAAACATGTTATTATTATTATTATACAGGATTTATATAGCGCCAACAGTTTGCTCAGCGCTTTACAATATAAAGGGAGACAATACAGCAACAATACAGTTCAATACAAGAGGGATAGGAGGGCCCTGCTCCTTGGAGCTTACAATCTAGATCTATACTTACCTGCTGTGTGCAGTGGTTTTGCACAGAGCAGCCAGGACCCTCCTCTTCTTGGGTCTGCCACAGGCTCTTCTGGCTCCTCCTGTCTGTCGGGTGCCCCCACAGCAAGCAGCTTGCTATGGAGGCATCGCTGCTTCATGTGTCCATTCACACACGGAGCCACGGCTTGCCCCCCCTCCTCATTGGCTGACTGGCTGTGATTGACAGCAGCGGGAGCCAATGGCTCCCACTTGCTGTATCAGCCAATGAGGAGGCAGAGACCCAGGACAGTCAAGGCTGTCATTCACATCGCTGGATCACGATAAGGCTCAGGTAAGTATTCAGGGAGCTGGGGGCACTGCTGCTCACAGAAGGTTTTTTACCTTCATGCATAGAATACTAGAAGGTAAAAAATCGTCAGCCTTTACAACCACTTTAATCCTCATTTTTTAAATGTAATAAGTTGCAAAATAATTAATAATACCTACGGTATTTTAAATAGTTCTGTTAGGCCCCTTTCAAATAGGGTGAACTCCATTTGGATCTGCAGGGGATATATCCTCTGCTGATCAGAGCAGAGCAGGTGGTTGACAGGTCCATGTCTGCTTAGTTTATGCAAAATGGCCTGCTCTGCTCTATGGGCGGGGGGGGGGGGGGGTTAAATGGACTCTGCTGTCTGTTTATACCAGACTGCACTCCAATTCAATCTGCCCAGATGGGGGACAGATCCCCTTACATTTCTTTTTAACAGACCAGATTAGATTGGAGGTAAGCAGGTGTGAATGGACACAAGTCCATTTACACCCACTGGTTCATGGGGATACATGGACCATCCTATCAGGTCTGTCTGAAAAACTGACATGACCTGATCAGATGTGTGAAAGGGGGTCTTACTTTTATTTTTGCAGTATACTGTACATTATGTGACTAGTTAGCTCTCACCTTCTGCTCCCAAAAGAAGCAGTTTTTTGTATATAACCTTTTTCTGATGATTTTTTTCTATACTATTTAACAAGTAATCACTGATAATTTTATTAACTGACAGTGACACTGCAAGAATACTAGTTCTTTCCACTGCAATCTACTAAGAAATGCTTAGATTTGTGTATCAGGAGCATTCCAGAAAATAGTAGTGTACCAAAAGATCACATTATTTTTTAACCAACAGCCATAAATTATTTTTTTACTTTTGTAAGTATCAGACAAGTATGCTTTGAAACATTGTGGGTGTAGGCCGCAAATGCTGAACCCCACATGGGTTAAAGTGCAAAAATTCAATCATCAAAATCTCATATGAGCTTTGCTAAGCTTCATTAAAGCTTCACAAAAACATTATTGAAGCATCATTGAAGCATCACTGAAGCATCAAAAACACATCAAAAAAGCATGTTGAAGCGGTAGGTGCTTTAACCTCCCTGGCGGTATTCCCGAGTGTAGCTCGGGGTAAAGTTTCAGTACCACAAGCGGTAACCCCGAGCTACACTCGGGAATACCATGCGGCGCTGCTCTGCGATTCCTCGATCACTTACCTTGTCCTGCGCTCCCGCGATGTCCCTCCTGCAGTGTCCCCGGCAATGTAATCCAGCGAATGCCGGTATATGTCTTCTGCGTTCTGTTCCCTGCGACGTTGGGACGTACGGGGGACGGAACGGCGGGAAATTTGAAAATGACAAAAAGTGACATTCACTAAAATCACTAAAATCACATAGTAAAACATTCCTGTATCAAACCATTTCACATACATTTTGTCCCGAGTGCTTTGTCCTGTGCCCTGCCTACATTTTTACTGTTCTGTTGTGGAAACTGAGAAACGTCCATGGAGTCCAAAAAGCGTCCCTTTAGGTCAAAAGCAGTTTTAGACCAGCTAGAGAACAGCGATAGTAAATTAGAACTACTTGCAGAATTGAGTGATAATGATTTGTGGGGAAATTCATCATCAGACACTGAAAACGATTCTGCGACTTTGCTCAGTGATGTGCGAACTTGGCGCTATATTTCAAATTTCAGTGTTTTTGGTTTGATTATATTATTGAATTAAATTTATTATTATATTATTATTTTTTATGATTATTTATTAAATTATAATTTATGATTTTGTGTTTCAAGTTTTATCCTACCCAGGATGTTTACTAGACTCGTGTTTGGACAGATTTCAGTAAGTTATTCCTAAAAATTACAGGCCTACAATTTAAAAAATACATATTTCCATGCAAAAAAAGTACCGCTTTAAGCACAGAAATATGGACATAATCAGACCGCCAGGGAGGTTAATGTGTGTTGAAGTCAAAGCAAGTGTAAATAAGCCCTCAGTGTTTTGGTGGTTTTAATGTAGTTACTTGACCTGTCACATCTCTCTTATGGGGAGGTGTTGGGGGGAAGAATGTCAATTGGAGGGTTATTTATTACATTTGCATATGCAAAATCTGGTGAAATTCTGCATAGAAACCAATCAGCTTCCAGGTTTTATTGCCAAAGCTTTATTGAACAAGCTGAAGTTAGAAGCTGGTTGGCTACCATTAGGGGTGGACTGACAACTCGTGGGGCCCCCGGGCAATAGGGGATCATTGGGCCCCTGTGTCCATGCCCAAACTCAAAAAAGCCTATGAAAAAGGTACCAGAGGCATCTCATGGGGCCCCCTACTGACCCCGGGCCCTCGGGCAGTGCCCGAGTTTCCAAATGGTCAGTCAGCCCCTGGCTACCATGCACAGCTGCACCAGATTCTGAGTGCACCAGTTTTAGTAAATTCCCCCCAATGTATTATGAATTTTCCCGGTTTATCCATTAATAGTTTATTTATGTATTTTTTCTCCTTGAAAGTCAGAGACAAACTACTCCCTATTGAATTTCCACACATTTATTACAGTTTGACCTGAACTTTAAAACCAGCAACTTCCTGGATACATGGCCTCAGTTGACCTAGCAAAAGTGCATTTTTCAGCTGATTATCAAGATCCTTTTTTCGTCATTCAATAGTCTACATCTACTACCCTAAATAAGAGAAGGGGGAGATCAAGACTGGATTTTGCCACCTAAACTTTAATGGCCTTTACCTATATTTTTACATCAGTTCTACACATCTGGAAAGAGCAATTATGGAACAAAAAATCTTCAGTTCAAACAAGATCCAGGTCATGTGTGACTCCTGCTGCCTCATCATAAACAAGAGATGAGGGGTCTTGGCAGCTGTCACAACAGTTACATCTTGCAGCAGTATGTTATCTAGGAGTAGTACAATTCTAGATGGATAGCTGGTAGGAGATTTTTCTTTTGATTTTCATTTATAGGCACTTATATTTTTCATTTTTGTCATCTTTAACTTTTTCCTTTGGGTTTTCTTCTATTACTGCTTATCTTCTTTTATCATACATTTAAATATGTTTATTGTTTTTGTAAAAGAAAGTTATAGCTAGGGAAAAGGTTGGGTTGATTCAGGGTTTGCCTTGAACTTTAGCTGTTTATGCTTCAGCAAGCAGCAAAGTTAAATGGCCTTTTCGCCCGCTCACCACAGTGAACCTCCAACTTCTTTGTTTATAAAAAAAAAAAAGAAAACAGCACACAGACCGCCTTCAAGGGTCTGATATGTATTTTGGAGGACCTTTGGAGGGGTCTGTGTGCTGTTTTTTTTTTTAATTAAGCAGTGATTTGTCATTTGCCAACAATTTAAACTAGATCATTTGCTTCCTTTGTAAATATCACTTTTGCTGTAGTACATGCTGCAGCCAGAATGAAAAGTTGAATAGAGTCCCCCCAAAATGCATATCAAACCCTTTGAGTCTGTTATGGATTTTAAGGGGGTACCCCATAAAATAAAAAATGCAAAGGTCCAACAAGAAATCTACATTGGATCCTTTGAGTCTGAAATGTATTTTAAGGGGGACCTCATGCAAAGAAGGGGGTACCTCCCTACCAGACCATTAATGTGAGCATGCAGCCTGGATGGCAAGAAAATGGAGGGGGGGTGATCATGTACCCCCCTCCCCTCAAATCATACTAAGCCACATGTCCTCAACATGGGGGGTACCTTGACAGGGGGGTTTCCCCGGCAAAGCACCTTGCCCCCAAGTTGATGAGGACAATATTCTCTTTCCCACAACCCTGGCTGGTGGTTGTGGGGGTCTTGGGGTGGGAGATTATTGGGATCTGGAAGCCATAATAAAGGGATACCCAGATACTGCCCCCCCCCCAGTGAATGAATATGGGGAACATAATGCCCCTACTCATTAAATAAAAAATACATTTTTTTATTTTGATTAAACTATCTTTGCCATGGATTCCTGGTCATGTAAGGGAATGAGGCCAGTGACATTGCTGGTCATTAAGGACTCAGCAGTGCTTGCTATCATGCGTAATGGCACAAATAATACTGCTACAACTTCCCTACAGCCTCTCTCAAGCTTCCTCACAACCATGATGCATGCCTACCCGACCCATGCTGACTGACAGCAGAATGTTATAAATAAAAGAAAAGAAAAACTGTGTGGCTCCCCCCGTAAGGATTTTAAAGGGGGAATCTCATGCAGGAAAAACTCTCTGGTTTGTGGGGGTTCAGCCTTTCTAGATCAAAGAATAAAAAAGATAATTGCCCTTAGTATGTGGATATATATGTGCATATGCCTGTCTTTATACGCACATGAACTTTAATGGCATCCCAGTCTTAGTCCGTAGGGTTCAATATTGAGTTGGCCCACCCTTTGCAGCTATAACAGCTTCAACACTTCTGGGAAGGCTGGCCACAAGGTTTAGGAGTTTGTCTATGGGAATGTTTGACCATTCGTCCAGAAATGCTTTTGTGAGGTCAGGCACTGATATTGGACGAGAAGGGCTGGCTCGCAGTCTCCTCTCTAATTCATCCCAAAGGTTTTCTTTTATGTTGAGGTTAGGACTCAAGTTTCTCCATCCCAGACTCGCTCATCCATGTCTTTACGGACCTTGCTTTGTGCACTGGTGCACAGTCATGTTGGAACAGGAAGGGACCATCACCAAACTGTTCCCACAAAGTTGGGAGCATGAAATTGTCCAAAATGTTTTGGTATGCTGATGCCTTAAGAGTTCCCTTCACTGTAACTAAGGGGCCTCTTGAGAAACAGCCCCACACCATGATCCCCCCTCCACCAAACTTTACACTTGGCACAATACAATCAGGCAAGTACAGTTCTCCTGGCAACCACCAAACCCAGACACTTCCATCAGATTGCCAGACAGGGAAGCGTGATTCGTCACTCTGGAGAACATGTCTCCACTGCTGTACAGTCCAGTGGTGGCATTCATTACACCACTGCATCTGACGCTTTGAATTGCACTTGGTGATGTAAGGCTTGGATGCAGCTGCTCGGCCATGGAAACCCATTCCAGGAAGCTCTCTACACTCTGTTGTTGTACTAATCTGAAGGCCACATGAAGTTTGGAGGTCTTTAGCTATTGACTCTGCAGACAGTTGGCGATTTCTGCACACTGTGCGCTTCAGCATGTGCTGACCCCTCTCTGTCATTTTACGTGACCTACCACTTCGTGGCTGAGTTGCTGTTGTTCCCAGTTGCTTCCACTTTGTTATAATACCACTAACAGTTGACCGTGGAATATTTAGTAGCAAGGATTTTTCATGGATGGACTTATTGCACAGGTGGCAACCTATCACAGTACCACGCTTGAATGCACTGAGCCCCTGAGAGCGATCCATTCTTTCACAAATGTTTGTAGAAGCAGTCTGCATGCCTAGGTGCTTGGTTTTGTACACCTGTGGCCATGGAGGTGACTGGAACACCTGAATCCAATGATTTGGTTTCCCAATACTTTTGGCTATATAGTGTGTGTGCATGTGTATATATATAAAATATATATATATACTGTATATATATATATATATATATATATATATCCACAACATTTAATTCCAGAGATGCCCAGAACAGTCCTTCGTGCTTCTCCTTCCGCTGAGATACTATAATTGTATGTGGCGCTTATCTCTAGGAAGCAGGAAGTGTACTCATATTGGCAGATGCCTTATTATACAGCATTCTCCATTATTGACTAAAGAGGAAGCATTCAGCTTGAACTCAGCACTGTACAAATCAAATGGCACTTTCCGAGATGCTAGATTTATGCCTGTGTAGCAAATTGGCAACTATCGATAAAGAAAAAAAAGCTCTGCTGATTCTTTTATTCACTGAATCCAAGACCTAGGCTGAAAATAGAACAAATGTGACAACTGGTGAAATTGATTAAGCTATTTGTACCTTTCATAAATCTTCAAGAAAGCCTGTATGTAATAATTTACTTTTTTATTTTTTTCAAGAATGGTTAAAACACTAACAAAACAGAAAAATATAAAGGATTGCAATATTAGCAATAACAGCAACAACACTTTATACAGTATAAATGCAAAATACAACAAAATACAGGATTGGCTAGACTTATCTTTCAAGAACATAAGGAAGCAAAACCTTAGGGAGATGGTACAATAGTTAAGATATGTTTTTTTGATATCCAAGGGTATTCAGTCAAGTTGATCCAATGTTGAGACCCCGACCTTGCTCTCTCCCCATTTGGGATTACATAATCACACTATTCACATGCGATAAAAAACTGTCATTTCTCTATGGACAGTCACTGGAAAGTCTCAGGATATTCCAACATGAAGTGATCAATAATTCATTTAGTTATATTGCTTGCATACAGTATAGCATTTTTGTATGCTACTTAACCTCCCTAGCGGTCTGATTATGTCCATATTTCTGTGCTCAAAGCGGTACATTTTTTTACATGGAAATATGTAGTTTTTTTATTGTAGGCCTGTAATTTTTAGGAATAACTCACTGAAATCTGTCCGAATAAGAGTCTAGTAAACATCCCGGGTATGATAAAACTTGAAACACGACATCATAAATTATAATTTAATAAATAATCATAAAAATAATAATATAATAATAATAAATTTAATTCAATAATATAATCAAACCAAAAACACTGAAATTTGAAATATAGCGCCAAGTTCGCACATCACTGAGCAAAGTCGCAAAATCATTTTCAGTGTCTGATGACGAATTTCCCCACAAATCATTATCACTCAATTCTGCAAGTGGTTCTGATTTACTATCGCTGTTCTCTAGCTGGTCTAAAACCGCTTTTGACCTAAAGGGACGCTTTTTGGACTCCATGGACATTTCTCAGTTTCCAGGCAGAAAAAACAGTAAAAATGCAGGCAGGGCACAGGACAAAGCACTCGGGACAAAATGTATGTGAAATGGTTTGATACAGTAATGGAATACTATGTGATTTTAGTGAATTTAGTGAATGTCACTTTTTGTCATTTTCAAATTTCCCGCCGTTCCGTCCCCGTACGTCCTGACATCGCAGGGGACGGAACCCAGATGACAGATGCCGGCATCCGCTGGATTACTTTGCCATGGACACTGCAGGGAACACTGCAGGAGGGACATCGCGGGAGCGCAGGAAAAGGTAAGTGATCGAGGGATAGCGGAGCAGCGCCGCATGGTAAGCCCGAGTGTAGCTCGGGGTTACCGCTTGTGGTACTGAAACCAGGGAGGTTAAAGGCTAAGTTTACCTTTCCAAAAAAAAAAAAAGGTAGAGCATCGCACCCATGATTAGCAGATCACTGGTGCAATGTCAGGCTCCTGCACACTCTTCCTCTAGCTTTGTGCCCATATCCCCGTACAGGCTTTTAGTTACAAAGCTAGAGGAGGACTGAGGCTTAGTTCACACTGCTGTCATGTGACTTGCTTGCAACTTCCTTGCGACTTGCTTGCTACTTTTGTGATTTAACATCGCAGTCTATGGCAATCAAGCCAAGCCAAAGTCACAGAAAAGAAGTAATTGCGACGTGAGTGTCATTGATTAAGATGACACTCATTGAAATGAAGGTGTTTTGACTTGTCATGCAACGTTTTGTGCTGCAAGTCACATGATAAGTCACAGCAGTGTGAAATAGGGAGGAATGAGCTATAAGTGTACCAAGGAGCACGCCTTGCGGCCCATTCTAACTACAAATATGTCTGCCATGGTGGCAGACAGTGCTTGTAGTTTTTTCATTCGCAGGAATGAATGATTCGGCTGTGTGGGTGTGGGGTGAAGTGACAAAGGGTGCTGGAAGAAGATCCCCCACCTACTGTCACAGGGTAGCACTGGCGGTGTTGGGTGGATAGAAACATGTTACATTTTACACCCGAAAAATGGATGTAACATGTAACATGCTCCTAAAGGTGAACGTATTCCTTAGAATAACTCAATAAGTCACTTTGTTAGCCCTACTAGTCACTATACTACATACAGTATTTCTGCATCCCAGCACCTCTCTATGCAATGCCTTTATATACTGTATACCTCATTATCATTTTCAGTCAACTTCTAACACTCAATCATTTTCTCTTCATCTTTGCACAAGTATCATTGCAGGGATGGGCAATCTCTGATTATACGTAGCATCCAATGAGAATCTGGTGCAGCTGTGCATAGTAACCAATCAGCTTCTAACTTCAGTTTGTTAAATTAAGCTTTGAGAATGAGCCCTGGTTCACATCAGTGCGACTTTTCATGTGATTTGACCATTCCAAATCGCATTAAAGGTTGCACCCTATTGCCAGCAATGGAACCGTTCAAATCGGTGCGACTGCAACTCCGTTGAGGTTAAACCGATTTTGAAAGTAGTTCCTGCACTATTTTCACTGATTTGAGGTGTGACTTGCATAGACATCTGTGCATGAAGTTGCACAGATGTCAGGCAAGCCACACTTGAAATCATACTGAGCTGCAGCTTTGAAATCATGTTACTTCAAGTGTAATAATGAGATTTCAAAGATGTGAATCAAGGCTAAGCCCTGGTTCACATATGTGCCGGTGGTGCTACTGCGGAGCTGTACAAAAATCTGTGCAGCTGCACCACCCGCACAGAGGAATGCGGACCAGCGGGCGGGTGCCATTAATTCTAATGGCATGCCGCCCGCACTGGAGATCGCTACCGTACTGAGAACCGAGGTTCCGGTGCAGGTTGCATTTTCAGAAGAAGTACTTCCCTGCGTGTCACGGGGCACAGGAGTCCATTCAAATGAATGGGTTCTCGTGCCTGCGCAAAACGCGACCCGCACGGCCGCATATATGTGGATCAGGGGTAAAACTCAGACGCTGATTGCTTACTATGCACAGCTGCACCAGATTTTGTGTGCACCAGTTTTAGTAAAGTCCCCATAGCACAGCCTAAGAAAACAACTGAATTTTGATTTTCATACCCTGGCCTAGAAGAAAGTTGGGTTGAGTTACTAATCTCACCTATTCAGTTTTTAGTGACAAACTTTAGAATATGGTATGCAGGAGCAGGGCCATCTTTAATATTGATTGGACACCAAGCAAACATTTTTTTGCCCCCCCCCCCATGCAATTTCGCTCTCCACCTGCTCTGAGACATGCAATAAATAGCAGCTAAACTCAAAATTAGTGCATTTAGCAAATCAGGCAGCAACTAAAATTGGTTGCCAGAGGTTACAGCATATCATTACAGCTTACTGTTTGGTAGCAGTTACAGCACACATTACGGCTCACTGATTTGTTGCTAGAGGTTACAGCACAAGATTTATGCTTTCTGATTGGTTGCTAGAGGTTGCTGCACATCATGACTGCTCACTGATAGGTTGTTATAGGTTACTACACATCATTACTGGTCACTAATTGGTTGCTAAAGGTTACTGCACATTATTACCACTCACTGATTGGCTGCTAGAGGTTACTGCACATCATTACTGCTCACCAATTGGTTGCTAGAGTTACTGCACATCCTTACCACTCACTGATTGGT
This sequence comes from Staurois parvus, assembly GCF_062004578.1. Classification (NCBI taxonomy): domain Eukaryota; kingdom Metazoa; phylum Chordata; class Amphibia; order Anura; family Ranidae; genus Staurois; species Staurois parvus. The sequence goes on from NW_028318005.1 coordinate 3,424,727, forward strand.
TGAAAGAGGTTACTACACATCATCACTGCTCACTGGTTGGCTGCTAGAGGTTATTTGCACATCATTAATGGTCACTGATTGGTTGCTAAAGGTTACTGCACATTATTACCACTCACTGATTGGCTGCTAGAGGTTGCAGCACATCATTACCACTCACCAATTGGTTGCTAGAGTTACTGCACATCCTTACCACTCATTGACTGGTTGATAGAGGTTACTGCACATCATCACTGCTCACTGGTTGGCTGCTAGAGATTATTGCACATCAGTACTGCTCACTGAATGGTTGCTAGAGGTTATTGCACATCATTATTGCTCACTGATTGAATGCTAGAGATTACAGCAAATTACTACTGTTCACTGATTGGTTGCTAGATATTACTGCACATCGTTACCATTCACTGGTTGCTAGAGGTTAATGCACATTATTACTGCTCACTGATTGGTTGCTATAGGTTACTGTGCATCAATACCACTTACTTATTGATCGCTTGAGGTTACAGCACATCATTACTGCTCACTGATTGGTTGCTTAAGGTTATGGCACATCATCTCACTGCATGCACACCATGGACTTTAATGACAACCTCATGCATCTGCTGATGTGTGCGTTTCCACATGTCCAAAATTCACAGTGCTGTGGCTCAGCATGATTTTGAAAAAGGGTCAGGGAATTTATTTACGCATTTCTAGCGCATAGAGCAGCCCATTGAAATGAATGGGCTGCCCTACATGTAACGTACATCTTTATCCACCCAGTCAATATACCTTTCCATCCTAAATTTTCTTGCTAACCTCTGCACCCCAAACCTCCCCCATCCTCTTTACTCTAACCTGCCCCCACCTTAACTCTACATGCCTCCTCTGATCATCTTTGAACCCACCTTCCTTACCTCTGTACATCCCCTCCTTGCTCACCTGTGAACCCCAAACTGTAATTACTTTGCTTACCTTTGTAGAACAGGCTGATGTTGGGCTCAGTGACCACAGTTGCAGGCAGGACTTTCAAGCATGCCCCTGTTTACCTCCCTAGTGGGCAGCATTCAGCAGAAGTGATAGTGGCTGGAACCTCAGGGGGGGCATAATATGCATATGAATGCAGCCAATATTTACATATGAATGTCCCCACTATTTACATATCAATGTTGTTGGCCTGCTTCTATTTACATATGAATGCCAGTTATTTCCATGTGAATGCTGACAATCTGCATGTGAGTCATGGCAATAGGGCAGAGCTGGGCAGCATTAGTGACAGCACTTCACACTGAGATATTGGGACACAGCACAGGATGAAGGATGAAGAGACAAGTGAATTTAAACTGGGACAGTTGGCAAATATGGGACAGCTGCTTTGGGCTTCACAATGACTGGGACCAGGGCAGCTGCCCCTTTTGCCCCTCCTAAAAAGCAAGGGCTAATAAAATAAGCTCATGTGGCATGCATGATTTGGCAGACTGGAAACATAAAAAGTAAACTCAAAAGCATAAATGTAATATATAGCAGTTTATCAATCCTTAGGTGTGGTGGCTACATTAGTTTTCCTTTTTCCTTTTTTTTAGGTAAAAACATTTTCAACAAGTACAGAAAGCATCTGTGGATCTTGCCAGAAATACAAAGAATGCTATTTGTCTTATGTAAGCTCTTAATCTTCCCACCTAGTCTAATCTGACATAAAGAGAGAAAGATACTGTATGTTTGAAGTCCAGAGGAGGTGGGAGCCATGACTCCCCCACAGATACAGTGAAGTAAGTGAGCATAGTCTCCAGGGACGATAAATGTGCTATTCCGGGCTGACTCTAGTCAGTCTGTTATGGCCATAAAAAATGTCAGGGGGACAGAGGATAGGAGATCAGCAGGGCAGTGTACAAAAAACAATAGCGGAGTGTACTGGGGGTCAGCAGGTCAGAGGATAGGGGTTAGCAGAGCAGAGGGCAGGAATCAGCAGTTTGTAGGGCAGTGTACCAATTGACTTCTGTACAACCAGCCTCTAGGAAAATGTCCACATGATCAGCACCGCCAGTTATAGCTGGCAGCACTTATCAGTGTTTTCTGGCAGCAGAGAAGTTTTTCTGCTGTCAAAACACAATACCTCAGCGGGAGTGATTCTCCTATCTACATGGAATGTGTGGATGTGGGAATCTAGTTTTTTTTTTTTGTTCAACCTGCTGTTGAACAAAAAAAAATGACTAATGTATAGACTGCCTTACTGAGCCTACCATAAAGAATTTCATTAAAACCAGCAACTGTTGAGACAATGAAACCTTGGTCAGGTCTATTTACTGTATGTCAACGCATAATGTATAGAGTACAGGGGTTAGGTGTAAGTAATAAACAAAACAACATATGGAGTGCAGCAGTTGGGATGAGTGCCATGCTCACATGTCCCCAGGGTGCCACCACCTTACATCAAAGTCTATCAGAGTGTCCCCTTACATCAGAATCTGCAAAGTATCCCTTACTTCAGTGTCTGCCAGAGTCCCTCCTTACATCAGAGTCTGGCAGAGTCCCCCTTTACATCAGAATGTCCCCTTACACCAGAATCTGCAGAGTGGCCCTTACATCAGAGTCTGGCAGAGCCCCCCCTTACATCAGAGTATGGCAGAGTCCCCCCTTACATCAGAGTATGGCAGAGTCCTCCATTACATCAGAGTCTGGCAGAGTGCCCCCTTTAAACATACCTTCCCCATCTTCGGGCAGCTGGCAGAACAAGGCTTTAAAAAAAATCCCCTTCTTGTCTGTTCTGAACTGTGTATACACAGTTCCAGAGCAAGCCAATCAATGAACTGCTGGGCTCAACTTGTGTGGTGGGGTGTGTGAATATAAGCCATGCCTAAAAAGTGCCATGATGTCGGGTGCACACCCAAACCAGCCCCACTGCCAATCTGAGGCAGTTCTCTAACTGGCTGGCTGCGGTACTGTGCATGCACAATTCAGAGCCCATGACAAGGGGATATTTTATGGGCACTTTTCTCCTGTCCGTGAACATTTATGGACAAGAGAAAAGAGCCTGTTTTATACAAACTGTCTATAAATTTATGGATGGTTGGCAACACAGGGCTGGGGGTGTACACATACTGCCACTATGATGTTGTGTTTTGTGGCTGCAGCAGGAATTATATACCCTGTTGCATTCTGCGGGTACAATGCCTGCTGAACATGATTCGAGTGAATGGAGCACCTCTGCAAGCACCCCACAACTGTACGCAATGTATGCAGTTCCAGTGCAGTGGTGTGGGGTTCTAGGGGTTAAAGCAGGTGATGAGGAGGTGAAACAAAACCTCCTCACTGCCTGTCCAATTCTCTCTGAAGAGCGCTCTGAATGCAGATCACTCTTCAGAGACTAAAGCACATGTAAACAAGCCCCTAAAGCGGGTGTCGGCAACCCGCGGCTCCAGAGCTGCATGCGGCTCTTTTTCACCTTGGCTGCGGCTCCGGAGCACACTGCCCACCAGGTGACAGGCAATAGGGCAGCAATGGGCAAACTATGGCCCGGCGGACCTTTTAATCCAGCCCGCGGAGCTAGGCTCCTCTCACAGTCCGCCCTGAAGACCGGTGTAGCATGAAAATCTGTCTCCTATGAAGATCTGTCCCCCTTGACGTATCTGCGCATGTGCCGGAGATCGCCGATCGGCTGCTAATGCCTGAAACTGGCACATGTGCAGATACGTCGAGGGGGACAGATCCTCATAGGAGACAGATTTTCATGCTACACCGGAACGGCGCGGGAACACGGCGAGAGGAACGCGCGGAGCAAAGGTAAGTGAATTGACACAGGGGGGACTTGGGGACTTAATATGGGGGATGAATTAATATGGGGGATGAATTACTATAGGGGGGATGAATTACTATATGGGGGATGAATTACTATATGGGGGATGAATTACTATATGGGGGATGAATTACTATGGGGGATGAATTACTATATGGGGGATTAATTACTATATGGGGGATGAATTACTATATGGGGGATGAATTACTCTGGGGGATGAATTACTATGGGGGATGAATTACTATATGGGGGATGAATTACTATGGGGGATGAATTACTATAGGGGGGATGAATTACTATATGGGGGATGAATTACTATGGGGGATGAATTACTATGGGGGATGAATTACTATATGGGGGATGAATTACTATGGGGGATGAATTACTATATGGGGGATGAATTACTATGGGGGATGAATTACTATATGGGGGATGAATTACTATACGGGGGATGAATTACTATGGGGGATGAATTACTATGGGGGATGAATTACTATATGGGGGATGAATTACTATGGGGGATGAATTACTATGGGGGATGAATTACTATATGGGGGATGTATTTTCAGTTTTAAAAATGTGGCTCTCAAAATAAATTTCAATCGTGGTTTTGGCGAGATTTGGCTCAGTTGAAAAAAAAGGTTGCCCACCACTGACCTAAGGCTATGATTGTGATTATGACGATACACTGTGGCCCTGATTAACCCTTTGCTTACTGGGCCCTTAAACCCCCTTCATGACCAGAGCGCTTTTTGCAATATATGCAGTGTCGGATTTGTTTTAAATGTTGCAATGGTTTTGCGGCTCCCAGTCTTTTTTCCCTCTCGGAAACGGGTCCAAGTGGCTCTTTATGTCTTAAAGGTTGCAGACCCCTGCCCTAAAGCGATGCTGGGGATAGGCAGAAAGGGGTTAAAACAGAAGAATCACAAACCCGTGAGTAAAAACCCAATAGTACTAAAGTTGTCCCTGAGTGCCAAATTAGACATGAACGGGGGGGGGGTTTGTGAGGAGAAAGGGGAGAGAAGGGAGGGAGAGAGAAAGGAGGGAGATGGGGAGAGTTCAGCATTCTGCGGAGCTTGGCTCACTCACCCCAGGCTGCTCCGGTGGCTCAGGCAGAGGCTTCAATCTTGCAGCCACAATGTAGTTGCCGGCTGCAGTGCATTGAGTAAACATAGGTGCACATCGATCTCTTTCTCTCCTCTCCTGTCTGTGCAGGGAAGGGGGATTGTGCTGGCTGGGCTCTGTCACAGACAATAGACTTGATATGTACGGCCAGCACACAGCTTCAACTGATGGACATCTTCCACAGGTTGCCTGGGTGGGCACAACTGATATCTGGAGGGGCACTTTGGATCAACTGTGGGTATAGGGTTATAACTTTTTTTTTAATGGTTGAACTGGATAGACTTTTGTTTTTTTTCAGCCAGACTAACTATGTGGCCTGGTATGGTTCAGGAGGGGGCTTGCTCCCCCCTCCCCCCTTTTCTTGGCCTGCCAGGCTGTGTCTGGTATGGATTTTAAAGGGGGAATTCACACCATTTTTTTACATTTTAGTGTGGGGTTAAAAGCCTGGAATGGAGACTTAACAACCCCAACTATTCACAATGAATTCTGATCCATTATACTGAATGTATTAGAATATTGTTCAAAACCATCTGGTGTAAAGATTATATGAAACGAATCCGAAAGAAATGAGATCAATCCCAAAAATGAAATGGACCAACACAACGAAAACAAATAAATGAAATTTCTACCTAACAAATGCATCCGAAACTAAAGTGCATTTTCCAGCGTTTCTACTCCTTATATTCAGAAGTCCAGAATTCTATTAAATACCCACCAGCAATTTACTAGTAAATAGTGATCAGCTTGTTGCCAACACCTGCATCATTATAAATATTAATAAGAACGGGGAAATAAATATAGATTTATGATAAAACTCAAGCAGTTAATCATCTACACTTGTCATACCTATTCATTCCAAAAAACTGCCCATAGTCATTAGTTTGGTTTGCTAATGTATACTTGATCTGACTATCAGACAATTTATCTCTTAATAGATAGAGGGAAATGTACATTTACACTTGTATCACACACTTATGCATTTTAATGCACTGAGCAGATGCTCTTGGAGAAATAATAGCAATCAGCTGGGATAATCCCCGACTTTTCAGCTACAAAAGTATGCTGAGGTCACAAGGTGTCCACAAACTTTTCAAAATCACAAAAATCAACAGAATCATGCAACAAACTGGGGTTAGTAAAATTGATCAGTTTCTCTTCACCGTCAAATATCTAAATGTATTGGTGTTAATGCTGGGGTGTATTTGCCACAAGGCAAAAAAGGCATTTGCCTAGGGTGGCATTTTTCAGGGAGGCAGCAGCATTTTTCAAGGGGACAGTGCTGACCCCCCAAAAGGGATGGAAGAAGGGACATGCGCAGCATGGGGAGCAGGTGGGATCTGAGAGAGGCTGCAGGCTGCATGATGGTGTATGCAGAGCCTGACTCTTGTTCCTGGGGATGTCTGGAGCTGTGAAGGTGTCTTTTCTCTCACTGGGGTGGTGGAGGATTGTCAGTGTATGGGGGGTTGGTGGTAGTGGAGGGCTCTCTTGGGTGTGGGGGTGTGGGGGGTGCTGGGGCATTGTTGGTCAATGTCAGCCTCTCTTCATGGGGGTGTTGGTCGGTGTCAGGGTCTCTCCGTGGGGGGGGGGAGCCTATTTTTGTGTTGCCTAGGGCAGCATGAAACCTAAATACACCACTGTGTTAATGGGGAAGACAAAATGAAGGTGGATTGCTGAGGAATCAGAGATGGCTTTAAAGTGTGTTGCCTTTAGAAATAAATCTACTGGAAATAAATCTACTATTTCTCAACAGTGTAATATTACACTCAACACTTGATCAGCCAGGGATTACAGCTATACTAAACACACACAATTTCCTTTACACGGTCCCTTTCCTTTATCTATATGGATGATGGCACTGCATTTATTTTTCTAAAAGAAAATCTAAATGCCCTTTTTTTTAATAATCGATATACAACTGTCATGTGACCCAGCTCTTTCCAAGCAAATCTGCGGGGAAACAGGATGAGCTTCTAGTCCTCTGCTGATGGTCACATGCTCAAAAAATATAGCCTTCAAAATACAAAGGAAAAATAGATAATTCATATCAAATAAATGTTTTAAATTGGCCTACAAATACTGTATATTTTGGAACTGAAATATTTATTATTTTTGCACAAAAACATAATATGGGCTATCTAGGGAAGATTCTACCAAATAAAACCTGGTTTACACCACTCCAGCCTGTATGTTTTGTTTTTTTTTGTGGGAGGTGATGCTTCCATCAATCAACATGTAATATTTTTCCCCTATAGTGAGGAACAGTTTGTGGGGCATGGAGGAGGAGGGAGGGAGTGGGCTGTTATTTAACCAGAGTGTATACAGCCATGTGTGACTCTATAGTCATTTGGGCTGCACAGATAAGAAAAAGGAGGATATGAACAGCTTAGAATGGAAATGAAATTGAGCATGCTCAGTAGATGTAGCAATGGCCAGTCTGCACAACCGAGGCAGCAGTGGGGACACAGACAAGGAGGGAGAGACAGTGAACAGCAGGATTAACCAGGAATTTTTGTAGAATACAGAAAATTAATCCCATTGGTGGCGGCGGTAAGTGCTATTTTAACAGCGTGTAGATGTGAGGGCTCAACTTCTACTGAAGAAGCCCCGCCTTAGGACATCATGTGTATGGGGGGGAGAGCCACATTTGGGATGTCATCCCATGACTATCTTACTAGTGGCTTTCATCCTGTCTATGTCCATGTGATTCTGTTAAGCAATGTCATAGTTCCATGTCCTGTAAATTGATTTTTTTCTTGTTCAAGCATGTTATTGAATATCAGAAGCAAAAAGAGACAAACTTAGGACAATCCATGGACATATGGATACAGAAGAGAATAGTTAAAAACTTTGTTTTGCAGAAACGGGGGAATAACATAAAAAAGCATGTTACATGGAACCATAAAAAAACTGTAAATTGATTTTTAATCTCATATCGGCAGTATTAACATTTTAAAACAGAACAGTAGTGGCTCTTTTCTTGTTTTTAGTATGAATGCATTCCCACAGTTTGGAGGCGATGAGAGAGGAAATCTTGATAGCACCAGAGGGTTAACTTATGAAGGGGACAAGTGCATTGTGACCTTACAGTTCATTCAATGGTCATACTTTGAAGGTTAATGGCCATTGTTCACTGTTAGTGTTGGCGTGAGTTGCACCTGAGTTTTTGTTTGATAGAAGCGTATATTGCTCTGAAACACTGTGGTGATTCCCTTTTATAACTTTGGACTTTTGCACTATATGGAAGTATTTGTGGACTTTTTATATTTATTTTCTATTTATGGAATTTTTTATTTAACTTTGTTATATATTATTATTATACAGGATTTATATAGCGCCAACAGTTTGCTCAGCGCTTTACAATAAAACAGGAGACAATACAGCAACAATACAGTTCCATATGAGAGGGATAGGAGGGCCCTTCTCCTTGGAGCTTACAATCTAGGTGGAGGGGCTAGTGGTACAAAATGTAGTAACTGTGGGGTATGGACTGGTTGGAAGAGTAGAAGATTCCATTATTAGCTGAGGGCAGGATAGGCTTCACTGAAGCGGATAGCGTATGTACTCTCCAGCGCCTCAGGATATGCACAGCCAAAAGGGAAGCCAAGGGTACCAGGACAGCGACAACCAAAAGGAAATGTTCCAGGGGTGCAGCCCTCCTCAGACGGGAAAATCAGCCACTGGGTAGAGAGAAAAAAGGTGGCGCACACACCTAGTGCATTATCCAAGGTTCTGTGAGTATGTTTTTATGATTTAATTCCTACAATAAACCTTGGATAATGCACTAGGTGTGTGCGCCACCTGTTTTCTCTCTATCCATAGGCTTCACTGAAGAAGAGGTTTTCAGAGATCACATAAAAGTGAGCAGAGTAGGCGATAGTCTGATAAATTGGGGTAGAGAGTTCCAGAGGATGGGGGAAGCTCTGGAGAAGTCATGTGGACAAGCATGGGAAAAGGAGACAAGGGAGCTAGAGAGTAGGAGGTCTTGCGAGGAGTGGAGATTACGGTTTGGGTGATATTCAGAGACAAGATCGGTGATGTCATTTGGGGCAGAGTTATAAATGGCTTTATATGTTATTGTTAATGTTTTGAATTTTATCCATTGGGCAATGGGAAACCAGTGGAGGGATTGGCAGAGAAATTGAATTGAATTGAAATTGCAGACTGTTATTTTTATTCACATATTTGATTGAAGGGTTGTGCTGTGCTATATTTTTGTTTATGAATTGATGTTTTGCACCAAATATGTTACCCAACTGTAACATAAGGTGAGCACAGTTTAGGCTATCCTTATTGTTTTTAACCTAAGAGGGAAAGGCGCTACTCATAACAATTATTAATTATTTCCAATTACTAATCTCCAATTAATCTCCAGTAACTGGATTATTCTTAGATGCACTTTGTATTTTTTGTTCTGCACCAATAGACAAATGTTTTTTTTTTCAGTCCAAATTAAAAGAAATGCTTTACTATATTATATAGATGGGCTGTGATTGGCCCTGTCTGTACCATGTGATCACTATGAACAATCATAGCGAGCAGCACAATAGTACACAATGGATAGTATGAATGAAAGCCTCCATTTTGTACAATAGTTATGCAAACTGCTGTGATTAGTCACAGCGATCACATGGTAGTGGGCTGTAATCCGCTGTGGACACAACAGGTGATGGATCTTGTGTGCGGCTCATGGGGCTTGTGTGAGGCATGTTCGGGAGAGGACGTCATATGGCATCAACCCAGAACAAGAGAGCTCCAGCCCTGTAGTCATTTGTTTATAGGCCAAGAATTAGTTAAGATGAAAAAACCTTTTAACTTTACAACCAATTTAGTTGATAGTGGCTCCCAAGGAGAACCTCGCTGTCACTCCAGTAGCTGCTGGAACGCAGTAAACACAGAGGGTGAATGTGCTTCCCTGTTGTGTGCCGGATCATCCTCTACCCACCCACTGTACTGACAAACCCATTCTATGAGGAAGAACAAAGCAACAGAGTCTGTACAATCAAAGAAAACTAAATAAAAAGGTGCAAAATATTTATTCTTTAAATATTGAAATGCAAGAATCATAGACAAATTAGTAATTTTCAATATTTGTAATAATGTCATTTTTAATATTTTTTTAATTAGCACTGAAATGCAACAAAGGATAAAATTAGGTGAAAGCTGAATTTTACTAGAAAAAAGGTATTTTATTATAAGCAGTACTTTAGCCTGCCTGTGCTATAACTCTGCATATATTTAATTACTTTTTTAATCCTCTTCCCCAATTCCTCAATTTGTTGTATATCACCGTTTCAACCACTAATCACTTGAGTCTTAGGTGTTTTTTTTTTAAATGGCACAGAAACAGTGGTTATTCATCCCAGTGGCGTTTTAAGACTGCACTCTGGTTCATCGACTCCGGTGGGTTCCAGCCGGCATGTAGGTGGAACTGCCATCTGTCAGTGATAACCAGCATCTGCCACTTAGCCCTGAAGCTGAAACAACCAGTTCCTGGTCTTTGGATCTTCCTAGACAGCACTCCATAGAACAGCTTGAAGCAGATCAATGTAAACACAATGTTTCCACATTGAATTTATACTTGGAGTGTAGTGACACCATAGTACTTCCTCCTAGTATGGTGGCTAGGAAAGTGTTGTTGTGGCTCAGTTCAACATCTCCCTGCTGCAATAGATCACAATAGGGATCAGTTCAGTTTGCAGGAGATTCAGTGAACCCAAGAAAAAATCTGCTAAATGCGAACATGTGGCCTAGCCCCACTGAAGTCTTTGGAAGCTCAATCCTATTATTTTTCTGTCTTTTTTTTTAGGGAAACAGCAGCAGTAAAAAAAAACCTTTAAAATATTGTACGGAGTATCTGCACAGACTTCACAAACTTTGACTAGGCTACATTTTCCACAGAACCCACACCAGTCAACTCTTAATAAACAACAGATCTCCACTGGTCTTTGCTTATAAACAAGCTGGCAGGAATCCTGGGTGACATCATTGACCAACAGGTCGTCTTGTTCAACCTAAACCCAAATCTCATTCCTAATACAGCTTCATTGATTTTTAGCTGGCTGAATGTGTGAGATGGGGAAACAGCTCTCATTGTTTGAACACTGTTTGTGTGGAAGAAAATTAATGTTTTGACTGACATTCTGGGGTTTAGTCACAAGATGTCACTGTTTTTCTAACACAGCCTCAGACTGCATAGATATTTGTATATTCATGAAGAGCTGGGGTTTTGCACACAGAGTTGTAGAGAACAGGAAAGAGAGAGAAAAGCCATGTTTTGGAGCATGGTGAATGGGGGGCCGTGTGAGCTGAGAATCTAATGACATCCAGGTGTGGGGGCATCCCTCAGTGGCCAGAGCTGCAGCTGAGTGAAGCAGATGAGATTGCTGCCAGGAATGCTGATGAGATTGCTGCCAGGGAGGCTGATGAGAGCAGAGGAACTAAGCAACATATATGGCAAGACCGCATGCTTGTTGGAGAGACATTTGTTTTGTTCAGAGTTTTGTTGAGACTGAGTCCAGGCCTATAGTTAGTTAGTTAGGGTCTCTGTTTGTGTCAGGCCACAAGTGTTGTTACTGATTACTGGAAGTACTCCACAACTTAAAGTGACATTTCACATTGGAGAGCTGATAAAATCCTACAAACTCAAACCAGATTGGCGTTTTGCTCAGAAGGAATACTCAGGCTACAGGACCAGTTATGGGAGAAGGAATACTGTAGATTTGTGTAAGATTGTAAGCTGTTGTGCTGCACCGCAGGCTAGCCCATACCGTAGTCCTATACACTGATTCCTGCTCTTTTAGGGTAATAACAGGTAAGGTGTGGCAGCTTAGTTGTGCCCGCCAGTAGGTAAATTACTTCACTTTCTAACTTCATCCATCAGAAGGCGCCGTGCTGTGCAGCACAAGGGTCTCAGCCTTTGGGTTGAGTGTATGTAAATTTATTGTATGTTTCCAGCATTTGTGGTTGTGTTTATTTGCCACATCTAAGTAAAATTCTGTTGTGGCAAAAGCTGGTGTTGGGGTTGCTTTCTTCGTTCGTGACTTCACTGTATCCTGGGGAGCCCACCCCGGTACACGGCTTACAAATGCACCCCCTCCTGAATCATATCAGGCCAGAAGCCTTCAACATTGAGAGAGTGCCTTGCAAAGCACCCTTCCTTTATGGTACATTGTCCTCATATGACCCTATATTCTTTCTCCCAGAAGCCTGTGGGGGTTTGTAGGGGGGACGTGGGGGCTTTAGAATATGGATTTTAGAATAAGGGGACTCCCAGATATCCATGCTCCATGTGAATAAGTAAGAGGTACATAGTACACCTTGCTAATCATTCCCCCCTAAAATGTGAAAAGTAAATAAAATTACTTCTGCAAACTTCTTATAAACAAGCTGGCGGGGATCCTGAGTCAAGCCATTGGCCAAATTTGGTCAATGATGTCATCCAGGAACCCCACAGGCAAAGAGAAGCACATAGATATCTGTCATATTTTTCCGCAGCAATAGTGCTACAGTTGTTAAAGACGTCTATCTACATTAGCTAGACTTTCAGGCAGGCATGTGAACTGGGCACAAAGTGAACTGGACAAATATGGACACTTTGTCTATTTACCAAATTGTGAATAAGCTGGGTTCTGGTCAAACTCATATTCATTCCTAATCATTGCTATAGCCATCAATCACTGGTTGAGTGCAACCAGCAGGGATCTGTTGCTTCTCAAATGCAATGGGGGGGATCTTAATCCAGTCTATACTGTCTTGTCCTAGACCACCATAAAAAATTTAAATAAAAAAGTGTTTAAAAAAATACTATGTATAACTATCTTTTTTTAGAAATAAATGAAAAAATAAATATTCCCTCACCAAATTAATCTCAAGGCCCCAGCCATGACATCAGATAATATGGGTGACATTTATTTTTACTGTCTGAGCATCAAATGTTTGCAGAAATGATTACAATTAAGTTTTAGTGATCGCATACCTATAAAAAAAAGTCACTGCCATGGGCATAGCATCAGAGGTTGCAGGGGTCGCAATTAAGATCCGGCTCCTAGCTCCAGGAGGCCTGTGCGGCCTCCCTGACACATTAGCATACTTGCCACCACAAAATCTTGGAGCCCAGCTCCATCCAAAAAGAATGTTTGATCCTGTCTTCTCTGATTCTCCCCTTCTTCCAGGGGGAAAGCTGCACATGATCAGTTTGGTGTGTATTGCTAGAGATTTTTTTTTTTTTTTGGGGAGAGTGCATGTGATCAGCACAAGGCCAATCAGCACTGTCCAGACAGAAGTCAGGGCTCTGCATCCTCCTACAGGAGAAAACTCTTCCTACAAGCTGTAACCACTCTTTTGCTGGACACTGATAGAAGTCACAAGACTGCTCTAACTGCTGATGAGAAAAGGTATTTAGCAGTTTATATTTTCTAAAATAATCGCATTTCCATGTGCTGTGTACTGTGGGAGACCAGATATAGTGAATGCAGGGTCCTGGGTTTAGTAGCATTGCCAAAAATGCTAGAGGGGTGTTTTTCAAAGTGATTTCTCAGAAAAATAGAGCATGGAGATATGGATGGATGAGTGAATTTGTTTTGAATATTAAAATTAAATTAAATAGTGTTTTTATTTTTTTTATGCTCAGATGCAGTGTAGTTGTGTTTTCAGTAGGTTTTTTTATTACTTCTACAGCTATATTAACACGTCTAAATGTATTTTAACTGAAAGCAAAATGTGTCAAATAAAGACAACCATCAAAGATTGGATGCATAGGGTAAACCAAAAGTCCTCAAAGAATGTCCCAATGGTAATAATAAACAATGATAATAATTGGAAAATGGTCGACGTAATGGAATAGTCAATGTGGAAGAGCTACCTGCATAAACTGGTGTCACTAAACAACATACTGAGGAGTCCTGGACAGTATATACTGTAGACAGGAAATCTTCAATGCACTCAGTTACATGGGAGCAATCAAACTTACTGACCAACAAATGTGTACAGAACCATTGGAACAATTCTTTGCTTACCTGATGGCCACAGGTGGTTCAGATGGAATCATTTGGCACTAGCGTTCTGAGATATGATTGGAGTTGGAGTGGGGTGACCTTTCAGATGTAAGTGTCACTTACATCTGATTACATTCATTCAATTACAATTACATTCATGTGTTCAATAAAGAAGACTCTATTTTATCAGCATTTTCATCATCATCCTCATTTACATTTCCCTGCTCTGATTGGTGCATATGTGCCTGGCTCCTAAGTTTCCCCAATTTTTGGTTGGATTTCATGAATATTTTTTTGTAGACTTATTTATTTGGGAACCATCCATGCGTGCACTACATTTGGGCCAGAGTTGGGGTCAAATTGACTCTCATTCATGACACCACCCAATTGAAATCACATTGCATTACATTGGTTTTGTACACATTTGTTGGTCAGTAAGTTTGATTACTCCCACTAAGCTGAACGTGCTGTAGAATGCATGTATGTACTCTAAAGTGGGTCAAATTCAACCTTTTCTTGTCAAATGTTACATTTTATGTTCTAACCTATTTGCAAGAAACATGAACCCCCAACTTGGAATACAGGGAGATAGGATGATGTATTTGTTGAGTGACCTGACAACTGATTAGTTAGCAGCCACGCCGCCTCAGTCTATATGGATAATGATAGTTTTTTCTAGGCTGATACACAAGGCAAGGATCTTGCTGATAGGAAGAGAGGGCAGAGTGAATGAGAAGTTCCTCACTGTGCTGCTTTTCTAGCAAGTTGCAGCCTTGTCTCAGAGAAAGTGGGTTGAATGATGTTGATTACAATTTAATCTGGAAGACTGAGGACATCTAGAGTAAAGAAAAAAGTACTGCAGGTGACAGATTGAGAAAGAAGGTGCATATTGCAGCAAAAGTGGCTTTTAAAAAAAATGGTTTCAGCTGGAGTTTGGTTTTAAATCTATGGTGAACTCACAAACTTTTTTTTACTTACAATCCACACTAGTGTGCATAGAAATGGGCACAGCTTTATAACACTAGAGGATACAAGTTGGGTATAGTATGTAGGCTACAGAGGAAACATTTGGTTTTTATTAAAACTTGGCGGTTTGAAATTGAGCAGATCACAACTACTGCCCTAACAGCCCACAAATCTATTCAGGAAAATCAGCCCAGTCCAGAGGTGCCAGATCACCAATCTGGGCCTGTGCTTCATGGTGAGCACATTGTACCATAGGAAGTATCAGTGCAACAAGAGGTCAAATTTGATGATAATTGTGTTTTTTTCAAGCTTATGTAAATGTGTAACTACATAGTGTAGACGTTCACACTTTTACCACATCAACATAGTAATGTAATACATGTACCTACATACATTTATTTTTCCAAAGATCCTGTTGTACAGAAGACCTGTTGGAGACTTATCATCTGTGCTGAAATCACTTGTCATTTGGCTTCATTCAGGAAGAAAGCATTGCCTGAGATATCTTGTCATACTCCACTCTGCATCCTGGGAACATTGTTTGTTTGATGAAGAGACTAGATAATGTCTGTGTTAATGGCTTCCCTCAAGATCAAGCAGCTGGAAAGAGGGAAAAAAATGACAAATCTCTAACCAGAGGGAATGTTGCATTATGTAAGGTTTCTGATGCAAGATCTTGACTTGTTTCTGGATAACAGATAATACGTGTAATTTTAAAATAATGTAAACTCTTTAGCCTCATTCTAGTTCAAGTGTTTTAAACTATAAATTTAGCTATTTAATTATAATTTTCTACAGATACACATAAGTTTTTAGATTGCTTATATACATAGTTTATAATGATCTATGTACATTGGGAAAGACATTTGTTCCTATTGTACAAACAAGCTCTTCTTCCTGTTTAGGCAGGTCATATGATTCTTCTTTTTTATTCAACTATTTGGTTGAGGGAAAAAAAAGAGCCAATTTCTCCATCCAAACTTTCGATGTGGATAGGGGAATCCATCCCACTGAGGTATTATATTCTGCTGGTGAAAAGCCTTTCCTGCCAGCAGGATACAATGATCAGTGTTGCTAGCTATAGCCGGATTCACTGATTGTTGGGGAAAAACCCAACAGGTTGGTTGTACACAAGTCAATCAAATGCTGGAAAAAATTTCAAAAAGAAAATTTTGTTATCAGTATAAAGCTGCCAACCAGGGGTGGACTGACCATTTGAAAACTCAGACACTGCCCGAGGGCCCGGGGTCAGTAGGGGGCCCCATAAGGTGCCCCTGGTGCCTTTTTCATAGGCTTTTTTGAGTTTGGGCAAAGACACAGGGGCCCCATGATCCCCTATTGCCCGGTGGCCTTATGAGTTGTCAGTCCGCCCCTGCTGCCAACATTCAATTTGTGATACAAAATCTACCAAAGCATATATTGTATATACCAGTGTAGAGCTATATCAGCTCCATATTCATAATGTGCAAAACTGCTAAATATTAGGTGCAAACCACACAAAAAATATAAATTAATACGCTTTACTTAAACTGTAAATAGTGCAAAAAATTAATAAACTGATTCATAAATAATAAAAAAAAACTGTGTAAGTGTACAATTTAATAGAAATGTCCCAATATACTGTATCAATCCAGAGCAATATGAATCTTCTAGTGCAACTACACCTCCTTCCAGTGCTGGAATTCACCACATATGCGTGTTCCACTTCAACATGCAAACAGAGAAATTGTGAGCCTCTTACCAAATAGTATGGACCATTCAGATATAAATTGTCAATAGCACTTTCAAGCGCCCAGGCACTTGAACTGAAACTTTCCCCCATCCAATATTGTGATCAGCCTCGATACTAGTGCCAATACCACATGAAAGAATGAGGGCACAAACCTATTACCAAGTGTCAAGGACCATATAGGGTTAAAATGGTCAACAATGCTTTGATTATATATTCCCAAGGGCTCTCAGGATTGTGGCTCATTCATCTGCACAGTTAGTGACCAGCAGTAACAAAAAAATTGATGCAGACCATAGTGTGGTAAGCTCAATCTCCTAAATTCTGACATATGGTACACGTACAAATATAGTCATGATGCCGCTCAGCTAAATTGTATAGAGTTCAAACCGGACAGTTCCAAATGCCAGACTCCCACCAGCACCTTGCGTGATTATGCCACATGTAAGCCACGCCCAGCGCATTTCATCTTGATCATCATCAGGGGGATTGGCCATTAATAGATTGACTTGTGTACAACCAGATATCCCACACACAGATCAAAATTTGGCTGGTTCCTACTGAACTGGCCAACTTTCAATACATGTATGGTTGGTATTAATAGTATTATACAATATTGCATTTTGCTAATACTTTTACCTCTACTGCAAATCTATATCTGGTTGAAAACAATGGTCACAACATGTACAAGCCCAACACCATGTCATTCAGACTGCCTAGACTTTAGGTTACACGAAGGAGCTTGGGAAGTGAGAATTATTATTCAAGGTGGAAAAGAGTGTTTTTTCTGCTAATATGTTATCGTTAAGGACCAATTCTGATTTCTGCATTGCCTAAACGTATAATGTAAAACATGTACATTACTTATTTTTCAATGGCTCTGTAACACACTGTTAAAGCAGAGATCAAAGCACCCACACTGCAGGACACCACAATACACACATTATGCCTTGCACAAGGTATAGAGGTGGGGCAGTGATCTCATGCTTTCCACCTCATCCAATTACAGTAGCCAACCTCCTGTGTTCAGAATGCAGCAGGCCAGCCAATTTTCCAGAAGAAAGTAAAAATCACTGGATTAGCCATGTCTGCTTCAGTGATTTTAAGTCTCCAGGGGCATTGACCAGGTATGACATTGGTGTAAGATGGACAAATGTAACTAAAATAATATAAAATATCTATACCTGGAATTATTCTTTAAATACAGGAAAAAGCAACCGTTAAATCGGGAACTATGGCCTTTGCTCCTACTTACACCCTGTGAAAGGCTTTGCCAAATTTAAATCTACTGTTAATTTGGCCCTATGCATACCATTTGTCAGTAGAGGAATGGATTTAAAGTTTGCTGGTGTTGGGGCCCTTTAAATTCTGGTTGGAGTGCTCACTCTGCAATGAGAGTATTTTTAAGCCACAAGTGAGAGAAAGGAATGCTCCCAATTTGTTCCAGGCACATTCTACATGTGTTCACAAACTTCAACAATAACAAATTATTACTTGCACTCAAAGATGGCCAAAGACCTCTGATAACTTTGAGGATATGCAGATGCCCTCTGGCCAGCAATCAGTCCAGGCATCCTCCCCAACAGCCAGGGGACAGTTTGTGTCATACTAAGGAGGTCATCTCTCAAGCTCTCTGGAGTTCTCATAAAAAAAAGTCCAGCAGACACCATACAGCAACGAGACCCAGTTATAGGAGGGTGCTCTGGTGAATTGGCAGATGCCACTATCAAAGCATACGTCTAATCCAAGAGATCACAAGCACACTTTAATGGCACCAACAAAAAAGAATAATGTTTTGAGGCCACTAAGGACTTCTTCCTCAGGCAGCAGTGAAAAGTGTGTAGCAATGGGTCACTACTGCCTGATGAAGAGACTTTCTGTTGGTGACATTCAGGGGTGGACTGACAACTCATGGGGCCCCCGGGCAATAGGGGATCATGGGGCCCCTGTGTCCTTGCCCAAACTCAAAAAAGCCTATGAAAAAAGTACCAGGGCCATCTCATGGGGCCCCATACTGCCGAGTGCCCGAGTTCCCAAATGGTGAGTCCACCCCTGGTGACATTAGAATCTGTTTATCTAAACACAGTGTGCTGTGATGTCTTGGCTTCATCTGTGGAGTCTTTGGAGCAAGTCCCAAGCTGGCTCTCTAAATTTCTCTTCCATTTGCAGAATATAGCACAGTCTCTGGAGGTTCTGCACACTGCATCTCTCTCCCACAGACAAATTGTTCACAGTAGTGTAGCAGAATAGAAGTACTTTCTGCAACCTGTCTCTCTTTCTCTCTGCTCTGCAACAATGGTCACTGCTCTCATCATGGCTTTTTCTCCCCCAGAAGTGGACCCTGTTCTACCATAGTCTGCAGCAATGGGCCAGGTTTCAGTCCAACCTCAGAAAGGCAGCCAATTCCAGTCCGGATCCTCTATGGTCACCAGTAAAATGGCCATCACCATCACCACCACCCCTGTATCAAGGAAATTTCCAGAGGCATGAAAAAAAAAAACAGAATCACTTTACAAAACAACATGATGGTTTTGCTTAGAACTGAGTAAAATTTTTGCATTTTGGTATGTTCTGCGGTATTCTTCATCAGAAAAAAATGTTAAATGTACTTTTTTTGACCATTCTGGTGAATTGGCAGCCCTTTCAAAATGAATTGCGTGACTTAATGTAATGCACATTATAAATAGTAGTAATGCAATACACAAGAAAGTCAAGGTGCCAGCAGACCATAAAGGTATTCTGTAGCAGATTTCCCTTAAGCAAAATAGTACAATTTGAGGCTAATTTTGCCTTTATTTTGACAAGCCATAATTGGTAATTTCACAGTGACAGTTTGCTAAAATCACTCATTTCATCCCTAGTGACTGCCAAATTACACTGCAGGTGCACTTCATTTCTAAACAGGTGAAAAGCATTTGAAATACATCAGAATAGGACACAGATACATTTTACAGAAGCACCACGTGAAGCATACTAATGGCAGCAATAACTGCACTGCTCAAAAAAAAATCCACCAGCAGTGGGCTGGTTCTTGGATATAGATATGCAAATTTGAAAATACCTTGATAAGTGGATGTCAGTCTGAAGATTAGGGCATTTTTAAGCTGTGTTTGCATGCAGACTGCCCTACGTAACATCCACATTTGATTCTGAGGCTTCATAATTGGAATAACTTAAATCCAATGAATGAAAGCGATGGGCCAGGGGAAGAAAGGGCAAGCCAGTATAAGAGGTGGGCTCTGTCTGCCTTGCTGCAGCTTGTAATGCACACTGTAATAAGGTCACAGTGTGCAGTGAAATCAGAGTAAGAAATGTCAGTACATGAGAGATGTGTGTACAACTGTGAAAGACCGAAGGCAAAGCTGGGGCTCAGCTTTAAAGTGGTTGTAAACCTTTATGCATACCCAGTGAAGTGACTCGCCTCAGGTGATACACAAAGATTAAACAAATCCTCCTATATAACGTGTACCTTTCTATATGCAGTCTTCTCTTCTCTACATCCATTCAAAGTGCTGAATTTTTAAAGCTTGTCTGAGCGTTCAGAAAAAACGGGCGGAGAGCTGTAGTTAGCCTCTGCAGAGCTCAGTGAGGAGAGTTCTGAGAGCTGATTGGAGGGAAGAGACACACCCACTTCCACCCAGCTCGCAGGAACAGAACTGAGGCTGTCAATCTTTTAAAAATCCCTCATAGCCACCATTTTTCTATTGATGTCAGGAAATAAAACCATGTTTTTGCATTGTTACTGGTATGTCGAAAAACTCTCAGCAGCTCCTTAGGGAGTCAGTGCTACGTGTGGGGCTTGTCCGGTACCCATGTGGCCCTTTTCACAGAGTTATGTCAGTGCTAGGATGTATAAGCTAAATCGGCAAGATCGACCCAGTCACTACAGCCAAGTGGTAAAACTGAACAGAATAGGCAGATAGGGCCAAGGACATGGGTGGATAGAGGAGTAGCTAGAGTCTTAGCAACTGACCACTGGGTGTTCATCCTAGACACACAGACAGAGCCTGATACATTCCACACCTACATATTCCTAAAATAGGGAAAAGACTCTCCAGCCTGCTTCGGGGACAAGAATCTACAACAAACAAAAGATTTAAAAGTACAACTGATTCAGTTGCATCCAATCACAAGCAACCCTAAGACCTGAACTCAGGCAACAGCTGTCCCACATTTATTTTATTGCACATTCCATACTGAAATAAATGAGGGGGGTTGTTTTTGGATTTCCCCCTACTTATATTAAAATTATGTTATATCTTGTCTGTCCCTATAGTTAGCTAATATGTCTAAGCTCTGACAATATTGATTGCAGGGGCGGACTGACCATTTGGAAACTCGGGCACTGTCCGAGGGCCGGGGGCGAGTAGGGGGCCCCACGAGATGCCCCTGGTACCTTTTTCATAGGCTTTTTTGAGTTTGGGCAAGGACAAAGGGGCCCCATGATCCCCTATTGCCCAGGGGGCCCCATAAGTTGTCAGTTCACCCTGATTGATTGTAATAATATATTACGATATTAGCTATAAAAATAAACACATTGCTCAAAGAAGAAAAGTCTTATCTATTTACAAAGAAGGTAAAACACTAACAGAGGAATCTAAACAAATATTTCAGAGCATATGGAAATAAAAGAGCAAAAGTGATACAGTATGTAAGTTCATTCTCAAAGTTGAGTATCCTTTGGCTGGGCTCTGGGTATAAAGAAGGGGGAGACCATGGCTGGCCCTTACATTCAAAGCACTCACAGACACCACCCACACAAACACCCTCAACCCGCCCGGTGTAGTCCTCCGTGCAGTCAGCGACAATCCATAGCTTACAAGGGGCTGTCCTTCCTAATCACTAGGAACTATAGTATTACTCCAGCCATCCTCCTGGAAGTATGTTGTCTCCACCAGGGGGCACTGCTAAAGTGCCAAAAGTGCTTGGACCCAGGGTAATATTCCAGTTCACATTCTTCCTTCTGGCTAGAAGCCATGTAATCTGTCATTTTAATCTTCGTGTCACCAGGGAATTTAGGCTGGGGTTTTCTTATCTCCATTCCTCACCTTTAGGGGGTATGTGTGAACTCCCATGACCAGGATTTTGGTATGGGAGCTTTTGTTACACATGCCCTGTTGTAAATTCTTGTTTTATTGACATTCCAAGATGGTATCCAACAGGCCAAAAGGGTCTTTGTTAACCAGGCACTAATAATCCATAAATGTTTGATATAAATACGTTGCCTTCCAACACGTGACATCTCCAGGATATCCTTCCAATTCATATTTCACTTGTGTGGCAAAGCTGATAGAAAACTTTATAAAAATCCCCTCTTTGCCAGTTAACTCTAGTTACAGATATAATCTTGCCAGGGGCACAGCCTGTACCCACTCGAACTATGAAACCTGGATGGAACAGGCCATGCAGGCACTGCAAGAATGAAATTTGCCAGATGCCTTAAAGAAAGTAGAAGAAACATGAAATACAGAAACTGAAAAATGTGAAGTTTATCCAGAAACCCTGCACAGCATACAACTAGTAACTTAGCATGCTACAAGGTGAGTTCTGATTTACCAGTCCGAACACATGTTTTCTGGCCATTTTCAAGGCTAACAGGCAAGGGATTTTAAATACCATTTGGAAGGGTAGCAGTGATTTCAACATTCCTTAAAGTGAAACATTAAAAATCGACAATTCCTTAACTAACATGTTTGAGGGATGCTGTAAACCTGCCTGTGAAGTGGTGCATCTGTGTGATGTACGATGTACTACAGCAAAAGTGACATTTAGAAAGAAAAAAAGCCATTTCAATTGTCATTAAATTACATCTCCCTGCTACGCTACTACTCTGGCTTTCTTTTTAAAGAACAGCACGGGGATCGCACAAACTCACCCACCTAAAAAAAAAAAAAAAAGAAGCAAGCAGGGAAATGCAAATTACTAGCAAATGTAATACTTTTGCTGTAATACATCATACAGCATAAAAAAACAAACATACAAACAAAAATTATGCCCCCCTCCCCTACAAAATGCCCACTTTTCTCCTACACCATACCAAGACACATTCCCTCAGTATGGTTATAGTACCTTACCCCTGGCAAAGCACTCTGTCCTAATATTGATGAGGACAAGGACCTCTTCCCCACAACCCTGGCCTAGGGTTTGTGGGAGTCTGCAGGTGGGGGACTTATCAGAATCTAGAAGGCCTATTTAGAAATAAGGTTGCTCCCAGATTTTGACCCTCCAGCCCTCCAACATTTTGAATGAATAAGGGGTATATAGTAAGTGGAAAAAAACAAAGAAATCCATGAAGAATGCTTATATCCAGAAGATATTCCAATAATGCAGGATTTGATTAACAAACTCCAAGCTCAACTTCTGCATTGAGAGTTGTTCTCCAAGAATGAGTTTGAAATGAGGTGTGTGAAGAGCAATCAGCATATTTACCTATGAACAATAAAAGAAAAAAAAAAGATGTGGGGTCCTCCCAAAATTCATACCAAACTCTCATTTTGGCATGCTGCCTTGTTGGCCAGGAAAAGGGCAGATACTCAAATAATGCAGGATTTGATTTTGATATGAGGTGTGTGAATGATACTCAGTGTCACATTTACCTACAAAACGAAAAATGCTTCAGAGAAAGATCTTGCCAAATTCCACTTGGAGACTTAGAAGCCCTGAGACAGTACATTGTAGAACTAAAAATGACACAACTCATTTGAGAGTCTCAGAGCCTGTACACATCTCCCATTCAGGTAGTTCAGACAAAGATCAGCTGTATGAGAATGTGTATAAACTACTGTACTTTAAACAGAAGAATCATTCTAGAGCAATGCACAAGCCCATGGATAACAGACACGCTTCAGTGTTTTTTGGAGTCCAAGTGGTTTAGTATTTTGGACCTGAGGAGGAGTGGTTTCACTAGATTCCTATGCACCCTGAATGCAAAGAGAAGACTGTCTTCATATGCCCACTAGATTGCTGTGAATTTTAAAGAATGTCCTAAGCTTTGACTGGAACTCCTGCAACTTTTCTGCAGCTAAAGGAGCAAATGGTGGATGATATGAACTTAGTGGATGTGCTGATGTATCTGGACAACCTGAATATTTTAGGAGCATGAACAACATTTTGAGAAAGTGTTGAAGCAACTCTATGAAGAGCAAAAACCTTTCCTTGGAGAAATGGCAATTCTTTCAGCCAGCTGTTACCTACCTGGGTCAAATAGTCTCCGCTGAAGGAGTGACCACTGACCCCTAGAAAATGGAAGCCATCACTACCTGACCAAGACATGGAAATGTAAAGGAACTGAGATTATTTCTGGGGTTCTTCTGCTACTACAGAAGATTTGTGGAAGATTTTGCCTAGATAGCAAGCCTCCTCAGAATGAGGGAGAGTTTAAGTCAGACCAGGCCCCCCGAGTTTTGAGAATCAATACAAAAAGAGTTATCGGACCAAAGTGAACAGACCTTCCAACAGCTAAAGTGGAGCTTAATCCATGCCCCCGTCTTAGCTTGTTCCAAGTCTTACTTGACCTTTTGAGCTGTATATGGATGCAAGTAGAGAGAGACTTGGCAGAATGTGTATAAAGAACACAACAACCTATCAAAGACCTGTTGCATATGTTAGCCAGAACTATCCTACTCAAATGTTAAAGTTCCAGGCTCTAAAGTGGGCAGTTGTGGACAAGCTAAAATACTTTGTATTTGGGGCAGAGTTGAAAATTAAGACAGACAGCAATGCAGTTACATATGATCTTACAACCACCTTGTGACAGCTCCCCCATGCAAGGCACTATATATCCATACTGAGGGGACAGACACCTCATAACAAAAAAAGTGTGGGGGTTGCCCTAAAAATGCATGCCAGACCCTTATTTTCGATGGGGCACCCCAAGCAAAAATAAATAAATAAAAATGATAAGGGGTCCCACAAAAAGTGTCCCCCCTATTCTGGTTTTAAAAAGGGATTTGTGAGTTTGAACAGGGAACTTCTGAATCTGGAAGCCCCCTTTTTTAGTAGCAGGGCTCCAAGATATCTCTACTAGGGGAATGGGTACAGGGTACAAAGTTACAAAAATAAATAAATAATTAAAACATCATCATAACAAAGTCTTTTATAGCAAAAGATAATGTATATAATGGCCCACAATGGAAATCTAATTTCAATCACAATGACCTTAACGTCAGCCACAATGTCCCACCACCCAGTGGTTTTGCCTTGTTACCACAGAGAGCTGCCACTATACAATGTTGCCCGCTACACTACAAAATTACAGATCCCAAGCTCGCTGCTGTATATAAACATACCAGCTGAGATTCCTGGGTGTCAACATTGACCAAATATGGTCATGACTGTATATGGTCAATGATGTCACCAGGATGCCTGGTTGGTTTGCAAACAGCAACCGGGGATCTGTCATTTGCCACACTATCACTGCTTCCCCAAATTCTGTTTAGAGATAAATCTGCTAATGTAACTTGTATTCATTCCACTGGGAACAAAAGAGAGCTTCCAGATTCTAAAGTCTTGCTCCCCACAAACTGCCACATATCTTTCGGGGGACAGGATGTGGGATGAGGCCCTTGTCCCTCAACATAAGGACAAGGTGTCTTGCTGGGGGGAAGCTTTGCACAAATTGCTACTCTGTTAGATTTTAAAATAAAGCTTGTCATTGAGTGATTTAGGTATTCCTGAAAAAAACATAATTGATTATTCATATTGGTTGCTATTTGAAAAATGTTATTTATAATAAATTAAACTCTTAATACAGAAAGGTCACTACTGCCGTCATTATCTGTTAGTTGTCATTGTTGACTTCCTAAGTAAGATTACAGACTCCTATTGTGGACAAGTGTAAGCTGACAAATTTAGCAAAATCACGGTAAAAGAAATTACATTTTCAAGCATTTTTATAGAAATATATAGTGCATGCACTACTGTATGTAATTAGCTGAAGCACTTTTTTCTATCAGATTTTCGCTTTTATTGTAAATTTCCCCATCTAGTGGGCACAGGCATCGCTGCACTGTTTTACATAATTCAACTATTCGTGTCCAAGATGTTCACAACAGTTTCACAATTAAAAAAAGGAAATACAGAGGGCACTGTAACCAACAAATATATTTACAATTTCCTTTACAGTTGTTCTACATGTAGCAACTCCAATCCCTAACCAGTCCGCAACTAATATTTATGTTATTGAAGCATTATTAAACCCAAAGCCAAAAATATAATATATTGCCCCCTGCCAATCATTAGATGTGGTGGCTGCGTCAGTTTTCTTTTTCTTTTGGCTTTTTTCCCTTTGATTTTACCTGGTGATCAGGCCAGTAACACACCCAGATTAGTGAGACACGACTCTGGAGGAATAAACACAGGACACAGTAGACAACATTGTCAGTCTGGGGGGAGGGGAGTGTTAAATGTATTAACAGATTTGAATACAATAACTGAAGCCAAACTCTAGCTCGCTCTTTATAAGCAGTTACAGCAGTTTTTTTTGGGGTGGGATAAATGTTTTACAATTTAAATAATCATTTTAATCACCCCTGCCAGTGGTAAGTGGATTGTTTCATCCATGTAAACTGATAAATTCTGCTGGAGAACAATGCGCAATGAAAGTACAGTGCTACCTTAGTTGATATTCACTATGTCACATATGAATTATTGCAGTTATATTTTATGGTATATTTTGCACTTTGTATAGTTTGAGTACTTAGATGAACAAAAAACAAATAAAGGAGAGCTCCCAATCCTGTGGAAGTCAATAGAGTCACAAGCCCAGGAACAGTTAAAATCGAAATTCACTTTAATGTTGGGTTAAAAAGCATAACATGTAGGAGTGCCCAGAATGATACATCACCAAGCCAATGAAGAAGAGAAATACATATTCTCAGAAGCTGGAGGATGGCACATGATCCTGGACGCAACAATAGGTTGCTCAGCCCAGAGCTTTAGGACAGTGGGATCCTCTTGATTTGAGAAAGGAGCAAGTCCCTGAAACATGTTATCATAATGACCAGCTTCTCTCCCTTGGTTTGACATGGTTTGAGTGCTCCCCTAGGCTTCCAGTTTGCCCTCACCAGCCCTTGTTCCCAGGTGTATGACATTACAACCAGATCTGGGACACGTGGCTTCCAGCGGATGCACCATCTTAGTGATCCCATCTATAACTATATTCCCTTCACACATATTCCTGGAAGTATGGCTCATCAATAAAGGGTGCTGTAGCAACTAGCAGCTGAGACTGAAAACATCATAAGCAAACATACATATTCGCGAGCACACCATGGATCTCCAATATGGTCCAAAACCCCATCTTATGCCTGACAAAGGGGTCCTGTGCGGCTCCAAAACATTGCACTTTCTTTTGTAATGTGATCTTTTTGGAATAAAAACCTTTTTTGGACCATATTGGAGATTTGTGGTGTGCTGGCAAATATGTACGTTATCTTAGTGATCCCGGCGGCTGACATCCACACACCCTTCCCACTGTCCTGAGGCTCCTGGGTTGAGAAACCTAATGTTGCTTCGGGGAACTGGTCTCCTCCTTACTGGGCTCCCATAAGGAGAAGAGCTCGATAAAAGCTGCAGCGGGATGGGTAGTGGACCCACTTTCACCACTATTTCACATTATAGCCACTAGGATTGCTTTTACCATGTATGGAATTGCTCACTATAAAAAAATTATATCAGTATCACAGGGGCAGACTGACAACTCATGGGGCCCCCCGTCAATAGGGGATCATGGGGCCCCTGTGTCCTTGCCCACACTCAAAAAAGCCTATAAAAACGGTACCAGGGGCATTTCTTGGGGCCCCCTACTGACCCCGGGCCCTCGGGCAGTGCCTGAGTGCTCAAATGGTCAGTCCACCCCTGCAGTATCATGGTTGTAGCCTCAACCACAGGGGCGGACTGACCATTTGAAAAACTCAGGCACTGCCCGAGGGCCGTAGGGGGCCCCATGAGATACCCCTGGTACCTTTTTCATAGGCTTTTTTGAGTTTGGGAAAGGGCACAGGGGCCCCATGATCCCCTATTGCGAGGGGGCCCCATTAGTTGTCAGTCCACCCCTGCTCAACCATGATCCCAGTATAACTGCTTCAATGCGAGGTTGTACATAAACATAAGTGGTTAAATACTGCACATTTAGTAGCATACAGCTATAGAATTACTAACACTGAAAGCACAGTTCTTACCCATCTGGCTGAAACTGCATTACTATAAACCTTTATTTTTTAACAATATGATTGGACTCTTCGGACAGAAGTTATCATTAGGATTGTAACAATGGAAGTTATCCTTTTGCCAGCAATGACAGGTAATTTGCTTCGGCCAAACTTACCTAAATGTGACAGCTAACAATGAGTGTGTCGAAATTTATTTCAGGCCTGATTGTGGCACAAAGACTACACCATCTCCCCTTTCTACGGCAATTATAGAGCTCTTTTCATATTTAGCCCCTTCCTCTGTGACGTTTTGCTAGATTTCTTGTGTGCTCTGACAAGCAGGGCTACAATCCAACATTCTGTTATCATTTGCTGTATTAGGTATTCTTCTAGCACGTCAAGGAAACAATCAAATTCCAATCAATTCCTATCTCTGGTTTGTCTGAATTCTCCCAGTAGTCCATTCTAGAAGAGCCCAAAGGGCAAAACATGTACCTAATAATAACTGATCATCATAAACATGCAGCCTAGGTACTGTGCAGTGGTTTTTGTTTTTTATCTTAAGCAATCTTGAACATATGATTTATTAATTTATAAGGAGTCTTGTTTGAAGTGTATAAAACAGCAGCAATTAATTACAATGTACCATTTGGAACTAATGTATTTACAAGGTTATATATCATGCCTCACAGCAAAATAAAAGAAACAAATAAAAATAGCTGTTTGGCAGGTATTAAAAAAATTATTTTGGGAAAAGTCCATCCATTACCCTTAGTATTTCCTTTAAAAATATTTCCCTAATCTTCATTTATATAAAACTGGTAAAATAATCTCTGTGCATTTTAAAGCTGAAGTCAAGGATCAGCCCACACACCAGCTTCAGCGACTTACCATCATGCTGCTGGACTTTCGGTGGTTATACTGGGATGATGCCTGCAGCTGTGATAGCAGCTGTGATAACAATAAAAATGATCAAAAAAATTGACAAAATAATGACAGTGTAAAAAAATAAAAAATAAAAACAGTTTAAAGCGCTCCCATCCCTCCATGTTTGCATGCCCCCCCCCCCCCGTGTTCGCGTGCAGAGGCGACCACACACTTTGATTCCACATATGCGCAAACCGATCATCCCACACATGTGATATATCAAACATCAGATCGTGGGCACTAATTCTAGCACCAAACCTCCCGTGTAGATCAAAAGTAGTAACCTGTAAAGGCTTTTAAAGTGTCGCCTATAGATAGTATAATTTACTCCGTTTGCCACCATTGCACAGGCATGTACAATTTTAAAGCATGACATGTTTGGCATCTCCTTACTCAGCGTAACAAACAAATGGGCATTATATTATGTTCTTGTACATTAAAACTTATAAAAGTAAATAAAATATAAATCTTTACAATCACTTTAAATAACCAATACTAACACACATGTAGGGTGGGAGAAGGGAGGTTAGCAACTAAGTAAGCATGTTTTGGCTCTGTTCACATATAGGCATTTTGAATCGTGGACGGAATCGCCACAATTCTGCTCCAGAATTTCAAAACACACTGTTAAAATGTCAAATTGCACATCCACGTGTTCAGGTGGCATTCATTTCAAATGGCACCTAAAAATGAAGTGTGATTCTGTCGCAACTGTCACGTGACAAGTCATGCTGCTATGGCGCAATGTGTATTGACCAAAAGAAAATGTGGAACTTCTTTTGGTCGTCGCGTGTTGCGTGATTTGGTGTGCACGATTGCAGCACGATTTGTGCTTTTTGACATTTTAACGGCGCGTTTTGAAATCGCAAGTGGAATCGCTATATATGTGAATAGAGCCTTAGTGTTGAAACATCATACACATGTCCACAAAAGCTTTAGGTTTAATAAAGGCCAATGCAGAAATATTCCTTATTATTGTAAATTTGTAGAGAACATATAGCTGCTACCAGCCGTCATGCTATGTCCTTCCCTATGTCCCTGGTTCCTTATTTATTATTGATTGGGCTCTGTGCAAACATTTTCTTGCCCCCCCCCCAAACAATTTCACTCTCCACCTGCTCTGAGACATACAATAAATAGCAGCTAGACTCAAAATCAGTTTACTACAGCTGATCAGGTAGCAATTGCGATTGATTGCTAGAGGTTACAGCACATGGTTTCTGCTTGCTCATTGGTTGCAAGAGGTTACAACACATCATTAATGCTCACTGACTGGTTGCTAGAGGTTACTGCACATCATTACTGCTCACCTATTGGTTGCTAGAGGTTACAGCACATTGTTACCACTCACTGATTGACTGCTGGAGATTATAGCACATCATTACTGTTCACTGATTGGTTGCTAGAGGTTACTGCACATTATTACTGATCACTGATTGGTTGATATTTGTTACTGTGCATTATTACCACTTTTTGAATGCTAGAGATTACAGCACATCATTACAGCCCACCGATTGGTTGCCAGAGGTTGCAGCACTTAATTACATTTCACTGATTAGATGCTGAGAGTTCGAGCATCATCTCCACAGTGCCTGCACACCATGGACTGAGAAGGTGAGGGGACTCAATAGACAGAAAACTCTAAGGGATCCTAGGACTCCTGGGATCAGTGGTGGTGCTGGGGGGGTGGGGTGGGGGAGGGTGTGATCAGTGGCAGTGCTGGAGGGTTGATGGGATCAGTGTCAGTGGTGGGGGAATGTGATCAGTGGCAGTGGGAGAGGGGAGGTTAAGTGGCAGTGCTGGGGGGATGGGATGAGTAACAGTGCTGGTGGGGGGATAGGATCAGTGGCAGTGCTGGAAGGGAATGGGAAGTTACATTTCTACACTGACCACCAATCTCAGGGGGATTTACACTGACCACCAGTGTAAGGGCAATTCTGCACTTATCAAAAAACGAAAAGGGAAATTTACACTGACAACCAACGTAATGGGGAATTTGCACTGACCACCAATGTAATGAAACATTTACACTGACATACAATGTAATGGGGTATTTTACACCAAAAACCAATACATTTCTACACTGGCCACCAGTATAAGAAGGGATTTACACTGACCACTAATTTAAGGGGGTGCTTCTACGTGGACCACCATTGTAAGTAAGATTTCAATACTGACCACAAATGCAAGTTAAGATTTTTTGCCAACTACCAATATAAGGTGGTGTACACTGGCCACCAATGTACAGGGGATTTACACTGACCACTAATGTAATAGGAGCATTCACAGTGACCACCAATGTAAGTAGGGATTTACACTGACCACAAATGTAAGGGCAGCATTCACACTGACCACTAGTGTGAATTAAAGGATTCTACACCATGGCCCAATGTAATGAGAAGATATACACTGGCCACCAATGTAATTGAGATATTTAGCCTATGTCCATATTTGTGCGTGTTGGGAATGCATGCAAAATCACTTTCCTGACACCACAGAAACGTACTGCCCTTTAGCAGATACACAGCAGTGCCATTAAATGTTAATGACACCCTCACACATCTGCTGATGTGCCCGTTTTCACATGCACCAAAATTTATGGTGCTGTGGCACTGAGTGGCTCTATGTTATTTTGAAAAAGGGTCAGGGACATTTTTTCTGCATTTCTAGCACATAGAGCAGCCCATTGAAATGAATTGGCTGCCCTACATGTATTGTACACTTTTTCCACCTCATCAGTATATCTTTGCATCCTAAATTTCCTTGCTAACCTCTGCACCCCAAACCTCCCCCATCCTCTCCACTCCAACCTCCTTCCCCAGCTTAACTCTACACGCCTTCTTACTCATCTTTGAACCCACCTTCCTTACCTCTGTATATCCCTTCTTGCTCAGCTGTCAAATCCAAACTGTAATTCCTGCTCTGCCTACCTCTGCAAATCCCACCCCGCACTTTGCTAATGTTAGTAGAACAGGCTGATGGTAGGCTCAGTGATAACAATTGCAGGCAGGACTTTCAAGCATGCCCCTGTTTGTCTCTAGAGTGGGAAGCATTCAGCAGAGGTGATGGTGGATGGAACCTTCAGGGGGGCATAATACACATGTGAATGCCACCACTATTTACATATTAATGCCATATTGCCACCGCTATTTACAAATGAATTCTACCATTATTTGCCTATGAATGCCGGTTATTTATATGTGAATGCTGACACAGTCTGCACACATGAGTCATCTGTACATGGCAATAGGACAGAGCTGGGCAGCATGAGTAACACCACTTCACATGGAGATATTAGGACACAGCGTGGGTTGACGACTTCAAGGGACAAGGGAATGTAAACCGGGACAGTTGGCAATTATGGGGCAGCTGCTTTGGGCCCCACAACAATGATTGGGCCCAGAACAGCTGTCCCTTTTGCCCCTCCTTAAAGTGTTACTAAACCCAAGACCCTGCACTCACTATATCTGGTCTCTCACAGGACACAGAACATGGAAGTGCAATTATTTTAGTAAATATAAACTGCTAAATACCTTTTTTCATCAGCACTTAGAGCAGTCTTGTGACTTCAGCTGAGCACTGGTTAAAGTTTGTAGGAGGAGTTTTCTTTCTGCTCTAAGAGGATGCAAAACTTCTGACCTCTGTCTGGACAGTACTGATTGGCCCTGTGCTGATCACATGTACTCTCCCAAGAAAAAAAAAACTCTCTAGCAATACACAATAAGCTGAGCATGTACAGAAGGGCTACGGGTCCAGTTTGTCTTATCAGCATGGACATTTGATCAAGAGGAGGGGCAGAGAAGAAAGGATCAAACAGCCTTTTCACACAATGCAGAGGATTAACCAACTTCGGTTCCACAGTGAGAACAACAAGCATGGTTTACTGCATATACAGACTGATTTTACTGTTGTGGGTCTAGTAACACTTTAAAGACGTCCCTGGGGCTTACACATTATATGATATTTGGAGGGAAAATTCCATGTTCTTTTAGTGTGTACACAAAGTTCAAGAGACAATTTAGACCTTTAAAAAGAAAATTACTGAAGGAGCAAACCGCACAATTTTTCTTGTTGCTGAACAGAACTAATGATTTTGTTTAATGTGTACTGGTTTTATACAATAAAACATCACATGAGAAATATAATAATACCATGTATCAATCTGCCCTGTCACACACACCTCTAAACATAAAAATTAAATAAAGTGACAAAAAATACAATACAATACAACAAAATGTGTACTCGTGCTCTTGGGTGCTCTGCTAAACACTAAAGGTTTTTTCACATAACCCTCTATAAGCATACAAAACAAAAGTAGTGTAGTGCAACCAACCAATAAAATTAGATACTAATAAATCATAAAATAAAGTGCCCATCAAAGTAAGCATGAACTTCATAAAGTCCCAATGTCCAATCACCAAGCAGTGGTTGGTTTCAGTCTTTTTAATATAACACCCATGTGTTAACCACCTCCAAAAAAATTGGCTGCTCACCTTCAGAGAACTACTGAGCAAACAGAAGGTCAAAAGTTCTTTCCCTTTAGGGGCATAAATTCTTAATCCCAATACTGCTCTTCTCTGTTCTCTTACAACTCAGCGATGCACAATAATTATGCAAGAATAAAGAGACAGCCCATAGTGCTCTCTGTATAAATGGATGTAATACTGCTAAAATATGGAATGTCACTTACAGGCTAAGGAACTCCACCGTGAGGCAATGCAAGCATAAAATCACGTTGCCAATAGTTAGCAAAATTCATATCATCTATGGGCAGGATGATGGTACAAAAGTCTATCCATCAATCAACTTCGGTACAACAAGCTTGTTGGAGTTTTCATGTAATTATTGCCAGCAGCTATAGCCGCTGGCAATAATCACTTTAAGTTCCCCCTCAGTGGGAGAACACAATAGCTTAGCGGGAGGGATTCCCCCATCAACCCTGACTGTGTGGATGGGGGAATCGAGTGATTTTCTATCCTGCAACTCGTGGCTGCAGGAAAGAAAATCACACCATCTTTGGCCTGCTTAAACCTTTATTAAAAGGTTTGAAACAGAAATTAATTGAAGGGTCCTAAGTTATAAACGTAATATATGTTGATCTGGACAAAAATTATGCTAAAATTATTCATTCACCAGAAATATCGACAATTTGATTTTTGACACGTTAATCTTCTTGGTATTGATAATAAGGTTTATTCAGAATATGTGAAGTGTTCTAAGTCCTAAAAGAAATATCTGGCTTCAACATTTTGCTGTCACTATGTACAGTACTATCCAAATGTTTTAGGCAGGTGTGAAGAAATAATGTAATATATATTTTACTTGTTTATTTTTATCAAATTAAAAAATGCAGAGTGAGTGAAGAAAAATCTAAATTAAGGCTGGCCATACATGGGTCAAATTCCGAATGATTGTCCTGCTGCCATCAAATTTGAGCAATCAGGCATGTTGGAAATGTTTGTAAAAATAAACAAATTTCTAATCAGTGATGACAGAATCATGTGAGAAATATAATAAAAAAATAAATGTGCATGAGCTGTGGCGTGGAAAGAAAAGAAGATTCCCGGCCACTAAATCTCTTTTCCGTGACAACATGAGGTGAAATTGAAGGCTTGGTTGGTTGGATTTCTAAATCAATGGTGGCACCATCAGATTACAAAACACACCAAAATTTCAATCGAAAAATTGCTCGGTAATCAGCCCATTTATGGCCCACATAAGTCAATATTTGAATGCCCTTTGGTTTCAAAATAACATTGATTCTTTTATTTAAACTTGCACACAGTTTTTGAAGGAAATCAGCAATAATCAGCAATATGTTTACATTTCAAATTCATTTCCGAATTAAAATTCAATTGATAAAAATTTTATTTCAATTCAAATGAAATTTTTTTTGTTATAATTTATTTTGGATTCATTTAAATTTGTTCCTATTGTGATTCGAAAATTCTGATGCATATTGAAAACATTTCTGAATTTCAATTTGGAACAAAACAAACCGAGAGAAATGGATGGAAAAATATTAGTGCAAGATAAAGAACGTGTACTAAATGTTGATAGGGAAATTTTAGACTAAAAGATTCAATATAAGGATATGGAGAGGATCATTAAGAAGCACTGGAGTATTTTACTATATAATAAATTGCTGGGTCCTGTTCTTCCATTGTGTCCCATATTTACATATATAATGGTACCAACATTACGGGGGCCTGGGATCCCCTGAGTAGGGAGGTAGAGAATACTCTTACACCTGTACTGACTGGTTTCTTTACTTGTAGGAGGTCCAAGGGGTGTAGAACATCTTGTGTTAATAGTAAGAAGAGATCTGATTTAGTAGCTTATACCACTAGTAAGAGATATGTAATGAGGGAATTTATGACATGTAACACAGAGAGCGTGGTATATATGATGGAATGCCCCTGCAGCAAGCAGTATATCGGTCGTACATCTAGACAAGTGCAAGTACGTATTAAAGAACATATCAACAATATAAAGAATGGGTTTAAAACACACTATGTTTCCAAACATTTCAAGAGTGTCATAATAAGAATCCTAAAGGGTTTTGGGCAGTTGAGAGGGTAGAGACACTTATTACTTTATTAGGCAACTTAGCAGGAGGGATTCTTAATGGATTTCCAATGTAAAGGTGTTGATCCCATGTAAACTCAAGGTCAATTTTGACTTAAATTGCTTTTATCAGTAATTTCTAGCCCCCTTTGTGTCTCCCAGTCGTCTCACAATCAATTTATTTTTAAATTTAATTTTGATGTTGAGGTGTCTTCTCTGTTTATAATTTTTTTTAATGTGTGGTGTAGATCTGTATTATTATCATGCATTGATATTTCTGTTCTGATCATTATTTTAACTTTATTTTATTATTATATGTATATGGTATATCATTTCATGTTGACTGGTATTTTTTGCATCCACCCTGGATACCCCATACATATAGGGAGCTACTGTATGCTATTTGTATATTGCAATCATTTGATAACAGTGATGGCACTACATCCACAGCTTATTTAGGTGTGTCCACAAGCAGGACATTGTGTTTGCTGTGTCTCCCTGTGTCTTGGGGAGCCAGTTAAGCGTATCTTGATGTCTCTTCCAGTCTCGGGAGATAGCCGTGCCTTTAGTGACATCACTTTGGTTTTCAGCCGCCCAGGGAGTTGCTATGGAAATGGTTGGGAGGGGGACTATTTAATGCTGAAGAAGCCCATATATAGGGGACAATGCATATAGGAGCAGAGCCAAACTGTGTAAAATTACTTGGTCCTGAGGGTATGATGTTCATCATGGTTTTGTTTATTGATATACACATATCATAGCACTGGGGGTGTTTTTAATATGTGAGTGCTTTTTTGACATTTTTATTAAAAGCTTTTTATACAGAGAACACTATTAGTCCCATTTTATGTTTATATGTATCCTTGCCTGAGAGTGGTGAGGGTTCTTTAGTGGAGTGGAGGAGACATCATCTTGGATGGGATAACATATGTCTTTATGACCTTGATTTCAAATTGTCTGCATTTGGAGGTGAGCAGATATATTGCATTGGGTGACTGAATGCACAGCATAAATAGTTTTGAAAGTTTATAGAAGAAAGCACATTTATAACAAATTGGTAATGAACTTTTTATCACCAGAATTTTTGGACTTGTATATTTAGTCCAGTATTGCACATTTAATGTTGCTTTTATATAAACAATCTCCTCACATCCAAGCAAAGTGACTTCTTTGTTCTTATAGCTATTATTTGAATTGTGATGAAAAGCAGTGTTGATCTTTAGCAGCAATTTATGTTTAATTTGTTGGTTACATTCACATTGTGAATAGGACTGCACTGATTGTTTATATAAATATTGTTAATGATGTGTAACCAGGTGCTTAGCCAGCTGAGAGAGAGCAACTACAGACACTATGCTGTAGCCATCTTATGCTGGCTTCAGCACTGTCTCACCTCCAGACACTAGGGGGAGCCAGAATGACAGAAAGGACTAGAATGACTATGATTCAGCTGTGCTGGACCATGGGAGCTGTGGTTTGTGAGGAGTACTGTGCTGTGGAAGCAGATAAGGCTGCAAACCACATTGCCCACAAAAATCCAGCAAGGCAGAGGGAGAGACAAGAGTTTCCCAGACTTGTGCTATAGTGAACACTGTCCTGCTGTGTGGGGATTGGAACTGTATGCTGTGTGGGGATTGGAGCTGTGTGCTCTGTGTGTGTGTAGAGACCAGAGACAGCCACCGATGACCAGAGTGCTGGGAATCAAGCTACTGAGAACTAAATTGCTGGGACTAAGTCTTTGAGGACTAGTTTGGTAAGAAGTGAGCCACTGAGGATTGGGTTCCTGACAATCAGGGACAGACAAGTGTCCAGGATCAGGTTTGCTGGGTGCCAGGACTGGTAAGCTGCTGCAGTTTTGCTGACTTTACCACTGTTTAGCAGACCAGGACAGGAGGAGACTACATATTTGCCTAGTAGCCCCCCAAAAAACAAATCACTGCAGGCTTAAAGAGATGGCAATTAAGTGCACTACTGTACAGACTGGGCACCACCACTTAACTGAAGTTTGCAGTTCAGGAGCCAGATGCTGAACAGCTGCCTCCCCAGGGGTACCCCTCTCATACCCTTTATCCCTACACTTAGGGGGGAGATACACAGACTGCACTCTGAGACACCTGCTGGTCATTTCCTGCAGAGAAATTACTGTGAGACTGATTCTGCTGTTGCTAGGTTAATTTTGCTATAGTACTATGGTGATTTACACTAACTGCTATGCTATAACCTAGTAATTATGTCAGTTAGCTTACTGCAATGAAGCAACCTGGTACCTATTTCCTATACGTTAATATAGTTGTAAGCAGTATACTAATATTTGAGCTCACATGGGTGTTTGCCGCCCTCCCTGTGTCAGAGGGGAAAAAGCAGTACAGAGAGTTGTGGCAATAAACAGAGAACCCATCGTACCAAGCAACTCCTCTGGGGGCAAGCATTACAGTTGGCAGGAACTGGTAAGAGTTTAAGGTATCATTTTTGGGGGGCTGGATTACAATGAACATTTAGTTGGCAACATCAACTTCTGGGGGCTTGCTGATGCAAGATTGGTTCATTCTAATGATTGTAAGCAAGTCCATAGTATCAAGAGACATAAAAACACCTGCTGCACTGAAGGCTCTCTGATATAATACACTGGCTGCAGGCAAGCCAGAGACTCCAGTGTATATTGTGCAAGCTCTAGCCAGTAGTTCAGTCTGGACAGCCAATAGGTCATGTGGTCCTCATTTTGAAGAGTGTCCACGTCAGTCCTGGACCCTGAACATTCTGCTATCAGATACTTTAGGTGCTGCCTAAAAAAGCATTGGAGGCATTTCAAAAATAACTTTAATGCATTGTTGAGGCAGGCACCACTGCTCCTCCTTTCAGTAATTTGAAGACCGGAGGCATGTCAGCCTCCAATGCAGCCAAGAGTTTCCTCCACAGCACCTCTTGTAAGTGCTATTTTTTTCGCCCTCTGGACAGTAGCATTAAATCTGCTTTTTGCCCTTGTATAGGGAATCCAGAAGTCCAGTGTCCACCCAGCAGTGTTTGCTCTCCTTTATGACCTACAGTATATCTTGGGGTCCTTTTGCAGGTATTTCAGCATGAATGAGCCCATTCAATACAAATTGTCTGTAGCAGTAGGTCCCAAGTCCTTTATGTCACTGAGAATAAGAGTATTTTCAACAATCCCACTCCATGCACATGCAACTCCTGGGGTTTTGTATAATTAATACATACCCCTTCAAGCCAGACCCATTTTCTTCCTGTCCTTACCACCACCCAACCTTCCTCTTCATACTTCTATTCTGCCTTTCCTGTTGCCTCTGTTTCACAGAGATGGTGATCCTGGTGGCTCAGAGATGGCAAGAAATCCTCCTCTTATTCCTGTTGCTGTGCCTCCAGTGCCCTGTCTATCACACCACAACATCTGTGATTGAGAAAGAACACCAATTTGATTGTATTGCTGATCCCTGCCTCATTGAGGCTCACCATCCTATTCACCTCTTTAAATAGTAACAAAATGCCACACATCTTGAATCAGAAGCCACTTATGCAGTGAAAAGAACTCCAGCTCCCTAGAGTCCTGTCCCCATCCCTTATTCACACAGGTACTCATTGACCAGCATTGAGTTTTAGCATGTGGATGTATCTCAAATCAGGCACTTGGCAAGCAGCTTTTGTTGCCATTGTATTTCAGCCAGGCAATCACTTGTTGGGCATGACCACCTAAATAGGAAAACACTCTTCTGGCTGGCCACAAGACATCCTGGAAGCAAGGGTACCTGACTAGGAACCGCTCCAGCACCAGGTTCAGGAGATGCAACAGGCAAGGAGAGTGTAAAACCTTCTCTGCAGAAGGACCTCCAATTGTCACACATGATCTTGCCGGACATAAGATGCCATAGGGTCAGTGACCTTTCAACGTACTCCTGAAGAGCTGCAAGAATCTTCCCAGTATGGCACCTATTTTCTAGGCAACCCAGCTTGCAAAACAGCATGGCAGGATTTTGCCTGGGCCTTTGAGAGGTCAAAGGGACAGGTGGTTATGAGGAGTCACAGGATGAGGCCATTGAGGACGTGGGGGTAGAGGTGACTGTGCTGTCACCACTATTAAGATGTAGGAGATGGGGCAGTGTTTGACATGTGGTTGTACAGTGTGGGACCACTTTTGTTTGTTTTTTTTGCTCTGTTTTTGTGGGGCTATTTTTACTACTTTCATACGGCCCTTTACTCATTCAAATAAAGGGGTGGTACCTGTGGGCCCCCTTATTGTTAAAAAGGGCTTTCAGATTCTAATAAGCTCTCTGCCTGCAGACCCCCACAATCACCAGGCTAGAGTTGTGGGGAGGAGGCCCTTGCCTTCATTAACATAAGGTACTTTGCCATGGACAGACTTTGCATACTCCCTCCATTAAGGGCTGTCCAGGCTGCATGCTTGGATCTGGTAAGGGTCTGGTAAATATTTTTTAATTTTTCCTTTTAAAATGTATACCAGGCCCTTCAGAGAGCAACCCAATGCCTTTTTTGTGTGAGGAGGTTCTCAATTAACCCCTATACCAGAAAATGGCCAGAATTCAACTCCCATTGACCTCAGTGGGGTTGGGATTCAGCACCTGAACTTTAGTCATTTTCGTCAAACCCTGCTCAAACCTAACCCAGGTATGTTTGGCTCATTACTACCCTGCAACAATAATTGCCTTATTAATTACACAAGTACCTAGGGTCAGGACTTAGGTGACTGGGTCAAG
This sequence comes from Staurois parvus, assembly GCF_062004578.1. Lineage (NCBI taxonomy): Eukaryota > Metazoa > Chordata > Amphibia > Anura > Ranidae > Staurois > Staurois parvus. Next base: position 3,464,677 of record NW_028318005.1, read on the forward strand.
AGATTGTTGAGCCTGGTTCAACCATTTGGGATCCCACTTGCTTAGCAGGCAGAAGTGTCCATTGACCCTGTAGAGAGGAGCAATAAAGTAAATTCTGCACCTCTCACTGGGGGACCTTAGGGCCCACTTCATCAGCATAAAGTTGGAGAATTCATTCTTCACTGGACCAGTAATACATAGCAACAGAAATACACCGTAAGGATAGGGGCCGCGTAGGACAGCCCAGCTGGGGTGAGAACTGTTAAAAGTGCCTACGTCAGAACCATTATCAGCACTGAAGATGAGACAGGAATGCTCCACCATGTACTGTAGCAGGAGGGAGATGGCTCCCCAATTCAAGAACCAAAGGTATAGGTGAAGAAGCTGAAGAAATAGAATTCTCTTACTTGACTGGAGGAAGGCCTAAGAGTAGGCCTCAGGTAAACCTCATCTGTACGTTATGAGTATAACTGGGCAGAGACACAGAGCAATATGTTTACAGAGATAACCCAGCACCAGAGAAAGGTTATTGCTATTACCAGAAACAAAAAAATTGTTGAGTGAATTGCTCCATTTCCTCCTGAGCAATGATATACTGTAAATATGCAGATTAATATTCCCCATGACTCATCAGTGACCTGCCAGGTTGTTATGTCAAAGGCTCAGAACTTCTCTGTCATAGAGAGAATCCACATGGAAGCAGGACACTGGAGTGTTCACAAAACATTCACCTGGTTCAAGGGGCAAGCAATATGTATAGGTCTATTCCAGCTGACTGAACAAGAATGCTGACACTTTGACCCTTCAGTGTGGGGCTGAGGCACAGGTTCCACTTCTAACCTGGAAACTTGGCATATGTCTGTCCCACTGTAAGTATTCACAATCAAGTTGTTTTAAACTCAACAGGTTGGAAGACAGATAAATCACTTTCTATCTATAGTGGACCACTTTACCAAGTTTTTTGTGTCAGTACTGACCTACAACTAGATTGTGACCACAGCGACCATATCACAATATGAGTTACAATATGACTTCCTGCATTCAGGAGTAAAAATGACACTTGTCTGAAGTCCAACAGCTCATTAAAAACAATCAGGGGAGCATGTAGAAACTTCAGACTTTGGCCTTTAATTCATGGATGGAGGACTAGTCTGATGTAAAGGAGCACATCAACAAGTAAAATTGGAAACACTGTTAAAAGAGGTCCTTGGAGTTGGATTCCAGGTGTGCTGGACTGTAATTTCCAGAGAGAAAAAAACCCAAAAGAATTTGAGATTCCTACACTATACATTTTTTAAACCTACTGAGATCCACAGAAAGACCCATAAGTTGTTTTTTGCAAAACTTTCCCAAGCTCAAAAGTCACAAACGCCTTTGCCACCAGAGGTTCATTGATAACTGTCCCCTGCTCTTCCACCATTATCCACATTGCCCCCAAGAGAAATCATGGATCCTGACAATATACAGAGCCTAATGGCCATCCAGTTCAGGTCCATGCTCTGCAGTCCTCTGAACCACCATCAACTGACATGCCTGAAGACAGAGACACATTGCCTCTTGTCCCAGAAAATACAACCAAAATTCAACCCCCAAAGTGCTCTCAGATAGTGCTGTATCCAGGACATGGCACATGCCCTAGACGTCACTTGATTGGAATTGCTGCTTTGTGGTTCCACAGACGTTCTCTGACTCATGGATGCTGCATAGACAGGGAAGAGCAACACTGTGTCTTCACTTTTCCCCCCCATAGTCCCAGCACAGGTTTTATTCCCCACTTCTGCCTGCCACTCCCATCAATGTTGGTAATTGGTTGCTAGACCATCTAGTGTCAGGGAAACCAATGATATGCTTTCCCCAGCATTCAGGGAAGGAAGAAGTAACGTCCTACTCAGCGCTCTGCTTCCCAGCTGTAAGGGGGATCTCTGGGACTCTGATGGAACAATGCACTCTCAGGACTCCGGCATAAGTGAGACTCTGCAGAGTCTGATGTAATTATGGACAGTGAGGAGGACTCCTAATATACGGAAGCAGTTTAGGGACTCTTGATGTAAGGGGAAAAACTGGGGACTTTGATGTAAGGGGGTACTCTGGAAACTTTGATGTAAGAGGGGACACTGATTGGGAGTCTTAATTTAATGTGATCACTGGGTTTATACTAACCCCTGCAATCTGTACATTATGTTGTACATTAGTCCTGACCTAGTTTTAATATACTTCTTTAAGATGTTAGACATATATTTTAGTGCTTTCACTATGATTCTGCTTTAATTTTTTTGCAGTGGGGAGAACCTAAGTCATAAAGGCTTACTACCTCAAGTGTATATGTCTGGGTCATAATTTTCATGTATTGTTATAATTTGTTAATTAAAAGATTATAGAATTTGACTTTTATGGTAAGGTTATCAAAAATATAGGTGACAGGTGTTTGGACAGGGGCACAATTTCAGTGCTCTCCATAGGCACTATGTTCCTTAGATATGCCCTGGATTACCTAACTTCAGAAGACCTCCTGCACACTTTGCTCAGGATGAATAAGAATGGTCTTTGGACTTGCAAAGGACAGCAAATTCAAGTGGCGTGGAGTGTAGCAAAGTGTCCATTTACTTACCATGCTCAGATGTACAATCAGAACCATTTAATTCCTTTTCCCGCAGCTCTCTGTTTTCATGGATATGCCCAGGTATGTTTCTCCACTGCCCTCCCTCAGCTGCTCAGAGAGGCCATGCCTGATGAGGGAGAAGTATACATTATAGCTGGACATATGATCTGCAGTCAGGTGAGAGGCCCTCCATTGCCAGAACATGTGTGCAGGTCAATGGGCAGCAGCCTAATAGCTTCTCTGGAACACTCAGCTACTGTCAGGAGTTTTTCGTCAATTGGTAACAGAGTACTGCAGTTCCAGTGGGGTGGCCCTATGTCCTTGTAAGGCCTATGATTCCTCCAACTGTTTACCTGAGTTACCCAAGCTATCTTAGACTTCAATGTGAGGAATGCTGACTGTGGAGCACTGTATAGCACTCTTTAGAGCACTCTATAAAAGAACCATCTCTCCTTGCGATAATGTCAGCTCCCACTATCTACTTCAACATACACTGACAAAAGACTGGTGAGAACCTTTCTTTTTAAAGGGAGAGTAATGCACATAAGAAAAAAACCCTTACTGGTCCTTCTAAGTAACCTGCCCACAGTTCAGGAGGCCAGGAAGTGCATGTTTGGTCATTGCTTGCTAAAGCAGTGAATGGTCACATTAGATCGCCATTTTCTCTGAACAAATTGAGATCACTGCAAACCCAGGTTGAACCCAAAACACAAAGGTCAAGTGTTCTGCCCCACGTTCATGTAACTTTTCTGTGATGTATTGAACTGCATTAGGTTACTGATTTGTAGTATGCTGACACCTAGTGGGGGTTTTGGGCCACTACAATTTGTTTAATGTGATTGTGGTGTCTTCATCTGTACCCCTCTCCTGCTAAGTGCTAGTTGCTTTAATCCTAGCTAGAACCCCCCCCCCCCCCCCACACACACACACACACACACACACACTCACACACTCACTCTTTTATGTTCTCTCAATAAGTGTTAGTTCACAGAGACCAGGCTTAGGAAATTCATGTGCTGCAATTAGCTAAAGTAAAGTTGAGTTGGATTCAACTTCTATGTCTTATTGACATAGCTGAGCTGCCTGTGGATGGTTCCAAGACAGTAGGGGAGCATACTCTCCAGACAGACTGGGTTTAAGGAGGTATGTTAATGCATAATGTGGCATTTGAAAGAGAAAACATGCCTAGATGGGATCATTGTTTCTTTTGTTAAATATTTGTGAAACTTCTGTATAAACTTTTAAAAACCCTACTCATGTGTTGCTAGTCTAAGCTGGCTATGGGCCAGGGTACTTATTTTGTTTTAAGTCTTGTATTGATTACCAAGAAAGAATGGATTTGGTAACCACAGGGGGTTCAAAGTAGTTAGCAGCACTGTGGGGTATTCCAAACGTTGTGTCAGAAACTTGGGTTTCTGTGCCAAAATTGCCAAAATTTAAGCTCTGATAAATCTTTGTTCAGGACTGTTAGATATATATACAGGTACTTTACAGTAGGGATGAGCTTAAGGTTTGATCTGAATTTACCCATTTTTTTGGAATTGAACATCACAATTAATAGCAGCATTACTACAGCTATTGTACATGACAGCTTCCTACTGTCAATGGTTGTTAAGGATGCAGGTATTGCCAAGTCCCTAACCAGTGATGTCACCATCCCCATTCACTTAGATGGATTCCCAGCTATGTAAGCAAAGGTGCAGATATACTTTAAAAAAAGGCTTGGAGTTCCCCCATAATTCATGCTTGGCCCTTCAAGTCTCTCATTAATTTTAATAGGAAACTCACATACATAAAATGTGTGAGATCTCCTCAAATTTCTTTTAAGGGTTAACTCCATGCAAAAAAAAAGGGTTAAGTCCCATTAAAAAAAACACAACCTAGTATGCAGCCTGATAGGCAAGGAAAGGAGGAAGAACATGCAACCCTCCCACATGAACCATAGCAGGCCCCATGCTCTCAACAAGGGGGTACCTTGCCAGGGGAGCCTTCCTAGCAAAGCACCTTGTACCAGTGTTGATGGGGACAAGAACTTGCTCCCACAACCCTGGCCCAGTGGATGTGTTGAGGGAATCTGGAATCCTTCTTTAACAATACGGGGACAACCTGGAACTGTCCCTCTCTTTTTGTGAATGAGTAAGGGATACAAACAAATCTGAAGTGTAAATAAAAACAGATACAACCCCCCCCCCCCCAAAAAAAAATGCACCACCATGTACTGTACATCCATCATCAGTCGTGCCATTCAATGATGCATATTTACATCAGTCACAATGCCCCTCACCCTGCATACAGAAAAAAAAACCTGCCAACACACATCTGCTCTCATCACCAACACAGGTCCAGCGGATGACAGCTGTAATAAACAGAGGGTCTAATAGATTCCTGATGTTTCCATAAAGAGTACCTGTCACTGCCCAAAGTTATCACAAGGGGCTTCTTCACCCCTTGAGATAGCATTAAAATTAAATGAAAAAAGTGTAAAAAAAATAAAATAAAACAATAACAGTAATTAAAAAAAAATTTAAAGACTCCCATCCCCCTGTGCTATGGGCAAATGCACACACAAACGTAGGTCCATATAGGTATCACCACAAATATCAGAGAGTAATAATTCTAGTGCCGTAGCTCTAAACTGGTATGGACGATATTATGTACTATACTTTGTTGACATTTTATAGACATGTACAATTTTAAATCTTTACAAGTTTGGCATCTATTTACTCAAAACAACATCATGTTTCACCAAAAGGTGGGTATTACCTTGTGTTAGTGTGCAATAAAATTCATTAAATTGTATTTTTTGCTGAATTTGTGTTTGATAAATATCTATACAATTATTGTGTAACATAAAAAAGTGTAATAGACATCATTTTATTTTCCAGGGCCTCTACTTTCAGAAAATATATAATGTTTTGGGCTCCAAATAATTTTCTGGCAAAAAGAAGCTGATTTTACAATAAAATGACAAAAATGTCAAAATTAACCCAGTAAAAAAGCGGTTAAAGGAAGTTTACATTTTACTTTAACCACTAGCCTGCAGGGAACTTATACCCCCTTCCTGCCCAGGCCAATTTCCAGCTTTCAGCGCTGTCACACTTTGAGTGACAATTGAGCGGTCATGCAACACTCTACCCATATGAAATTGTTATCATTTTTTTGGAGACAGATAGAGCTTTCTTTTGTTGGTATTTAATCACCTCTGGGATTTTTATTTTTTCTTAAATAAACAAAAACCACAGAAAATTTTGAAAAATAAAGTTTTTTCTTAGTTTTTGTTATACAATTTTGTAAATAAGTGATTTTTCTCCTTCACTGATGTGCACTAATGAGGCTGCAGTGATGGGCACTGATAGGCTGCACTGATGGACACTGATAGGTGGCACTGATGGGCACTGATGAGGAGGCACTGGTTGGTTACACTGGTGGGCATTGACAGGCATCACTGAAGGGCTCTGAAAGGCAGCACTGATACATGACACTTAGGCAGCACTGACTGGCACTGATAGGTGGCACTGACTGGCACTGATAGGCAGCACTGACTGGCACTGATAGGCGACACTGACTGGCACTGATAGGTGGCACTGATTGGCAGAACTGATCGGTGGCACTGTTTGGCATTGAGAGGTGGCACTGACTGGCACTGATGGGTGACATTGAAAGGCAGTTCAGATGGGCACTGATATGTGGCATTGATGTGCACTGGTATGCACTGATATGTGGCATTGATGTGGCACTGATGGGCACTGGCACGTGGCACTGATGAGCACTGACAGGTGGCACTTCTGGGACCACACTGATCATTAGTGCCCCGATCATCAGTATACATGTCCCCTCCGCGAAAAGCCAATTACCAGCTCTCCTCTACTCTCGAGCTGTCATTGTGACAGCTCGAGAGGAGAGAAATGCCGATAACCGGCATTTCCGTGTTTACATGTGATCAGCTGTGATTTGACACAGCTGATCACATGACCGAGCCGACATCTTCAGCTCTTTCCGTGATCCGCTGTGTCCGAGGGACACAGCGCACCGGCGATCACCGCGCTGCGCACTCCCTGAGCCGCTCATGCACAGTGAAAATGGTAGGACGTCATATGACGTCCTATCAGAACAAGAGAACCACCTTGCGCCCGTCATTGTACTATAGGGCGAGTGGAAGGTGGTTAAACATTGCTAAAATCTCTGTTCCTCACCATATGCAAATGTTTGTTTTTTTTGCTTTTGGTACATGTCTCCCAGGGCAGTGCCCATAGCTCCATACCATTAGTTTGACAACCTCCAGAATTTTAGCCTAGAAACTGGGCATTACTATTTTTTTAGCATTCAGCTACCACTGACTTCAATGGGGTTCAGCTTCGGCACCTGAACCTCAGTCATGTTCACAGAAACTGCCCCAATCCAAACTCAGGTATGTTCAGTTCATTACTACTTCACAGTTTCAGGAGACTATTTAGCATTAGATTAAATGGTAAGGGTTCGGTTAGGGTTAGACAGTAGGGAGGGAAAATGTGGATATGAAAGAAAGATGGATGAAAGGAAAAGTGAAAAGAAAAGAATGGTTAGGGAAGCGTGAGGCAAGGAAGGCAGTAAGAAGGTGGCTGGGGAGGAAAAAAAGGGGGGGGGTATAAAACAATAAAGGTGTATGGAGGAGGAAGGAAGGAAGGAAGGAAGGATGGATGGATGGATGGATGGATGGATGGATGGAAAGAATGGTTGGGGAATAGGGAGGGAAATATTGAAGGCAGGGGGAAGAAAGGAAAAATAAAGAGCATGAAAGTAGAAAAAGTAAAAGTGGAGGGGAGGGAGGAAATGAAAGAAGTATGGAGGAAAGATAGAGAAAGGATGGGAATTGGAAATAGAGATGCACAAGGAAAATTGGGAGAAAAGAATGAAAGAAGAAAGAAAATAAAAAAGGGAGAAAGGCAGAAAAAGTTAAAAGAAAGAATGGTTGGAGAATAGGGAGGGAAGTAAAAAAGGCAGTAAGAAGGAAGTAACGTGAATGAAAGGAGAAAATGTAAACGTGGAGGGGAGGGAGGAAAAGAACAGTGGGGAGGAGGAAGAGGTGGAAAGGAAGAAGGGGAAAGGAAAGAGGGAAGGAAGGAAGGAAGGAAGGAAGGAAGGAAGGAAGGAAAAGTAAAAAGAAAAATTAGTTGGGGAACAATGAGACAAGGTAGTCAGTAGAAAGGTGATTTGGGGGGGGGGGTAAAGGAAAGGAGGAGAAATAAAGCAAGAAAGGTGTATAGAGGGGGGAGTATGGAGGAGGACGGAAGGAAGGCAGGCAGGAAGGAAAGAATGGTTGGGGAAGAGGGAGGGAAGTATGGAAGGCAGGGTGAAGAAAGGAAAAATAAAAAGCATGAAAGGAGAAAAAGTAAATGTGGAGGGGAGGGAGGAAAGGAAAGCTGTAGGAAGGAAAGAAAGGATGGGAATTGCAAATAGAGATGCATAAGGAAATTGGGATACAAGAATGAAAGAGAAAATAAAATAAAGAAGGGAGAAAAGCAGAAAAAGAAAAAAGAAAAATAGTTGGAGAATAGAGAGGGAGGAAGAAAGGCAGTAAGAAGGAAGTAACATGAATTAAAGGAGAAAATGTAAAGGTGGAGAGGTGGGAGGAAAAGAGCAGTGGAGAGGAGGAAGATGAAAGGGAAGAAAAGAGGAAGGAAGGAAGGAAGGAAGGAAGGAAGGAAGGAAGTGAAAAGAAAGAATAGTTGCGAAGAGGGAGGCAAGGGAATCCGTAGGAAGGTGGGGGGGGGAGGGAGGAGGAGAAATATTGCAAGAAAGGTGTATGGAGGAGGGAGAAGGGAGGAAGAAGGAAGGAAGTAGAAGAGGGAGGGAAGAAAAGAAGAATGGTTGAGGAAGAGAGAGGGATAGAAAGGCAGTAGGAATAAAGGAAAAGTTGGGGGGTAGTAAATAAGAAATGAAACAACAGTAAAGGGAATGAAAGGAGGAAAAGAAAGGAAGATGGGAGGTAGAAATAGAAGAGTAAAGGGAAGAAAGGATATAGGGAAGAAAATAGATGAAAATATAATGAGAGGTTGAAGGAGTAGAGAGGAAGCAAGACATTAAGGAAAGAAGGGGCATGGAAGAGAAGAAGTGAAGAAAAGTTGGAGTGCAAGGAAGGCAGTGTAAACAGAAGGAAATTAAAGGTAAGGTGGGAGGAGGGAGAAAAACTGGGGGAGGGATGACACATGTAGATAATTTAAAGGAATATACATGATGATACATAGATAGATAGACTTAAAACTCTAAAAATAAATTAAAGTGTAAAATGTAATTTAAAAAAATGAAAGTGCCTTCCTAATGAAAAACAGTTTTGTTGCATGCAACAAATCCAAATAATTTTGACCTATTTATACAACTACTAGACTGCCAGAGGTAACCTTTGAGCAGCATTACATTTCAGTTAAGGAATGCAATTGGAATTTTTCAGTCAATGCCCTGTTGTTAGTGACAGTATATATATATATATATATATATATATATATATATATATATAAAACAGTTTGAAAAAAGCCATTTATCACAATGATCATTTTTAAAACAGGATGAATGAAAAATATTGCATAATCATTGTTATATTATTTGATAACATTACATTTTAAATACAATACCTGCTTTGAAAGCAAAGCACACTAGCAGTCAGATAAAAAAAATAAAAATAAAAACACAAAAACAGCCCACGTGCAGAAAGGTTGATGATTTTTTCTTTTCATTTGCAAAACCACTCGAAGTCTTTCTGAGGACAAAAAAGAAAATGAAATATTATGTGTGTGAATTTTCATGTATGACGATGAAAGTGAGTGTATCCATTATTCAGCTCAGGTCCTGTTCATTTACTCTGGAGAAGCAGAGAGTAGCAGATGACATAGAGGGAGAGGTGTGTCTAAATGTTGATGTGGAGGTTGAGACTGTGCTGAATTGGGGCTGTGCTGTGCTGATGTGGTGCTGTGAACAGCTGAATATCTACTCCGAGCAGCTGAAATGATCAAAAAATGAGCCTTGGCTGGACAGACACATCCATATCAGGTAGGAGTTCTTTTACATCCAATGAGAATAAAAGTTTGCATTGAAAGAAAAAAATATGATTTCTATACAGTGTGTTTCTATTAAATATGTTTCAGCCAGCTTTATGCTAGGAAAACGTATTTACATATATAGTGACTGTAGCAGGATTTATGAGATAAGACAGGTATGAATATTGAAGACATTCTCAAAAACATTTACATGCTTTCGGCTTGCATGACAATCTCATTTATTTCTCCCAGCTGGGCATTGCATGTGAGGATTTAATTCAGTGTAGATAGCTTGGAAAATTGAAAGTGTATGAGATTGAAAGTGTGCAGACGTTATAGGTGCGCTCTTCTCCCTTCGCAGGTGTTCAAATCCTGGCTGAGACAGTCAGTAGGGATTCTAGCCTGGCAGGATGAGCTGTGATAGTCTAATGTTTCAAAGTTAACAGGCGCAGGATTTCTGGACAAATTAGAATGTTAAAACGTTAACCTTTACATAGATGTATAGGAACGCAAACTAACTTCACTGCTTAGCTATTACATACAATTTTTTTTATCTAACTACAAAATAATGCACTCTATTTAATTTAAAAAAAAAAACAATTAATGTCTATATTCATTTTTTTTTATTTAATTACAACCATATTTAAAATAACCTGACAGCAATTGCAGTCAACACAACCAAATAATATCTATATTTATTCTGATTAATTATGTATGTATGTTTCCTTTTAATTTTTAGGGGTTTTGTAATTCAGTATAGAAGAACACAGTTTGATGTCCATAATAACATAGCAACAGAGAATGCATACATGTTAAGGTGACATTAAATATTTTAGGCAAAATAAACTCAGTTTGTGCTGAATCGTAAGCAAAAAATAACAAAATTCTCGCATGCGGTACAAAGTCTATATGCCATTCTATTCTTTTCTCTATGGTCAGTATTATTAGACGAAAGTAGAGTCCAATGAAGAGACAATATCTAAGTCTTTAATATTTTACAAGGGTTGCAAGTGCAGGCATTAACATCACCAAGTTATGGATGTAAGTGATTAGGTCTGTGCTAGTTGTTCTCTGTCTGTTGTGATTGCGCTGTTTGTCTTGCTCATTTTAATATAGTGGAACAGAGACTGGTTTGGCTGAGCTGTGTGCGTAGTACTGAAGGTATTGGCATGTATCTTCAATACCCCATGCATTTATTTCACTAAAGCATTGAGAAATCACGCAGAGCCTTTTAATCATCGCTAAATTCATTTAACGACAGCCACATTTAGAAAAGGATGTTATTGTAGGGGATTAACATTTGAATTTTAGCAAATGATCAGCTTCAATTAATGTATGCAAATGTATATGACAGCTTGCAGAAGCAAGGTTGCCTTGCTGTTATTATTATATCGCGGTTAAGGTATGCATATTTCTCTACTTTAACTTCATGGACCATCAGTCTATGCTTGCTTTAAAAGAAACTGGGTCAGTTATTGCTTCTGACATGTATCCCTTTTTACAAAAAGCCCAAGGTCATCAATGCTTTGCTTCTCATCGTCAAGGACATGGAATGGTGGTCTTCTTTGTTTTGGGATGACATTGAAGCAAATCAAAATTTAGTACTGAAATTGGAAACTTTATTTTGAATACTAAGCTTTTCTGTTGACCTATCTCCTAGGTTTGGTGAACCAATGTCTTGAACTCATTGATATTAAGATTTTTCCATTGGATTTTGAAAATGTCTGCCAATTAGATATTCAGCGTCAGACACTTTGGATGGTGTTATTTGACTTTTTTGGAAGGTTGTGTGTTATATTTATGTCTAAATTGGAAGGATATACGTTATCATCATTGAAGCTATTACCTTGGATCATAGTACACCTGTAGCTTCAAAGATTTGTCCACCATATTGTCTTTATATCCCTTCATTTGTTACTCTATATGTTTCATACCTACAGTATACTGTAGGCATCTGTTGGTTGCAATGATTGAATTCCACTCTTTGCAAAAATGTACAGCAATGAAAATGATATATGCAAAAGAAAATAAAGCCCTTAGAGACTCATTTTTTATTTGCATTCTAAATAGCACCAGATTAAAAGAATGAAAGTCTGTGTTCCTCTTCTTGCTCTGCAAAACATAATCAAATCCAATTTTTTACAAAACCTAAATAAATAAATAAAACTACCCAAACCTTCCATTTGATCATTTATTATATTTATTATACAAATGTCTGCAATTTTCTTTAACACATTTCTATATATTTGCACCTGCTGCAAAATATTGCATGCCTTAATTTTTTACATGTATCATTTAAAACTGTTGATTATTCCCATTTCTAAAGCAGCTATTGAAAGAACTTGCAGCTGTACATAGAACTGTTTCTTACCCCTTTGTGCAGTAGAAAAAATCAGTGTAGGAAAAAAATACCTAAAAATAGAAAAAAAAAGTATTTCACACAACAACCAAGCTCATTCTAGCACTGTCATTTTTCAGGTGAATGGTAAAAAATTAAAGGGTGCAGTTGACTTGTAGCTATGAGAAACACATCCATTATGCCTTCTTCCAATACAAAGGTGTCTCAGTGTATAGAATGTCTTAGGGTTCTCTATAGCTTTTAGATTGTGTTGTTATTTTTGGCATTTCATACAATGTATGAGCTCTATGAAATCATATGAATAAACAGGGCCACAGTTTGCACATTTAATGGGTTGAATTGGAATGGGCAAAGATCCTTTCCAGGTGAATTGCTGTGGTATATTTATTGACTCGTTTCCACTGAATATGTATGTAGATTTGCGTAATCTATGGTCTACTGGCAATTTATGAATCCCAGAACCCAGAATGTATTATTTGCTTAATATGCCTAGAGTGATGAAAATTGGTGTGTGAGTATAGCCATTCAACAACTGCTATTCTCCTGGAAAATATCTCATCTAATCCTATATTTTTATAAAAAATCTGCAATCCTTTTTTTATAATTCTATGGTTGTACATAGAATTAGGTTTGCTATACACAGAGAAACTCATGCATAATCCAGGTGTTTTCAGCTCAACCACACAACAATCTCGATCCAGAAGAAGCACTAACAATCATCGTTGGAACTGACCGGAAGTTGCAATGCGCTCAGAGATGGTTTAGTGGCTAGGAAGTTGTAGTACAATTACTAGTGTTTCCTGTTTGATCATTGGAAATTAGTATATGTCTTTCTTTTGTCTGCAGTAGGGAGCTCCCCCTGTGTGCCCTGAACAATCGATATGCTTGACAAAGGGGAATAGAATCTTGATCATGGATTTGATTCTTTAAAAATGAGCAGTCCTGTCCCCTTTATATGGTTGATCTATCACTGATAACAATGAATAACATGAGTTTCCCTAAGCTCACTCAATTGCTACACCTACCAGGGAACTACTACAATCCATCCCCCTAATCTGGGTGATGCAGGCATGGTCAATGCACAGTAAAGGGTTTGTTCCCTTTCTCTGTCAATGGAAAATCACAGAGATTTTGTAGCATATTAGGAAATTTCTCTGTGCTATATTGAGCACTTCCAGTGCTTGAATAGCTAATTATCATTTGTGAATTAACTCTTACACGGCACAGTTGTCTCAGGTATTAACTGAGCTACTTATATCATCCACAGAAGTTGACCTTTGGCCACTCTCAAACAACTAGATCAGGAACATCTTTTATGTCAGATGTTCCTTTGAATGTCATTGAATTGAACTTAACAAAATAGAATAGAAGGAATTTGATAGGTATAGACAAATAGGCGAGTAAATCCATGAATGAAAATCTGATTTAAATGAATTAATACTAATGATCTAACTGACTAAAGGTTATTTTAGAATTGACAACTATTGCCTATAAAGATTATGCTTTCCCAACACTGGCTTGGCTAATGCCATCAACTGAAAACATACATAGGAATTTGGAGATATTTCTGCCTTTTCAGAGCTTCAAGCCTTGTATATTGACCATCTGTAAGTAAAAAAATTTTTTTGAAGAAAACCATCCAAGACATAGTTATAGGCTGGAGTAAGTTGTTGACCAGCCCATATTCTTCAACTGAAGAGTAGTCTGCTTGGAGGTTAGCCTGGTGGTGCTTACTCTCATTACAAGACTGAAGACAGAAATGCAAGTTTAAGGGCTAAGTATTGAGGTAATAGGCTTAAGATGAGGGTTAAAGTGGAACTCCAGCTTCTATTGTTTTACTTAGCTAGCCTTTCAGTAGGAAAAGGAACTTCCATCCTTCATTTACTCCTCACTTTCTTTGTCTTTTGTTCTGCTACCAATGCTTCCAAGTTATCTCCACATCAATGTCAGTAATAGAATTTCAAGCTGTGTGACAGGAAGAATCACTTGGCATTTCCTGGCTGCTTTTGTTTACACCCCCACTCCATCATTAACCAGGCTAGATGGGTGATGTAACAATAATCTTGAGGCTGTAAGTGGGCGTTACAAGTGGCTAAGTTATGTGATTAGGTTGCCACAACAAGATGATGCTGGATGAGTATTGTGCAGTGATGTAGGTGTAGCTGTAGGATTAAGCAGTAGACAGCAGCAAAAAAAACTTGTTCTATTGAAGCTCAGGAAGGAAGGTACTAGGGGCTTGAGTTAGAGGATAATGTTGAGGGTTATGATAAAATTTGGGTATGGTGTCACAGCTTAAATTGAACTCAGGGCTAGGGTTCGGTTCCGGGGTCAGTTTGAGATTTCAAATTCGGCATTACAAATGTGAGGCAATACCAGTCCCCCCCCACCCAGGGACTTATAGTTCCATGCATTGCAGAAACAAGGTTCTGGTGATTTGGGTCACGCTTGTGGTCCCTCTCTGATGATATACTTACTTATCGGGCTTCAATGTCTCTCCTTTTAGTAAGACGTGATCGCTGGATTGGTATATTGGCCCGGATGGGCTCCGGTTGGATGTTTTATCTTGTCTTTTGCCCTGAATATCCTGATGATACACTGATTGTAACCTTTGTATCTGGATACATTTCTATTAACTGTTATGGTTGCTGCCATGTGTCAATAAACTTAAATTTGTAAAAAAAAAAAAAAATTGGCATTATAGGGGTTAAGCTTAGTTTTAGGCCTTTGGACACACCAAAATCACCTACTTGTGATATTCACCAAAGCCAAATACATATAATCAATAAAATGACTCTAAGTTATTGGCACTAGAGCTTCATGTGCTGAAAACCAATCTCTACTTCTCATACCAAAAACAAATGCACCAATTATCAAAAGCTGATTATCGACACATTTTGCAAGGGTAACTCAAGTCATGCCTGGTTTGTTATCTGTGCAGCCAGAGTCTGTTATGTGAATGTGACATCTATCAGAGAGGTTTAGGGACAATAGGATCATTGAATTGCACTGTAATACATGGCTTTCTTATTACTGCAATATGTTATCTCCTTCTGCCACAGCATGCACCTACTTATTGATGAATTCTCTGCAGTAATTGTAATTGATCTTTGTGACTGACAGCATGATGTGAAAGATGTATGACAAATAGAAAAACTGGACTCTAGCATTATCCAAACACTTTCCTGTCCTGGAGCCCCACTAAAGATTTCTGGCTGCAGGAATCTGTTGTGTTTTAAAGGCTCTAAACCTGCAGCTATGGAGGTAAGTAAAATCATATGACAAGAGGTTGCAGTGCCAGAAAACGCACTGTTATACATTTTCAAAATATGTCTGGCTGTGAATTGTGTAAAACTCAGACGAAAGATGTAACAACATTCTGACTCCGGTACAATTGTAATGCTTCCCATAAAGCTCAATGTATTTGCCTGAATATGCTGTGTAGTTATTGCCTGCTGACACATATTGGCTAGTGGTTGTTTAGACTTTAAGTAGCCAGAAATTAGATTGTTTTGAGATGTCTATAAATTGGTTGGCATCCTAAACCTGTCTTAATGGGTAAAGGTTGACATTAGAGATTCTACCACTTTAAAAAGAACATGTCATGTTTACAATACTTAAATGGCTTACAATTACAAACATATTTTTTGCAAATTAGCTTTTGTGATTATAACTATTCTATATTAACCAGTTTTTTCCAATGACTGCAAATACAACAGTGTTTGTAAGATATCTTTTCATTTTATGTAGACTTGGGTGGAACACAATAAATGAGTTTCTTTTGGTTTATGAATGAAGCATTAGTTTTCTTCATGGTTGCTTTCATTTAAAATTAAAAATTAAGCCTTGAAATACAGAGACCATAGCCTACATGCTCATGGCTTCACTTTTTTTTTATCTGGGAATGACTATGTCTTGGGCCACATTCTGATGGCATTGGTTCTTGTAAAAAAAATGTTATTCAGTCAAATCACGTTGGAGGTCCCCACCCAAGGACCACTCCTCCCTGATGCTTTTCACTCTTACAGGCTTCATTGTAGAGGTTTGTGATATCATCAGAGTACGGCCCTTGATTTGTCAGAGTGGCATCACATGGAATGGGGATCGTTTCCTTTGGCCAGCAAATGATAACTGGGGCTGGAGGGTATGAGTGAAGTCTTGAAGCAGAGCCTCCTTTCTGGATTCTACTAACAGTAGGCATTGCTTTAGTCAAAGCTGGATTTCTACATGTCCAATGAAGGCTGTGGCCCAATGCAGTATGACTACTAGGTGCAGTACACAACCATCAATGCAACATGTTTCTGACCATCAGCAGCACATTCTTGTACATAATTAAAGCTTTCAGACTGCTGCCCTACTTGACAGAGTAATCTATCTGGATTCTCATTTTTGCTTGTGCATTTTTGACAGTGGAAAATTGTACTTTTTACTTAGAGTACGTCACTTTGGGTCAGTATACATACAACCAAAATACTAGCAAAAACGGATGACTACTCTTTTAGTTGTAAGGTCTAGATGTACTGAAGGAGAGTTGACGAACTGTTGCTTTCATCCTCCTCAATGCTAGACTTGGCGCTCCTTGTGTTTTTAACACATCTAAACCTGTTAGTATGTGATACTAAGGTTAGCCAGTTAACTGAGGTAGGAGGGTTACGGCACAAGCTAGTTAGTCTAGGAGGATAGGAAGTTTAAATTCAGCCTTGTCTATAGTGAGCTGATGTGCCCTACCCTGTTTTTTGGTGTTCTGAGAAACAACTTCTTCTTACTTGTTTTTAATGGAAAGGTTAGCCTGAACATACCCATTGTATGCTCCTCACAGCCTTTTTCATAGATAAATCTCAATGTATCAAAGTTCCACTACTAAATTTAATGGAATTACTTTATCACAGGCATCAGTTAGAGTCAAATCTACATTGTTAGTTTGAAATGTATTTATGATACAACTAACAGAGAGAGGAAGTTGCACGTGCCAGACTCAGGTATTAGACCCATCCATCCCACATGTAAGAAGCTCATTGTAATCTGGCTTCACTGGATTACTGAGGATATAGATAAAGGTAAATTGAGTGTACATTTAGGTACAGCTAAACATTCCCTGCATAGAATTGCCATTTCATTTGCCACCTGCAATTGTTCCTTAATTTTAAATCAAGGTGCTAAAAACTAATAATTACCAATTATTACTTCTAATGGTAGGGAAAGAAGACAGTGAGGACAGTGTTCCCATTTTTTTCCTGGGAGAGAGATGTTATTTACTGTATCACCATATTTTACGTGATTTTAAATGTAAACTGTCATGAAACAATATGGAGGCTACCAACACTACCCTCCTCTTGATATTGCTAGGTGCCTAGCTTCATAACTTTCTAGGTACCTTTCTAGTCCTCTCGATACTTTGAGGAATTAATTGTCATAAAATAATGCTTGGGTCAAGTAACAATAGCGCAGGCTACTTTGGTACTTGGGATAGAAGGTTGGGGGGCAGTAGGGGCGTTGCTAAGGAAAACAAAACTGCTACATTTCTAGTAAGAAGAGATGAAGTCAAACCTCAGAACCTAATCATAGATTTTTGTGCACTAAGAAGCATTTGCTTAGGAGTCCTAGTAGTGTAGATTAACCCAGTTTGCCAAATACAGCCAAAAATCCCAGAGTTTCTCCTCAGCTAAAACTTTATAGCACCACTGATAACATTAAGGCTGTTGTTATTATTATTACTATCGTTATTGCTACTACATTTAAAACTTTTTCCACAACACCGATCCCTTGTAGTGTAGCACGTTGACTATGCTAACAGTTCTTGTTGCCTGACCTTTATTTAGACATACTTTATGTAGCACTTACCCCTGAAGAGGGTACAGGTACTTGATGTGTTGGGTTCCCTTTTCCTGTGTCCATGACTCTGCAAACAGCTCCACACACACTGACACAGCTGGCTGAGTGGGGAACATTTACTCCAGATATCTGTTTCATATACACCCCAGTGGCTCGAGGTGCATAGACACCAGCAACTTTTTACGTAATAGCAAAAAAAGTATATTCCAAAAGTGTAAACAAAGAAGAAATATACTGTAATGAATAAAGTGTAAGAGAGTTACACTGCAAATGTAAACAGTATACAGTAGTAACAATAATGAAGCAATAGGAGTAATATGCTGCTGCAACAACTGTTATAAAACACAATCCCTCCCAAACCTGTAAAATCTAACTGGGGGATGTAGATACAGTGTATGCCACAATAACAGTTCAGCAATTGGTGGTATGCTTCCCTATATTTTCTGATATATGCTGGGGCCCAACCATTATGGTGGAGAGCTGATGGTAATATTCCTTTAGGAATTGGTACAGGCACTGCCACTGTATTCCTTACAAACAAATCTGTCCCCATTTTATCAAGGTGTAATACAGGGTTGGCTAGTAGCCTGCCTTTCCCCACTTTGTATCAGCAGGGGGATCTCCTTCTGCTCACTGGAAAAGTAGACCCCTGTCAGTGCCCATCGCTGCTACTGTGTCTCTCTTTCACTCAGGTGCAGTGGTCCCCTCACAGCCTCAGTTTTCTTTGCCAGATATCTTCCCCCAGCCCAGCAAAGTTGCAACCTCTCTTCCATTCTTGCACAGTGCCTCTGAGAGATGAAGTATAAGAACAGAACTGTAGTACAAGTTCCTTTGGGGACAACATCTCCCACAGTCCTTCACACTACTCCTCAGAGTCTCTAGCAGTTCACATCCTCAGTGCACCCCCTAGTGGACAGAGAACGGCTTAACACTGGCAGATTTATGTACTGCAAAAGGAGTCTGCATCCATGCCTGTAACAGTTCCCTCTGCAGCCCCAACACAGAGTTTTCCCAACAGAGATGCAGACTGGGCTACAGATAGGTTAAGATCAAAGACACATGTTGTCACAGTTGACACTGCAAGCTGCTACAGAAAAAGTTAGCCAGAAGCCAGATCAAAATGTTTCTATGGACTCTCCTAATTCGTGGTTATGCCCCTGTTTAGGCCAGTCTGTCAATAAGCACTTTGCGACCTTTAACTGTTGTTGAAAGTGTAGTCTAAATGGTGCCTGAAAAAAGGACTATCCGGTGCTGACTTAAGCTTTATTTAATTGATGTGACTCTGTAGAAATATGCAGATCACTAGTTAAACGATTAAACGAAGCCAGTCCTGGCAAAGTGACAGCCAGATAAGTGGCATCTTCTGAAGGTGGTCAGCATTGTTAGACAACAAATTCCTCTACTGACACCTTTTCTTTAAGCACCAATATCAATATGGAAGCTATGTGATCATTTTCTGAACTCAGATAAATGAAGCACACAAGTCTACACTTGTTTATATTATTCAAGCTACATGTATTTTACCAATGCACAGCAAAGCAACACTTTTTATTACTCACTGTGACCTCACATAAAACTTGCTGAACCGCTGCTCCAAGTGCCGATGCTGATGTTGAAGTAATCCACTGTTCAAGAGGGTGCAGGTGTAAATATGCTCAACAAGACTACAACAGACTATACAAATGCAGCAAACCAACAGCTATAGGTGTATAAGAGGTAAGTAAAGTGGCCTCAGCCCTCAGATGGCTATGATACAATTGTGGCCAATGGGAGGAACCAAAGCAGCAAGTTTGCTTTAATGTAACCTCCTCCACAACATATACTTAAATTTCCTTTGTACCCCACCACTCCAGTCAGCTGCCAGGAGCAGACAAAAATATGGAGGAGCATGTAATTCACTACATTGGACAGTGCTGGGTCAATCACCAAGCTCCAGAACTGCCACATAGGGAGAGTTCGTTGACCTGTGTAAGCTACAACCCAAGCCACTCTTGGTGGCCACTCAAGGTGGCTTCTTCATCTCCCAACAGTACAACAGAGCTGGTCGGGAGTAAAGAAAAGATGAGTATATGCAACAATGCACATGCACAAGAATTGGAATGATAAACAGAAAGTTTATGTGAAACACTGAAAAGAGCCTTGAAAACTATAACTTACACATGTCTCAAATCATTTAGACTGTTAACTTAGGTTCTGCATGACATTGTCAGAATAGTAAGGTGGCCTGCTTAACCTATTATGGCTATGATTAAAGGTGGACAAATGTGCAACTGGCATACTACTTCCCCCTTTTTATCACGGGGTACAATAGTACACTGGCACATAGACCACAGTCTACTAACTTTTTTTCTGCTATATAAGTGATTAATTTGTAATATGAATGTTGCATTGGAGTTGATTTCTAAAAGTAGAGAGTGCAAAATCTGGTGTAGCTCTGCATAGAAACCAATCAGCTTCCAGTTTTTTTTGGTCAACGCTTCATTGAACACACTGAAATTAGAAGCTGATTGGCTAGCATGCACAGTTGCACCAGATTTTTCACGCTCTACTTTTAGTAAATCAGCCCCATTGATCTGCTAATTTGAAGGTTTGCAATTTTTGGCAAGTGGGACTATAAAGTCAAACAAACCATGATTATGCAGCGGTTACATTTTTATTAATATCATTGGTACGATGCAAATGTAAAGGTAAAACACTTGTTTTCCAAGATCAGACAATGTTTTCTCTTTGGAATTGTGTGCAATTATTATATACATTATCCACTGATATTAATTATACAGATGTAAAAGAGAACGGTATGAGCTGGCACCATATTATTAATCACGTTTGTTCATCACAATGCTTAATGAGCTTCTTATGGCCAGTTTTTTTTGTGAATGAAAGGAGTTTTTTACTTTGTCCCCCCCCCCCCCATTTCCTTTAGACATTGCTCTCTTTTCTTAGTGGTGCTCAATACTGAGGCTAGATCTTTTCAAGCAGAACTGCCACCTAACCACACTTCGTACTTAGAGCAGTGACAGTACACCTTTTGACCAAATGATGGCAATACAGTGTCAAGCAATTTTTAGTCAGATATATTTCTTTTTATAATAAAGACATATTCAGAACATTTTATAGTTGGTAGATGAAATAAATACATGGATAGAATGAATAAAATAAGCAGAGTAAGAGTATTTTTATGCAAGAACCTAGCACAGCTTTAGTGAAATGGAAGGCTACTTCTGGAGACAACTACCTGACATCTTTAATGCTGAAAATGGCAAAAATTGTCTGCCTAGCCCTTAGGCACAATGAGAATTTAGCCCTTGTGCCTCAGATTCCTGTATTTTTGTGTGGGGGGAGAGCACAGGTCGGCTTTCGGGTAGGGTTGTCACCGCATCCCTTTAAAACTGAACACATATTATTAACTAGGTTCTGTGGATGATTAAGGTAGTAATTAAACTCACTTAGTGGCTTATCTGCATTAAATTAGCCTCAGAATTAATTAATATGCATTTGATTTTAAAGGGATGAGGTGGCAACTCTAGCGTTTGGGGCATTCATCCCTTGGCACATACAGCCCTAAACATCAGCACCACTCGGTTCAGCCTCCAGGCTGTCCAGATGCCACATTTGTCTGCTTCTCATAGACTTTTACTGGATAATGTCAGCAGAGATGGATGGGGCACCTGTGCCTTCCACCTGCATGAAAACACCTGAATCTGAGGCTCTGAGGAAGGGACAAGTCCCCGAAATGCGTTATCCCCAGTGTTCCTGTGGGGATAACCGAATCAGGCAGACCGGACATTGCTGTTCTTTATCATGAGCCTTTTTACTATTGTCGTCTGAGAGTATATCACTATCTGCTACTTTTATCAATAAATGTCATTTAGGTAATGCACTAGACCGGTGCACCCTCTCTTTGTTTTCTTTGCGACTAACATTTTCAGAAAGGTCAGCAAGGACAGCCTCCGAAGTCTCGCTTTTCATCTTATGTATATAGAACGTACTTGCCTGGCAGATAATAAAAGATTATATATTTATTAACCTTTCTTTACCTTGTGACTGCTTCAAATTATTCATAGTGATTGTAAAGGATTTTTGTAAAAATAACAAACATCTCTATAACTACCTGCTCCATGCAATTGAATTACACAGAGCAGCCCCAAACCTCCTCTTCTTGGGTCCCCTGCTGGCGCTCTTGGCTCCTCCTCTCTGTGCAGTGCCCCATAGGAAACCATCGGGAATGAAAGGAATGCATTAAGGTAAAAAATGTTTAGGCTTTAGAACCACTTTAAGTCCAGTCCCTATTTTTCCCCATATCATTTTGTTGTTGCATCTCCTTTATTCCTGGCTCCTTCTTTCTCATGGTTTGGAGCTTTCACAGTGCTAAGGCCTTCTTACCCATGGCTATGTGACAAGGCTGTGTGCCTGAACATCCAATTACCAATCCAAAGCAATGTCACATGAGAAAAAGAAGGGGCTAGTCACATGCCCTGTGCTTGTGAGTACTGGAAAGGGTGTCACCTAAAACAGCAATAAATCCAAAAGCAAACATTTATTTTATTGCAGTTGACAATTAAATGTGATGGCTGTTTTGTTTTTTAGGTTTTCTTTCCTTTTTTTTCACCTGGTGATCCAGCTAGTAAGTCTGTTATTTTCCAGCAGAACACACTCTCCTGCAGAAGTAAAGAGTTAAGTGTGTTAAGTTTCAGTGACAGTTAAGGGTGTTGGGACAAACTATTTACCACTGACAGGTGTGCTTACAATGATTTATTTATTCAATAAAACCTTTATCCCAAAAGAAAAACAATGTTGCTGTAACTGCACAGTGAGCTAGCATCTGATTTCAATTTGTTAGTGTATCTAAATCTGCTAGTACATGTAACACTCCCCCCCCCCCAGATTAAAAATCCTGCTGTCTGTGCCCCTGTGCTTCTTCATCCAGGAGGTGGCAAGATCAGCAGGTGAAAAAAGAGGGGGGAAGACTAAAAGGAGAGCTAATGCAGCCATCACAACTAAGGATTGCCAA
Source organism: Staurois parvus (assembly GCF_062004578.1). Lineage (NCBI taxonomy): Eukaryota > Metazoa > Chordata > Amphibia > Anura > Ranidae > Staurois > Staurois parvus. The sequence continues at coordinate 3,487,464 of NW_028318005.1, forward strand.
ATTGCAATAATTTACATTTTTGGTTTTGGGTTTAATACTGCTTTAAGCAAACCTGTTACTGTGTGGAAAATGCATACATTTACTTCTGTCATTGTTCACATGGGATTCATATATAGGCCTTTTATAGGCAAGTAACTTAAAACTTTCTCCCTATGGTCATCTCATGTGAGCAGTAGGAAGTTGGACTGTTACTAGCATGTATTTGAGTTCTAGAAAAGATTATTTCATGTATGTAGCACCCTCCTAGTCAGCTAAGGTGGAGCTATACTCCAATTGTTGGCAAGGAAGGCTGAGTAGGAGCCTGGGTATGATAGCTAGCTATCAAATTATGGTCAGAGCTGATTGGCTTTGCAGAGCAGCCCTCTGGAATTTCCCCCTGCTCTAGAACTTTGGAGAATGGTCTAGAAGCAATGGGTGGATCTGAGGAGTAGCTGGTCTGTACTCTTTGAGGATCCTGGCCAATCTCCAACAGGAGGCTTGGCAAAGGGACAGGACAACCTTTAAGAGTGACGGAGCCTGCACAGCAGCAGGAGAGTTCAGGTGGAAGAGGAAGATGTGAAGCTGAGGAGCAGGAGCCTGGGAGGGGGCCCAGATGGGAGAGGGGCTCACCTGCAGGCAGAAGGACCTGGGCAGGCTGAAAACGTAGGACTTTACTGGCCCCCTGAGAGAGGACCACCTGTGTGGCAGGGAAGGCCTGGTTGCAGCCACCAACCCAACAGCAACACAGGAGAAGAACTAAGAGAGGGCACCTTCACCCTCTGGACCAGTTAGGAGAAGAAGGCACTCTAATGGGAAGCTGGATTAACCTGCCACCCAGGACTGTTTCATTATTTATGTGGCAGATATTGGATACCCTGCTCAGGTATTCCTCCAGACAGCTGGGTAAAGAAGAGGATTTATCTGGGATCTGAGGTGGTACTACAGGAGATGCTGGCTAGCTCTCCAGAAGAGACTGGTGGCTGTAACCACTGTACATATAGTTCAGGAAGTTTTCCTCAGTTTCTCAGTTCCCTTGGGCATCCTGTACACCCCTTGCTCTATCCAAGTAGAAATCCCCCAAATAAACATCATAAAACAAGCTCAAGGACTGGTTACTGACTCTTGAGTGCAAGATGTTGTGACGATGCATGTATCCTGACTGTGCAGGACTATAGGGGGACCCAAACCTTCAGGGGTTAGTGCTACATGTACACAAGCACAACAACAGGAAAGAGCTTTAAAAAACTTTGGAGTGGTTTGGAGATATGACTGGATTTCCCTTCTGGGTAGTCCTAAGAATGTTTGTGTTCATTTTTATCTTCTTTGCAAAGTGTTCCAGTAGTCTGAAATCCAGGGGTGCTCTAGAAAGAAAATGAAAGCCAGGTCTTGTTATAGCCTTGTCCATCACCTATGCATTCCTGTTGATCCACAATATCATGGCTAGCCCACTGGCCAATAGAAAGGCAGAGTGTAGAGGAAAACATGGGGATAGGCTGCACAGCAGGAAATCATGCTTTAAGAAGCTAGAATTCTAACTAAAAAGACTAAAAAAGCATGATACATCTATGAACAATTGTCTATAAACAATTACATTGAAGTAAATTAAGTGGACTTTAGCAAAGTTTCAATATTTCCCGGAACTCAGTTTGCTGAGTGATTGTGCATTATACGGGTAGTTGCTTGTGAAGACTATGAACAAATGGAGGTACAAGAGGCAGAATTTTAGGGAAACATATGTTCTAAGGTTAAAAATTCAACTGGCAATAGCTGACACTTGGAAATATGAGCGATATCTCAAAGAGCGTCCTTGGACATGTGCGGATGATTGAAGGAAAAAAGATCAATATCCAATAAATAAGAGAGAATAGCACATTATCTGCCCATTAAAACTCAGGGTGAAAATGTCGAAGATTGCTTTAGAAGCCATATAGTGCTGTCTCTTTAGTAAATCAATCTTATCACATTCTACATTTAGCCTCCACTGATTTTCTGACCATTCATAGATAAAGCTCTCCTCACTCCATTTAATCAACGACCTCTGCTGTTCTGTATGCCAGACTAGCTACTATATGAGCCCCCAGGTTCAACAAATTGTGGGAAGGATGTGCATTTGCTGAAATAAAAGTTTGTCTATTTATACTGTTAAATGAAGATATAATATACAGTATATTGTATAAAATGAGATTTTTCAAGTAACCCAGTATTGTAATTGCTGTCGTCTTTCTAAAAAATACTAGTTGCCTCTCTGTCATGGTGATTCAATGGATCAAATTGGAGTCTCTTAAACTTGTTCCTGCTGACCAGGAACAAGTTTAAATACTCAGAAAGTATTAAAGCAAGATGTCTCTGCCAGAAATCAGGTGTTTTTGGTAGTATTGGCAACCAATATACCGTATTTTTTCTTCTTTGATAAAGTTGTAAAATTGTAACTTGTCCATATCCAAACAGAGAAATGTAAAGAGTAGAGTGTTAGACTCTCAGAAATCCCGTATATTAAATTCCTTGTGTTCATGGCAAATGAGGTTTAATGTTCAAAAATGTGTAAAGTAATGCACTTGGGGGCTAAAAATATGAATGCAAGTTACTTGCTAGGGGGAGAATCTCTGGCTGAATCCAAGATGGAGAAAGATCTCTGGGTCCTAGTAGAAGATAGACTGAGCAATAGTATTCAATGCCAAGCTGTAGCAAGCAAATCAAGCAGGCTAGTATCATGCATTAAAAAGGGAATTTAGTCCAGAGATAAAACGATAATCCTGCCACTTTATAAAAATCTGGTTAGGCCACATCTGATGTATTTTATCCAGTTCTGGTCACCAATCCTTAGGGAAAGATGTGCTGGAATTGGGGAGAGTCCAGAGAAGAGCAACAAAATTAATAAAGGCACTGCAGGACCTCAGTTACGAAGAAAGACTACAAGCACTAAACTTATTTTCTCTGAAGAACAGACGCTTGAGAAGAGATATGATAGCGGTTTTCAAATACCTAAATGTTGAACCCAGTGCAAGCAGTTAACTATTCAGTTTCAGGGAGTATAAGAAGACATGGGGTCACTCAATGAAATTGGAGGAGAAGCAGTTTAACCTTAAGATGAGTAGGTGTTTTTTGACTACTAGGGCAGCAAGGATGTGGAACTTCCTTCCACAATCGGTGGTGTCAGTGGGAAGTACTGATAGTTTTAAAAGACTCTTGGACTTGCATCTTAGTGAACACAATATACATTGATATGGGAAATGATTCATACACCCACACAGGTTGAACTGGATGGACTAGTGTCTTAATTCAACCTTACCAACTATATAACTTCAAAGTCATATTTCTATAAATTGATCATGATGCTATTTTTTTTTATGTCACACGATATTAGTGTGACCAAACCAATTTAACAAACAGTATTTCTATACATTGAAATTAGGTATAATGCACACAAACGCAATATAATACCAGTTTTTTAAAATAAATGTTAGATACCAAACATGTCAAGACTTTTTGTGTGCTTCCATAAAATAGCTTACACTTACAATACCGAAAATTGTCCATAGGGGACTCCTTATCAGCCTATACAGGTCATTAGTTTGGAGTTATTAGTAAATGATGGCCCTTAAAGATTGAGCTCACTCTGGCCTGTGTGCTGTGATACCTAATATCTGTGGCACAATTGTTATTTTCATATGTGTGTGCACCAGATGTGTGTATATGCATTTGTATGTGTATGTATGTGGGAGTGGAGGTTTTAAGAATTTTTTGTATTTTTCTATTAATTTATTTTATTATACCTATTTTTTAAAACCCTTTTTCACTTAACTTGTTTTGCTCTCACAAGTATTATAGTAATATATGATAGCATAGTTCAGGTGACAGGTTCTCATTAAGGAAACATCAAGCATGTGTTGGACCCTAATGTTACCTTTGCACTCTTCTGAAGGTGACTGAGCACATGTGAGTTTCTTTCCCAGTTAGGGAGGCTGGAGATTGACAGCTCTGAACCAAAAACTGATTAGAGCTGATCACTTCTGTGTTCATTCATCATGGGAGAACTTAAGTCCTCCCACTCTCCATTTCAACACCCACTTTGATGGCTCAGGCACCCAAGATGGACAAATATATGCAGGACACCTGGTAAAGGAAATCAGGGGGTTGTACCTACAGTGGGCTGTAGAAGTGATCGGGGGGCCTTACAGACACCTAAATCACTTCTAAAGAAAGCCAACGTCAACAGCCTGAAAAAGAAAACAAACTCCTGTTTACACGATGATGTTGCAGCTGTTGTAATCATTGTGTCAGTGGCGGCGAAAGGATTAAACTCAGAATTCAGCCCAAGAATAACAGGATGTAAATAATAGCCCATTAAAATAAAATAAAACAGCTTTTTTCCTGAACTATAAACCTTTAATCCTTTATAAACCTTTAGTAAACCTTTAATCCAGAGATTTCCCCCACAGTATTTTTTTCTGCCATGAGATGTCCTCAGTTTGATGTACAGCATCATTCAACCTACCTCCTCTAAGCCCAGGCTGTCTGTGACACAGTGATGAGCTTATCTTTCAGTCACTTTGCTTCTCCCACTATCAGAATGCTCACTGTCATGGCGCCTTGTACTGCTTCTTCCTCTTACGCTCAGTCCCTGCTGTACAGAGGAATGCAGGGGCCTGATATCAGCTCAAATTGAGGTACTTACACAGTGTTGTGGTGGTTTATGTAAGGATATATTATTTATAAAGGGCGTGTCCCTTTCCCTTAGATGAAATATTACAGTGCCTCCAGCCGTTAAAATACGGCAAATATTTAGTAAACCAATAATTTGGACACCTTGATAATTTGATCACCACTTATTATTATACCTTGAATTCTTTTAGCCAATATGATTTCGTACCATACACACAAAATTTGCCTTATAATAGATAAATATAAAAATTTATTTATGTACAAAAATTATATATATATTAACACAAAACACAAAAGACTGGTGATAAATGAATATTGGTACACACAATCAAAAATATATCCTACCAATGTAAGACACACTAATAATGTCTCTAACTAATTACATCAATCACAAATTTAAATGATATGATATTTATTAAATTTATTAATAATTAATAATTTCGAATATCTCAAAGGTTATATTCTTACATGCCGTGGCCATAGGCTTGCAAGAAGTAAGCCCTTGATATATGATACTCTGGTTATTAATATTCAATAAATTATGAAATATGGAAAAATTTATAATATGGCAATAAACAATTTTTAACAGTAACACAGTATCTGACTACATATATCTAACTATCCAATATTGTTGTACTACACTAAGGTAATTTTATGATTCTACACAACAGAGAAAGTAATTAATACAAAATCAAATAAACATCTCACCACACCCGGACGTCAGACTAGGCAACTCTCCCGTGGATTTAGCTGGCAGTGGAACGCCTTTAGACTGATATATAGGCAAGTGATAGATTCAATAGGGGAGAATGTAGGAAGTTATAAGTTTTGAGGTTTAAAGTTTTAGGAAGTTTGAAAAGATGGAAGAGTAGTTATTTCAGCAGAGATCTTCTTCAGATGTCAGGTCTTTCCATGAGGTCTTTATGAGGGTTCTTTTTCTTTTCATGAGGTTTCTTCTTTTAAAGCACATGGGCTTTTTATATCCACTAGTCCATTGTTCTAAGATACCTTCCCACCAGGCTTCCTGATTGGCTAGTTGAGAAATGTGTGTACATAAGCTATTTCTCACCTGCCCGCCAGGTGGCGGTCATGTATCACAGAACAATGTGAGTATTTGAGATGACTCATATCTTGGGTGGAATCTTCAGGTAATTTCAGGAATAAAATATACGGCTCTTTCCAGATATAGCAGTGATCATACCTATATTATTCTAAATAGGGACCATGGAATATAGGTGTATATTCAGTTATTCCTATTTGAAATACCATCCTGTTTGTTTCCTGATAAGACATGTAACTAATGCTAGTTTATAATACATCTTACTTCCCATCATCTCAATACTCAAGTTAGTGATATATATAGTTCCCATTGCTGAGTATTTAATGGTGTTTTAAAGTCTATGACATCTTATTTATAATCTGTTTCTGTAGTACATTTTTGTAATGATATACAGTGAACTTTTAGACTTAAATGTCCTGAATTTCACCTCTTGGTTTCAGCATCAACATTTCCTCTGTGTAGGGGAAAAAAAATTCTCTGTTTGCCTAGCCCTTGTATTGGACTCATGGTAAACAATTGTTAATGCTTTCACCCTTGGTGAACAATAGTAGATGGTAATAGTTTCAGAGGTTTGTTGGTTCATCACACTCTACAGGTTTTGGTTAAGCTTTCAAACAGTTGAGTTCCTGTCTCATTATTGTTGAAATGTTTACAAGTCAGAGTCCTATGTGTTTGACTTTCTGTAGGTGCATTCTCCTCACTTCCATATACAAATAGTCCTTGTTGACAGTTTAAACAGTCCCATTGTCTTGGAAAAGTCTTAATTCCCTGTTCTCTTCAGTTCTTTAACTAGAATTCTTGAAGGTTCAACCAAGACAAAATTAACTCTTAACATACGGTTCTGCTGAGCTGTTTGCTATATAACATTATGTCTTGATAAAAGTCATATTCTTGAGACATGATTCAAAAGCCCACAACAAAATCCCCCTTTGTTTTTGGGGTATAGGCACGCGTAGAGGGGTGTCTGTATCGAAAAACATGAGTGAGGCTTTTGGCTAGAGTGATTGTTCGTCTTCTCCGGTGAAGGGAATGAAATAATAAAAAAAAAAATTTCCGATAATAAAATGGCAGCGGTAATGCTGGTTGTTCCTCAACTTGACTCGGCGTCTTTAGATGGACACTTCCGATGACGATTCTGGTCTTGTGATGAGGCCGGCCTGGCCTGGCACATCCACCTTGGGGTCCATGGGTCCTCCGCACGACAGGTCTCTTAGACGGTCTCCTAGGCGGGTCTTTTCCTCTGGACTGGCCCTTGGTGGCCTGGGACATCAGGTTATCGTCTCCGGATCGATCTCTGGCATCTGGTCTTTCCCACAGGACATTATAGCTTCCTTCTAGGGTCCGGTCATTGACACCTCCGATCGCCGGTCTGGTCATAGTCTGGGCCTTCCTTTCTAAATTATTAAAATGAACAGTTTAAGTATGGGATATACATAAAATTATGTTACTGGATCCTGTAAGGCAAAAGATGAATTATATGTTTAAAGGAAGTTTAAGAATGATCTCAATATCTCCAGATAGGAATTGGTGGGTTTAGTCTTCCAACAACTGCAATTGAGACTTCGGATGGCAAGCACGTAATTGGTTGATGTGCACCCATCTATCACTGATTTCACCATACCGGGTAACCTGCAATTTATATGCGACCGGAGAGATTTTATCAATGATAGAGAACGGACCTTTCCAAGATGGAAGGAATTTCCGTTCTTTGATCTGGTCTCTTGCGAAGTTGTATAGATAGACCTTGTCACCAATCTCATATTCCTTCTTGGAGGTTTTGAGATCATAGTATGTCTTAGCACTAGTTGCAGCTCTTTCCAAATTTCGCTGGGCAAAGGCAAAAGCATATTGCAGATGTTTACGTAAATCCTCTATGTACTGGTGTGTGGTGGTAGCATTGATCAAATTTTGATCTGTAGTGCGATACAATAAGTGCTGGGGCAGTACCATCCGTCTACCTGTCATCAGTTCAAAAGATGACATTTTTGTAACTGTATTCGGAGTAGCCCTCAACGCCATCAGGACCAGCGGGAGCTTGACATCCCAATCTTTGCCTGTTTCCTTAACAAATTTCTTAAGGACATTAACGATGGTCTGATTGTATCGTTCTACACCACCACTAGAGGCTGGCCGATAGGCGATATGTAATTTCCTTTTAACCCCCAAAATTTTCCACAATTTGGCCATCACTTCGCTAGTGAAGTGCGATCCTCTATCAGACTCTATCCTCTGAGGTAAACCAAAACGTGAAAATACATGATTTATTAACAATGCAGCACATGTCTCGGAGCTGTTATTTGGTGCTGGTATACATTCGACATACTTGGTGAATAAACATGTAACTGTTAACATATACCGATTTCCTCGTGAAGATTTTGTTACGGGCCCAATAAAATCCATCTGAAGGTCTGACCAAGGCATACATATCCCCCTCTTCTGGAGAGGTGCTCTGTGAGTTGGCTTGGTAGGTTGAAATTGGGGACATATTAGGCAACCTTGACAGTACTCCTTCACATCACGTAACATATGAGGCCAGTAGGCATAATCCCGCAGGATCTCATACGTGATCTTCTCTCCACGATGACCGGAAGTGGGAGCATCATGGGCATGCTGTAGCATCAAACCTCTAAATTTAAGTGGGACGACCCATTGTTGTACGCCACCCTTTGAGGTTCGTATCAACAATCCCTGGTATAAAGAGAATTGGGATTTGGATTTCATTAAGATACGTAAATCCTCCTTCCCACTACATACTTCCTTATTTATGGGATTTTGGTTGGGATCTTCTATATGACTATAAAACAAGCCAATTATTGGGTCTTCTTTTTGGGCAGTAATTAAATCCTCACTAGGAGAATCGTGACTCCACTGTATTGCATTTGGATCACCAGCTGTTCTGGCCTGTTGCCTGGTGACAGCTTCAACCTGTACGGTACCTAAAAATTGATCAATGTCTAACAGTTCACCGGTGATTGCCCCTTCCTTGGCTAGAGAATCGGCCAGATCGTTCCCTTCTTTCTCGGCACCTAGAACCTTGGAGTGGCCTTTGGTCTTCTTGAAGTGCAGGGTGAGATCATTGGACCTTACCAGTTCATTGATGTGACAAAAGAGCTTACCATGTTTCACGGGTTTGTGATTACTCTTGTTCATGTTGTTTCGCTTCCACCTAGGGAAATACTCCACAAAACTATTCCTGACATAATTGGAATCGGTTATGATGGCACACTCTTTGATGTTGAACTCTATAGCCATCTCAACTGCTCTAAGGATTGCAGTAAGTTCAGCAACCTGACTGCTCTTTGGTCCAAGTTTGTAGCCCACAGAAATTGGGGTGACACCTTGGGTCCAAACGATTCCAATACCTGCCACTAGTTGGAGCTGTTCCCCATCCTTGTGATGAAAAGCACAACCATCCACATATACACACGGCAGCTGTTTACAGTATTCTTCATCATAAACCTTGTAGGGAGAGAACAGTTGTTCTTCCAGAAAGTCAGTGTCCGGGGCCTCCATAGCAGGCGTAGTTGCGGAACAATCATGGAGCTCGGCTAGGCCCTGGGCTACTGGACTTTCCTTGTTCTGTTTGTACCGAATTTCAAGAGGCCACCCTTGCAAAGACAAAGTCCAAGCAGTGATGCGGCTATTAGACACATTTCCTCCCTTGATACGTTCACTCTTTAAATACTGTAAAGGCTGGTGTGCCGTTTCAACAATGATTCTCTCTCCCTGAATGTAACTGCGAAAATTCTGTAATGCCCACACGGTGGACAATAGAGCTTTTTCACAGTCACTGAACTTTACTTCAACCGGGGACAAAGTTTTACTGGCATAGGCAATCACCTTACTGACATCATCACGTTTCTGGTAAAGAACAGAACTCATACTTACCTGCGTAAACCCTGTCTCTAGATAGAAATTTTTACCCCCTTCGGGATATCCGAGACACGGCGCTTGTGTGAGACATTCCTTTAATTCCTTCATGGCGTCCTCCTGTTTCTTACCCCACGACCATTCGACATCCTTCTTCAGTAGGTGAAGCAGTGGCTTGCTTATCTCGGCGTAATTGTCAATAAACTTACGCGAGTAGTTTACCATACCTAGGAATGATCTCAATTCTTTAAGGTTAGTAGGGACTTTACAGTTCAGAACCGCCTCAACTTTCTTCTTTTGTGGGTTCAAACCTTCAGCAGTAACTTCATGGCCTAGGAAGTTTACCTTCGTGCGACACCACTGGGCTTTTTGTAAGGACAGTTTAACTCCTGCTGCTTTTAATTGGCCCAGGACATGCCGAAGTTCTGTAATGTGTTTGGCCATATCAGTACTTTTGATCAGGATATCGTCCACATATGCCAACGTCCCCCTTTCGAAGGCGTCTGGCATGGCCTTGTGCATGAACACAGCAAATTCATGTCCGGAATTTATGAATCCGAAAGGCATTCTCACCCAACAATATTGTCGATTCCCAAAACTGAAGGCCAGTTTGTATTGGTCTTCCTCGCTCACCTTTATGGTCCAATACCCCTGTGCACAATCCAAAGCTGTGAAAACTTGGGATCCTTGGAGCTGGGCTAGACATTGGTCTATGTATGGGACAGGCCATCCTGACATGTACACACGCTTGTTTAGCTGACGGAGGTCAGCGCACAGACGCCATTGTCCATTGGGTTTTAAGATACCCAGGATCGGGTGGTTGTAGGAGCTGTGGATGGGCCGAATTATACCCCTTTCATGTAACTTCCTGATAATCTCAGCTAGAGATTCATAGGAAGCTAATGGTAACCTATACTGTCTTACGAATACTGGTGGGGCATCTGGATCTGTTTGGATCCTAGCGATGTGTAGGTCAGTAGTCCCACAATCGTAAGAATCCTTGGCAAAGATCTCTTGGAATTCAAGGAGAAGCTCTCGGAGCAATTGTCGGTCGAGATCACTGGCACACGCGTCGGCGAGGGCCACCATCTCTTCCACTAACTCCTTGAATCCAGGAAAGCTTTCCGGCTGACCTATCTCATATGCCTCTTCAAGTTTCGTGGTGAGGTCATTGGGTATGTGATGTGTGTGTGTGTTCTCCTGCCATCCAGGTTCTTTGGGGTACTCTTGTTCTTTGATTGGGTGATCAAAGACAATTGATGTCTCTTCGATTCGACAGGTGCCATCTTTAGAATCGAATGGATAAATGGACTCTATGGTGAAAATACCCTCTGGTAATGAATGGAATGTTTGTTCAATTAATTGTTCCTCCGACAAATATTCATCGGGGATGAGTCCAATCACCTGGTTAGTAACCCCAAAGGTATAATATTCAGTCTCTACCGCTAGACCAATAAGGGTCTCTTTGGGTAAGACGATGTCCTGATTGGACAGATTATGTATGTAAATGTACATCGGGGATTGATGTGTGTTGACTAGGGGCGTGTGTGTAATGTTCAGTCCCTCCCCCTGCATTTTATGGGAGAGGCATACTAATGCATCTGACCCCTTCAGTCTATGTCCCTTTTTAACTTGGATGGGGAGTATGAAATTATTTATGCCCTTAGGAATTGTAATCTTTTGGGCTACCTGGACTTCAACAGCATAAGGCATCTGTTGCTGGGATTTTAAAGCTAAGTCCAGATTTTGGTATTTTTCGGGGTCCCCCTTTAGTCGACTCCATAAACAGTCATTAATTAGGTCGACTTGCATTGCAAAGCGATGTAATACATCGTTGCCAAAATAAATTTTAGTTTGGGGATTATCCAAGACTAGGAACACATGGGTGGCTGTTTTGTTTCCTACAGTGACGTTTAAGAGACACCTAGCCATTGAATTGTAATCATCAGAGTCATCAAGGGAGTCTGAAATCCAATGACGCTGAGGTGTGGAGAAACGGATCATTTCCATTTCGGTCAGGTGTTTTATCAACCCATGGCTTACAAAGCTGTGTTCCTGTCTCAAATCTAGTTTGGCATATTTTGACCTATTAAGACCATTTATCCGGATGGGGATAAACAAGTCGCTGTTAACCCTTTCAATACCTGTCAAGAATTGGGTGTGATCTCCCCCTTTTCTTGGTTTATCCTCCTGATGAAAAGATATCGTAAGGATGTCATCTTGGAGGGAAATATCTTTGATTTTATCTTGGGGAATTCTAAAAATGTGTTCCTCATCTCTTCTGATAGGGTTACAGTCATCAGGTTTGATAACCGTTACATCAGGAAGTTGGCTGTTCCTGAAATGGATTTCTAATGATCCAGGCCTTTCTTCCACCAGGTGGCAGTGTTGTCGGGAATGGGGAGTTTTAAGTTTCCCATATTTAATTGGGGTATTTACCTGTGACCACAGGACTTGGTTCACACAATCAACTATGGTGTTCAGCCTTTTTAGGAAGTCCATCCCAATTATCATGTGGTGCTGTGATATGCTAGCAATGATGATGGGGTGTCTCAGTTCCTTATTACCCAGTTTCAGTTTAAGCCAGGCGGTACCCATGACTTGTAACGGGTCTCCACCTACACCAATCAATGAGCTGTCAAAACTTTTAAGTCTCGGCTTGGTGGGCATGACATTCGCCACTTTGTCAAAATGTTCCTGTGACATGATGGTTGCTTGGGATCCAGTGTCTATTAAGCCGACAATCGAAAGATCACTGGCATCCTGCACCTGCACCGTGGCATAATATCTCCCATCAGATTCAGTCAGCTCACACATGAAATTAGTGTGGTTGAAGATCTGTGGGCCCTTCAATAACCTATGACTAGCTCTTATCTCACCGCATGTGGTGGACACATCACCCTTATCCTCCCTGGTGGGATTCTTGGACTGTCTCAAGACAGAAGCACAACTAGAAGTTGGTGCTCCGTCTGGCTTGTCAATCCCGACGACTTCCGATGCCGCGACTATATTAGGGGCAATAGATGGACACTGAAAAACAGGAGAATCATTAATAACCAACAACTGGTCCCCCTTTGCCTGAGAACTAGCTTCTCCATTAGTAGGCGTGTCAGGGACGGGGCACACATCTCCTGTCATTTGACTCAGTGTCCTCCCCTGTTGGTTTAAGGCTTGGTTGCCTGTTAATTCTGTGACCCTTGGTGGGTCACAGGAGCTGCTCCTAAAAAAGGATTGGATGGAAGTTGAGTGACAAGCCTGTTCATTTGTTCAGCCATTTTGCTGACCTGTGCCTCTATTTGTCCAATACGCTCAGAGGAGTCATTCTGTTGATTCTCCCTTTTCCTATACTTGCGCTTGTATTTTGGACGAGACTGGTAATGAGACTCAGAGTCAGAACTACTGCTCTGGTCCCGACGCCATTGTTCTCTCTGAGGTTTTGGGGTCTCCCTGTTATTAAAGGGAGCCTGGGGTACTGTATCCCCCCTTTGAGCTTGAGGGTGTTCTTGGCGTGAAGGAAATCTTTGGAAGTCGGAGTTTTTATTAAAATTGGGATTCTTATTGTAATTATGGGGCCTGTTGAAATTGGGGTTCCCATAAAAATTCCCATGTTGGTTTTGGCGAGGATAATAGAACCTCTGAGGATACCATTGCCTCCTTTGATTTTCATCACTGTACTGGCCCTTACCATACTTTTTATTCTTCTCACTTCCACTACCGTAGTTCCCTGGCTTTTGTCTATCCTTTCTCACCCACTGGTTTTGGGGTGCAAAGTTATGGACCTCCTTCACTTGCTGGGCTTGAGGTACAAATCTAGGGGAACCATTGGTTTTACCCCCACGGACTACTTCCGCATATGATTTCTTCTCTGCCTGCACATTCGGATTTGGAGGGGAAACGGTAGTGGCTGCTACTATCTTGGGGCTATTTTTAGGTTCTCTTTTTATCCCGCCCTCACTGGACTGTTGGATCGAGAATAAATAGTCACTCTCTCTCACCAACCAATCAAGAGAGCATCCCTTTCTGTAATCCTTTGCAAGTCCCAATTTTATGTAAGCAGGTAATGCTTCATAGAATAGTGTCTTGAATTCTGGCTGGTTAGGATTGGGATCCTTTTCAGCCAGGAAATAGGCATTTCTGAGGACAGCCAGAAATTCTGCAGGGCTTTGGTGAGGACCACACTTTAAATTGTAGGCCGCAGCCTTGGCAGAGGTTACAGTTTTATAAGGCCCAAATTCCATGTGGCACTTATGTTTAACCTCTCTCCAGGACTGATTGGAATAGGCCCTCAAGGTCTCAAAGAATTGCCGGTATTTCTCCTCAAACACCCATGGCAGCAATTCTATTTTGGTGTGGTCATCTCTAATGCCCAGAATCTCTAACGTCTGTTCATATGTTTTCATGTGTTCGGTGATTTCAAGGGACCCTTTCTTAGAAAACATAGGAACAGTGTCCTTCAGGAACTTAATGACCTTTGGGGTGTCATATCTCCTGAATGACCCCTGGGATTTCCCTTCCTGCCTATATGAAACCTCATATTTTCCTTCAGAGCGCTCTGGAGTGTATCTTGATAGCTTAGGAGGTGACCTATATTCTGACCCTGCCTCACTATCAGATACTTCGCTGTGATGCGGGTATCTCCGCTCATCAGCCTCCTGCTTGCCTGGGTTGGTCCGGTTTCGGACCCCAGAATTTATTTGGGCCGTCAACCTTATAATCTGCTCCTCCAGAGTTTTCTGCTCAGATTTTATCAAGGTAAGTTCTGACTGGTCATGCTTATCCCCTGGGTGAACTTTAATTTTGACAGGAGATAACCTCTCTGATCTGAAGTATTCCACCTCATCTTTTAAGTCCTGATACTTCTCTTGAAGTTGTTTTAACTCCTGAAAGTTTCTTTCATACAGGTCCTGAGCACTTCGAAAGTCTCCGACCAATCTATCATAATGTTTCTCGGATTCGTCTAAACGAATACCGGCATGACCAAGCTTCCCTTTCAAAGACTCAATGTCCTGATTTTTGCTTTCTAACAAGAGGCGGGCCTCTGACAACTCTTCCCTTAGAGTCCTGGTCTGCTGGGCAGCTCCAGCGGTCATGAACCATAACATGGGCCAAGCTTCTAGGAGAAGTCTGTCACGGCTTCTATCACTTTCTGCTCCAGCAAATGCTATTAAAAACCCAACAACCTGGCCCTTTTGGTTGAACAGGTCCTCAAAGGTGCTCATGGCCTGCTCTTTTTCTTCATCCACAAATTCATTATTACTATCCCCCAAATTCAATCTCTTGCGGAGATAATTTATTACTTCATTTTCAACATACTTCTGCCAAGCACCGGCAGCTTTCCGAGCTGGCTTCATAACTTCCTGCTCAATGCCTTGAGCCGCCATATTTTCCTCGTTATGCTTGGAAGAGGTGGATCCGTGATTACTGGATGCCATTTTGATACAAAATATATGTTTGATAACGTGTACAAATATACAATCACCAGTGCGTTTTGTGTTATGGTACGATTTCTATGGATCTCGGTGGGACCTCCAAATTTATGTTGTGGTGGTTTATGTAAGGATATATTATTTATAAAGGGCGTGTCCCTTTCCCTTAGATGAAATATTACAGTGCCTCCAGCCGTTAAAATACGGCAAATATTTAGTAAACCAATAATTTGGACACCTTGATAATTTGATCACCACTTATTATTATACCTTGAATTCTTTTAGCCAATATGATTTCGTACCATACACACAAAATTTGCCTTATAATAGATAAATATAAAAATTTATTTATGTACAAAAATTATATATATATTAACACAAAACACAAAAGACTGGTGATAAATGAATATTGGTACACACAATCAAAAATATATCCTACCAATGTAAGACACACTAATAATGTCTCTAACTAATTACATCAATCACAAATTTAAATGATATGATATTTATTAAATTTATTAATAATTAATAATTTCGAATATCTCAAAGGTTATATTCTTACATGCCGTGGCCATAGGCTTGCAAGAAGTAAGCCCTTGATATATGATACTCTGGTTATTAATATTCAA
Organism: Staurois parvus; assembly: GCF_062004578.1. Lineage (NCBI taxonomy): Eukaryota > Metazoa > Chordata > Amphibia > Anura > Ranidae > Staurois > Staurois parvus. The sequence goes on from NW_028318005.1 coordinate 3,503,090, forward strand.
TAAATTATGAAATATGGAAAAATTTATAATATGGCAATAAACAATTTTTAACAGTAACACAGTATCTGACTACATATATCTAACTATCCAATATTGTTGTACTACACTAAGGTAATTTTATGATTCTACACAACAGAGAAAGTAATTAATACAAAATCAAATAAACATCTCACCACACCCGGACGTCAGACTAGGCAACTCTCCCGTGGATTTAGCTGGCAGTGGAACGCCTTTAGACTGATATATAGGCAAGTGATAGATTCAATAGGGGAGAATGTAGGAAGTTATAAGTTTTGAGGTTTAAAGTTTTAGGAAGTTTGAAAAGATGGAAGAGTAGTTATTTCAGCAGAGATCTTCTTCAGATGTCAGGTCTTTCCATGAGGTCTTTATGAGGGTTCTTTTTCTTTTCATGAGGTTTCTTCTTTTAAAGCACATGGGCTTTTTATATCCACTAGTCCATTGTTCTAAGATACCTTCCCACCAGGCTTCCTGATTGGCTAGTTGAGAAATGTGTGTACATAAGCTATTTCTCACCTGCCCGCCAGGTGGCGGTCATGTATCACAGAACAATGTGAGTATTTGAGATGACTCATATCTTGGGTGGAATCTTCAGGTAATTTCAGGAATAAAATATACGGCTCTTTCCAGATATAGCAGTGATCATACCTATATTATTCTAAATAGGGACCATGGAATATAGGTGTATATTCAGTTATTCCTATTTGAAATACCATCCTGTTTGTTTCCTGATAAGACATGTAACTAATGCTAGTTTATAATACATCTTACTTCCCATCATCTCAATACTCAAGTTAGTGATATATATAGTTCCCATTGCTGAGTATTTAATGGTGTTTTAAAGTCTATGACATCTTATTTATAATCTGTTTCTGTAGTACATTTTTGTAATGATATACAGTGAACTTTTAGACTTAAATGTCCTGAATTTCACCTCTTGGTTTCAGCATCAACATTTCCTCTGTGTAGGGGAAAAAAAATTCTCTGTTTGCCTAGCCCTTGTATTGGACTCATGGTAAACAATTGTTAATGCTTTCACCCTTGGTGAACAATAGTAGATGGTAATAGTTTCAGAGGTTTGTTGGTTCATCACACTCTACAGGTTTTGGTTAAGCTTTCAAACAGTTGAGTTCCTGTCTCATTATTGTTGAAATGTTTACAAGTCAGAGTCCTATGTGTTTGACTTTCTGTAGGTGCATTCTCCTCACTTCCATATACAAATAGTCCTTGTTGACAGTTTAAACAGTCCCATTGTCTTGGAAAAGTCTTAATTCCCTGTTCTCTTCAGTTCTTTAACTAGAATTCTTGAAGGTTCAACCAAGACAAAATTAACTCTTAACATACGGTTCTGCTGAGCTGTTTGCTATATAACATTATGTCTTGATAAAAGTCATATTCTTGAGACATGATTCAAAAGCCCACAACAACAGCTTCTATTTAAAGAATACATTTCATGACATATTAATAATTACAGAGCTGTATTAATTTGTGTATATCTTCCTAAAGTTCTACTTTAAGTGATAATCAGTTTTCAGTTTAGGAGATTATTGTGATTTACCATATCATTGACCAGATTGAAATAAAAAAAATATGTTTCAGAAGCCTTCATAAGGTGTAATTTGGTTGAAAAATAAGAAAAGATTTTTCTTTATAAATGTGGTTTATGCCTACTAAGATCCACAAGTGCAGTTCTTTTAAAAGTATTAAACTTCTGTAAGATGTGTTTTTGTGTTCAATATATTTTTTTGGGGAGCAGGGGTTGTCACACTGTTCAGCATTAAAAGTCTTTGAAATAATTTATTTTGCTAAGTTTCCTTAAAATATGGTGATTGCTTGAAGCAAAACGAAACTGTATCTGAGCAAACTGAAGATGATATTTAATTCATAGCAACCTCACCCATCTATCATGTATCTATGCTTTATTTTATGAAGAAATCACTTTGAAATTTTGACCTAGGCCAGAAACCAGGAAGCAACTGAAGAAATGTGAAAACAAGTAATTTTAAAGCCATAGTAAACACCACGTGGCCACATTAACCTACAGGTAAGCTTACAATAAATCTTGCCTGTAGGTACAAGCAGGGGCGGACTGACCATTTGGAAACTTGGGCACTGCCCGAGGGCCCGGGGTCAGTAGGGGGCCCCATGAGATGCCCCTGGTACCTTTTTCATAGGCTTTTATGAGTTTGGGCAAGGACACAGGGGCCCCATGATCCCCTAATGCCCAGGGGCCCCATGAGTTGTCAATCCACCCCTGGGTACAAGTAATGATTCCTAAAAGGTGCACCATATTTGCGTTGTTGTTTATCAAATGCAAATTTTCAAGAAAAAACTAAACTTTCATGAATTTTAGTGCACCTAAACACAATATGTTATAATTACCTATTTTTGATGTTAAGCTGAGTAAATAGATAATTAACATGTGTTGCTTTAAAACTGTGCACACCCATGGAATGGCAATAAACTACGGCACCTAAAAAACTCCATAGGCAATGTTTTAAAAGAAAGCCTTTACAGATTCTTGGTTTAGAGTTAAACAGAAGGTCTGAGACTAGAATGATTGCTCTCAAGCTGAAATTTGTGGCAATGCCTCACATGTGTGGTGCAAGCACAGTTTACTTTATTTGTGTACGAGCTTGGGGGGGGCATGACCTTTGGGGGAATGATGGTGACATTTTTTATTTTACTTTATTATTTTATTTAAATTAATTTTTTTGCACTGTTTAGTTATTTTTTTTCTATCAACTTTATTGCTATCACAAAGGGTCTTGTGATAGAATGAGCAGTAACAGGTACTCTTTACTGATAGACCTGGGGTCCATTAGACCAGATCTCCCCTCTGCCCTCAAAAGCATCTGATCAAACCAAGATTGGTTTGATCAAATGCCTTATAAGTCAGTAATGGCTTCTAAACAGTAAACCAAAATCAGGAGTGACAAATTCCTTGTCGCTTCCCTCTTCATTCTTCAGAAGAGGAGAGGTTATGGATGAACTTCTTTTCCTTTTTGTTAGCCCGACAGAGAGCAGTGGTACCAGGCTCCCCAAATGCAGTGGAGAACCCAGGAACGGTGGCAGGATAAGGTGCCTACTTTTCTTGCCCTGTAAAAGTGATTGGCTGGCTGTAGAGCCGCTCAGGTCACTTTTACAGGAAAGCTCATTGCTGGCTGCAAGTTTTGATACCAGGATCATGGCTGCAGTTGCAGTCATAATCCTGATATCACCACTTGTTCATGAGTACGTACCGGTGCCTACCAGAAAGGATACTGGAGTACCCGAAGGAAACTTACCCAAGCTCAGGGGGAACATGCAAACTCCATGCAAATAATGTCCTGGCTGGGATTCAAACCAATGACCCTAGTGCTTCAGGATAGATGTGCTAACCACTATGCCAATGTCCTTAAATTTCTTTCTTTCCAAGGGTCTACTCCAAATATGCCATTTTAGAACTAGTAAAGTTACACTTTAAGAGTCAATGTCTGATATCAGTACACACTGTGGATCTACAAACGTATGATAATATATAATGGTTCAAATGCTGTAAAACTGTCTGAATGTGTATACAGTATATGTTAGAAGTCTTTTTTTTTATAACTTAATCTCTCCTTCAGAAGTTAGAGAAATATGTGTAAGCAATTAGTTCATGATAATTTTATAATACCACAAATCCATCAGAGGTGCCGAGTTACAAGGTTTTGACTTAAAACTGACTTTTTGGAGTTTAGAGAAGTTCATTGGAATATGGAAATTTCCTAATCTGTAGAGTATCAACTTGACTGAAATATTTCATTGTGGAAGTGTCAGTACTATTGCCAGTTGCCGGTCAGAATATTTAGCAGTGTGATGCGTACTTAAAGCTGAGGTGGATTTTCTTTGCATCAAACGAGTCTTTAATTCTAAATCTTCTTTAATATCAGATTTTGTGCTTTTGTGCTTAGCACCGCTAGGACTTTTACTTCTGTGTATATAATACTGTAAATTCCATCTGACACAGCACGTGCCTTTTGAGGTATCCGCAACAGGAACATGTCATTAAACTTTCTTAAAGTGACTCTGACACCAAAAAGTCTTTGGCTGTCAACAGTTGTTTATGGGTCGTATCATTTCTATAAAGTCTGGTACTCCCTCAGTCTAAGGTATACCATATATTTCTGAGATATTAAAGCTGGCCATACAGGGCTATTTTTCTTTCTTCCAGCCATCGAAAAATTAGATGGATGAAAGAATCCCCCTGCCAGGATATTGTATTCTGATAGTGGCACCCACCACTGTCAGAATACACAGATTAGAGGCTGCAGCTGATTGGTTGCAGCCGCTAATTGAGAAACATTTTTCAACATGTCCCTTGAAGAGAAGTCGATCAAACATATTTACTTTAGCATAGCTATCACTGTACTTCCGGTGGTCCGATCCCGGATCTTCAGGACTCAGCAACCTGAAGCTGTAGAGTTGTGTGCAGCCTCTCTGTCCTCTCCTCTTGCTCAGTTATGAAGCTCTTAGTATTTTGTGAACCCGTTCACAAAATACAAAGCCTCCTGTTAATGGACAGTGGAAGGGAGGGATGGGCAGTGCAGCTGCTGTGTGAGAAAGCAGCATCTCCTGTCAGAGCACTGGAAGTATAGTTAATTCGGTACTCTAGGAGCTCATTAAAACTGTCAATTATAATTAAAAAGATAATTCAATGAAGTGGCATGCACCTGGTTGGGCTTTGCCTATTGTATAGTGAACCAGCACATTTTAGAAAATGGCTGAACTCCAGGCAGATATAAAAACACAAATTAATACAGCTATGTAATCTTAAATACATTTGTAAATGTATTTTTTAATTCAAATAGAGTAGCTACCTTAATTTGACCCATGATAAGCCTCATGCAATGCACTACACAGCAAAGCTCAGGCTAGAAAAAGGTAGATGAAATATTTTTACTGAGTGCCGGTAGCATAGCTATCGTTATACTTCCAGCGGTCCTACCCTGGATCTTCAGGTCTCAGGATTCTGCAGTTGGAGAGTTGTCAGTCTGTCCCCTCCTCTTGCTCAGTCATAGAGCTCTTTGTATTATGTGAACCCATTCACAAAATACAAAGTCTCCTGCGAATGGACAGTGGAAGGCAGGGGTGGGCAGAGCGGCTGCTATATGAAAAAGCAGCATCTCTCCTATTAGAGTACTGGGGTTATAGTGAAAGATGTACTCCAGGCACTCAGTAAAACTGGCAATTATAATTAAAGAGATAATTCCATGAGGTGGCATGCACCTGGCTGAACTTAACCTATTGTATAGTAAGCCAGCACATTTTAGAAAATGGCTGGACTCCTGGAGTTCATCTTTAAAGCTGAACTCCAGGCAGATATAAAAGACACAAATTAATGCAGCTCTGTAATCTTAATACTTTTGTAAAAAATTTAAGGCAAAGTAGAGTAGCTTCCTTAATTTGACCCATTATAAGCCTTTTTGCAATCAACTACACAGTTCAGACTGGGAAAGGTAGAAACAGCTAGTGTCCATGCATAGGCTGGGGAAGGGCAAGACCTCTAAGTGTTAATTAAAGGCAGCAGAGAAAATGCAGACAGGACTGTGCAGCACAGCTGTATAAATATCAGGACTGGATGATTGGAAACACAAACCTTTTGGCAGGTAAGCAGTTTCCTTAGATCTTTTTCATATAAGCATTAAGTTGTTTGCCTAGAGTTCAGCCTTAAACCCATTTCATATTATAAAATCACTCTCAAACAAGAAGAGTCTAATGACTTCATTCTTGATTTAACGATGAATGTATTGATTATGCTGGAAATAATGGAGCATTAACTTCAATGTAATCTCCATCTTTATTAACTGCCAAGAACTGGTACTGTAATCTAAGCATTTCTTTACCTATACCCCGGCCTCACAATTACATACCTCTATGTAGTGCATTACAACATTTCATTTGTCAGCCATTCACGCTCTTAGCTGTTATAGTGAAAATGGGAATTTTACCAAAGACACTATAGATTTTAAATGCGCTCAATATATTTACATCAGGCATATTTTAGAACATTGGTGTCCATTATTTCAAAATTTGTATGGTGGGATAGGTGGAATAGGAGCTCTCATGCAGTTTTGACTAAAACAAAAAAAAGAGGGTGGCTTGGCAGTGCCAGATTTTACGATCAAGCAGTAATAATCTCACACATGGTGGACTGGGTTCGGGGGAATGCTGGATAAAATTGAAAGGAATACAGAGTAAGGCTCAATTAGACTAACTAGTTTGGATACCATAACACTTTGCAGTTTGCTAAATATATAGATCTACTCTCGTATAATGTACTTGTATGGTACACAATACACAAACTGCTTCTCTGGCTATACAGTCCACATTTACTACCCCTCACTGGCAATAATTATTTTGTACCATCGAAAAAGGACTTTCTTTTTTACACTGGACAAATGGGGATACTTTGCAATTGAAAGATGCATTGAAAGGAACAACAATATGAGCAGGAGTTACAGCAGAAATCGGGATGTTCATTGTTAGATGAATGGAGATATTGTAAAATATGTCACTTTATAGCCTCACTACCTTGTGTCAGTACCAGGACACGAGCTAGACTTTCAAGACTATGAAAAACTCCCCTGCAGGGGTGGTCTGACAACTCATGAGGCCCCCGGGCAATAGGAAATCATGGGGCCCCTTTGTCCTCGCCCATACTCAAATCACACCCAAAAAAGCCTCTGAAAGGTACAAGGGACATCTCATGGGGCCCTCTACTGACTCCGGGCCTTCGGGCAGTGTCCGAGTGCCTAAATGATCAGTCCGCCCCTGCTCCCCTGAGACAAATTTTGCCTGGAAACAACAGTGATTGGCCAGTTCCTTGCTACCCTTGTTAAAATGATCTGTTTCACACACCACCAGTGCTCATGATAGCGGAGACTACCTGGAGGGCTCTTGTTTGAGGAGCTTGCATATGCTTCTTGAATTAGTGTACATGACCTGGCTTGCTCTGACTCTGTTCCTTTTGGGCTTTGATCTACTCATGTGTAACCCGGCTAGTCTAGTCTACACTTCTGCCTGACCCTCCGTGTTATCAGACACTCTGTTACTTCTTTGTGATGTAGGATCGCTGAACGTTATGGAGATGCGTAATAATGCAGTGGATGGCTTACAGTCCTAAAGGCTGCTCACCAGTAACTGTGGGGTCTTGCTGGACCCCCAGAGGAGTTTATTGAAGTTTTGAAAGTATGAGAGTGCCACATCAGCTTGTACAGATCTTTTGAAAGATTTTATATTGTGTAACAGCCGATGCGTTATTGAGGCTCGGCACCCCCTCTCCCCATCAAGGCTAACAAACAGACATACAGGTGCTTGAATTGGAAACAGTCTCTGTTACTTTTTGGCCTGCTCTGACCTGCACCATCTTTACACCAGTCCTTGCTGCCCTGCAGTAGTGCACCAGCCTGCTCTGCTTACGGTCCTGCTCATGGTATGTGCTATATATTATTGAACTGTCTGCATATGTAGTAGTACCTCTGAATTATTCTGCTGTCATCTATACTGTACATCTGACCTGACACTCAACCGTTATGTTTGGCAACAAACCTGCTGCCTTTATAGATGCTGTTTGATTCACAAGTTGCCCTGACTCTTTGCGTTTCACAAATCTATGATATACTTAATACATTCGCGGAATCTAGAACACCACCATATCTAAATACATGGGACCAAGAATTCAATTACACTTTTCAGGAGAGACTAAGAGTAAAAACTCTGCATCTGACAGACGCCTTAGTGACAAGTTTAACCACTTGCCCTAAAGAGGATTTACCCCCCTTGCTAACCAGGATATTTTTTGCGATACGGCTCTTACCTTAACTGACAATTATGCGGTCAAGCAACATTGCACCAAAATGAAATGTATGTCCTTTTTTCCCACAAATTGAGCTTTCTTTTGGTGGTATTTGATCTCTTCTGCGTTTTTTATGTTTTGCACTATGAAAAAAAAAGACCGACAATTTTGAAAAAAAACCCAATATTTTTTACTTTTTGCTATAAAACATATCCAGGAAAACAAATTTAAAAATCAAATTTCATCATAAATTTAGGCCAAAATGTATTCTGCTACATCTCTTTGCTACAAAAAATTTCAGTACGTGTAAATTAATTGGTTTAAGTGAAAGTTATAATGTCAACAAATGGTGATATATATATGCTGGAATTTTTATTTTTATTGTACTAGTAATGGCCGTGATACGACTTATTGCAGGACTGCGGGATTGTGATGGGCATTCTGACACTGGGGTGGAGGAACTGACTAACTGCCACTGATATCCCCAGTGACGCTAAAACAGTGATCAGTGCTAATAAAAAGCACTGACACTATACTAATGACACTGGGCAGGAAGGGGTTAACATGTGGGACGATCAAAGGGTTAACTGTGTGCTGTGTGTGTTTTACTGTGTGCTGTGGTTTACTAGGGAGGCATGCTGTTTTGTATTGCTCTGCTATGCACGGGCCGGGACTCGTTGATTGACATCTGTAGCCGCCAATGGCAGTGCTGGTAGGGTGCGTGTGTGCCCCCTACCCGGAAATACAAAATTACACATATATACGTGATTTGGGGATTTTGTGCAGCCCTGCCGCCCTGTAGCAATAATTCTGCTATGGGGCAGTCGAGAAGTGGTTAAAAACTTCTGAATTAAATTTTAAACTCTTAGTAAGCTGGTATGTAACCCTTGTAAGAGCACATATGCTTCAAACAGAAGTATCACCTCTCTGTTGGAGATCTCAAGAAACGTGTTTGCATATTTGGTGGAACTGCTCTAAAATACAAACATAGTGGAAAGAAGTTGTTTATAATATTTACTGCATGTTAGGTATAGGTTTAGCCATGGATCCATAGACACACCTATTTTACATTATAGACTAGTGGTTTCCAAACTGCAGCCCTGGGGCTGGATGCAGTCCTTTTCTTGCCTTTATCTGGCCCTTGAGGCATTATTCCTGCCACTGACACAACAATGGGGCACTATTCCTCCTACTGACACCAACTATTTATCCCCCTAATACTAAAAATCAGGCATTGTTTACTCCCATTTGGCACAGTTCAGCCCCCCTAAAGTCTAAAGGACAATTTCTTTCCTTTCTTTCTGGCCCTTTCTTTAGAACATTTGGAGACCCATAGACATTCTTGTAGCACAATATAGGAAATCACAAATCCCTCACTTTTGGCCAAAGGGATTTTTATGAAACGCTAGTGTACACTAGATTTTCCAACAATGAAAGAATGGTTAATGAAAGCAGATTATATACTGTATGCTCAGTGGAAGAATTGAAGAATCATTGGAAAAATGTTTTGATAGATGAAAAGATTGACTGGTATTTAACATCATTGAGAGATGTATAGACCTAATTTGTGAATAAGTATGAAATTTAACTAACAATATTATCTGAATGCTGTTGGGATATCAAAAGGTGAGAGACTAATTTTATATCTGCACATGAAGAGGTGGGAATGAAAGGGATAGTGATATTTGATTTGTGGCCCCCTAAAATGACTCAAAATATCTTTATTCAGAGACAGTTCCGATGACTTCATTATCAGTGTCCCGATGGCGTCAGTCAAATGGGTAAAGAAACAAAATAGACAAGGTCATTTCTATGTGTATGTGTAGTATGTACTGTATATATATTATTACATTTCAAATTTGTTTAGTTTTTCTTTGTTTTTTTTCAATTTAGCAGTCCTTAGATGTAATGGCTGCATTAATTTCTTTTTGTTTTTTTTTTACATTTTCTGCAAATACAAAAGCATACCTGTTAATCTTGATGGAGATCAATATCCTTGTCATTTTGTGTTCACCGAACTACCATCTTAAACAGAGTTATCTGCTTTCCAGGCTATCCCCTATGAACTACACAACCCCTATTCCCTATGTAATGGAGATGAAGAAAGTGGGAGATGTTTGTAGTCCAAAGCAGGATAGCAGCCCAGGGTGACAATGCTGATTATTCTTAGATTCAGTAGACTAAGTGTGTGTTGCCACCCCTGGGATGATAAAAATAATGCTGGCAGTATTTCAGGTGAAATCAAGAAAACAACATTTAAAAAAAGGAACTTAATTCAGCCACTACCTCAAAGGGTCGGTAAGCTGCAATATATTACATTTTTGTTTGTGGGGTTTATATACACTTTAAGGTATTCCCATATCTAGCCAATTTAGTACCTTGACATTCTCAACAGTACATAGGGATTAAATGTTCTCAAAATAAGATCTGTACTAAACTTGTTTGCGCACCAATTTTTGTGAGGGAGAATTTATGTAGATTTAGCATCCAAAGCCCGCGTGGAGTGAGCATGCATTGTTTATGATAATGGATTTTAGTTGGCAATTTGAATCTAATGTGTTAAATGAAATATATATATATATATATTTATATATATCATTATATACAATAAATATATGACATATGGTGCTGATGATGTACATAATATATATATATATATATATATATATATATATATATATATATATATATATATATATATATTTTGTTTTTATTGATAACCTCTATCTGTTTGACTGAGTAAAACATTTCACTTTTTACTAGGAGAAAAAGAAAAGAAGAATTCAACATTTGTTATACGTTTTCCTTACAATCTGATTGATGATTTGTAGGGAAACAAAATGATTAGTCTTTGTCAGCTTGTTTTGCAAGATCATTTGTCGTGTTGTGTATGAGAGATGACACAAGGAGGTGACAACTGTATTCAATACAAAGACTACATTTGGAACTATGAATTACATATATTACAAATGCAAAGTGTCTTTTTTTCCAGCTCTGAGCTGCTTGATGGAATACATACAGTATGTATAAAAATGTTGCCAGTGAGCAGTACACCTAGGACAATCAGCTATTCAGCCAATGATAATATTTTAAATGACAATGGCAATACTGTAACACACATAGATTCAGGTGGAATATCACACAGGAAAGCATCTTACTTGTTTTTTAAGTAATGTACAGTATATGAATGAGGTGCAAAATATATTTTGAGTGTAGCACCACCCCCAAAGGAGCTGCTTAGTAATTTTGGGTTCTCTGTTCTGCAACTAAACCCCAAGAACAAGCTCAGCCCCTCTGGCACATATGGTTAAATAGAATCACTACAAGAGCACATGCAGAACATACCAAAAAGAATAGTAGAGATTGCAAGATAATATTTTACTAGAGATTATTATGTCAACAAAAATGTAAACTGGGGGTATTCTCCAAATTGCAGGATTACAGATATGCAGTGAAATGGCAATGACAGTGAGCCTGGTGGTAGGAGCCAATAGGCCTTAAGAACGTCTATGATCCCAGGTACAAGAGGGGAAGAGAAGACTTTTCTGTGTCAATAAGCTCCCTCTAAGCCCTGATGTCACAGGTGAAAACAAATAACAAAACACAATATGTGAGGCCTGGGTAAGAGTTCCCCCTTAAGCACAACGGGTGCTAACAATTTAAACATTAACAGATTCTGTAGGATAATTCCTTTGGGTGTAGGAGTCCTTAAAGTAAGAGTTTCGAGATCTTCAACTAGCTAAAAAGGGGCCCAAGGAAATTTACTGTGCAATGGTGACCAGCAAGGTTGGATAGAATAAACAAGGTGTTTCCCAGCGAAAGGCCTTTAATGTTGAAAAATGAGGGGGGGGGTTGTAAAAGTGTCTGCATGCAGTGTCTCTGAATGTAATGTTAAAGGTGAGCTTCTTCCTGCTCACCAATCCTGGAAATACCAAGGCTGGTGGAGATAGGATGTCCCAGAACAGGCTCTTGAATGATCTTCTGTAAGATGAAGGAAGCCTGACTGGCAACCAGATGACCCAGGGATTCAGCAATGTCTGCGTGGGTGTACCAAGAGGTGACCCTGGGTAACTACACAGCCGATGAGGTGCCTTTAGCTTTAAGCCTGAGGCCAGTGATGGGGCTTGCTGGCAGGAAGGGCCACCACTCTGTCCAGGCCGTGATGTCCCCACACAATAGAAAAGGGGGAGAGCTCCTTCTCCCACAGCTGGTCGCTTGGTCCTCTCTCCGTCTCCCTCTTGTCACACTCACTCCTCTCTCTCTTGGCAGCACTGCCCTGACTTTCTCCCAGGCTCCAAGTTCTCCCTCTTAATGTCTCAGATAATTTGAATGTTGTGATGAGTAGGTATCCAGTGCCTGTCTGTAGTGCTAATGTGCTGTTTATGGTCATATCTGGAGGAATCAATGGTGGAGAAGGATCTGGGGGTTCTGGTAGGTCACAAGCTTAATAATGGCCTGCAATGCCAAGCTGCAGTTTCTAAAGCGAGCAAAATCCTCTCTTGTATTAAAAGAGGTATAGACTCCAGAGAGAGAGATATCATGTTACCCCGGTACAAATCATTAGTAACACCTCATCTGGAATATGCAGCTCAGTTTTGGGCACCAATTCACAAAGAGAACATTAGGGAACTGGAGAAAGTACAGAGGAGGGCAACCAAACCGATAAGAGGCATGGAGGAGCTCAGCTATGAAGAAAGATTAGAGGAACTGAATTTATTCTCTTCTCTCTTGAGAAGAGGAGATTAAGGGGGATATGATGAACATGTATAAATACATCAGTGGTTCATATACTGAACTCGGTGTAGAGCTATTCACCCTGAGGTCATCACAGAGGACAAGGGGGCACTCTTTATGTCTGGAGGAAAAGAAATGTAATCTCCAATAAGGAAAGGTTTCTTCACAGTGAGAGCTGTGAAAGTGTGGAATAGACTCCCTCAAGAGTTGGTTCTGGCCAGCATACTGGACTGCTGTAAAAAAGGCCTGGATTCCTTTTTAGATACACAGAATATAACTGAATACTAACATTTATAGGTAAAGTTGATCCAGAGAATATTCGATTGCCTCTTGGGGGAATAGGAAGGACTTTTTTTTCCTGCAGGAGCAAATTCAATCATGCTTTGCTGTTTTTTTTGCCTACCTCTGGATCAACTGTGGGTATAGGATTATATATATATTTTTTTTTTAATGGCTGAACTGGATGGACTTTTGTCTTTTTTCAACCAGACTAACTATATAACTACCGTATTTGCCGGCGTATAAGACGACTGGGCGTATAAGACGACCCCCCTACTTTTCCTGCTAAAATTTAGTGTTTGAGCTATACTCGCCGTATAAGACTACCCCTCTTCCAATGCACACCAGTGGCAGGAATAGTGCCCCATCATTGGTATCAGTGGGAGGAATAGTGCCCCATCATTGGTGTCAGTGGGAGGAATAGTGCCCCATCATTGGTATCAGTGGCAGGAATAGTGCCCCATCATTGGTATCAGTGGCAGGAATAGTGCCCCATCATTGGTATCAGTGGGAGGAATAGTGCCCCATCATTGGTATCAGTGGCAGGAATAGTGCCCCATCATTGGTATCAGTGGCAGGAATAGTGCCCCATCATTGGCATTAGTGGCAGGAATAGTGCCCCATCATTAGTATCAGTGGGAGGAATAGTGCCCCATCATTGGTGTCAGTGGGAGGAATAGTGCCCCATCATTAGTATCAGTGGGGGGAATAGTGCCCCATCATTGGTATCAGTGGCAGGAATAGTGCCCCATCATTAGTATCAGTGGGGGGAATAGTGCCCCATCATTGGTATCAGTGGGGGGAATAGTGCCCCATCATTGGTGTCAGTGGGAGGAATGGTGTCCCAACATTGGTGTCAGTGGGAGGAATGGTGTCCCATCATTGGTGTCAGTGGGGGGTGGAATAGTGCCCCATCATTGGTGTCAGTGGAGGGGGGGAATAGTGCCCCATCGTTGATGTCAGTGGGGGGGGGGAATAGTGCCCCATCGTTGGTGTCAGTGGGGGGGAGGAATAGTGCCCCATCGTTGGTGTCAGTGGGGGGGAGGAATAGTGCCCCATCGTTGGTGTCAGTGGGAGGAATAGTGCCCCATCGTTGGTGTCAGTGGGAGGAATAGTGCCCCATCATTGGTATCAGTGGGAGGAATAGTGCTCCATCATTGGTATCAGTGACACCAATGATGGGGCACTATTCCTCCCACTGACACTTGCTGACCCTGTTCTCGTATGGTGCTGCTGCAGCCAGCATATGTGGTTGCAGCAGCACCTCTACACTGACCACTTACCTGCTGGTCCTGCACTCGATTTTTGCGGGGCCGCTCGGCTCCACCCCCTCGCCGGTGATTGGCCGCCTGTGTGCCTTTCCTGAGCTACAGTTCTGGCGGCCAATCACTGGTGAGGAGGCGGAGCCGAGCAGCCGCACGAACATCCAGTGGCCGAACTGAAGGCGCAGCCGCGCTTCCTGGACCGGATCGTCGTGGGACCGGAACCAGGTAAGAAACAGCCGCTGCCCACCCCTGTACTTAGTGTCCCTTCCATTGGGGGAAGGGGGGGGCGGCGGCGGCAACGCGCCGCCCCCCTAAAAAGTGTCAGTATGTCGTATACCGGCGTATAAGACGACCCCCGACTTTTGAGAAGATTTTCAAGGGGTAAAAAGTCGTCTTATACGCCGGCAAATACGGTATGTATCTATGTCCAATGGTCACGTCATGTTATTTGGTTGTAACTTAAAATGTCTGTATAGGATGTAACAGTTATAATTGTGTAACACATTTTGGTCACAATGGAATAATTAATATTATATGTCCATGTAGATTGCAGTACAGATGGAATACAATAAAATTCTGACATCCATTAGTCATGTTGGATTGTGTAATATTTTGAAAAGAAAATTAAAGAATGTTCTTATTGTCATTTTTTTAAATTGGAATAATTCAGTAAGGATAGTGGTATGGTTTACATATAGAGTGTACTAATAATTCATCATTGTGCTCATTATTCGGGAAATGCTGGGGAGATATTGTTTCCACTTTTCGTATTAGTTTTTTTTCAACATGATTCCTATACAGTTATTTATAGTATCCAATGTACTGTATGTGAATTGCATCAAATGGGCCAAAAGGTACCTTCACTCAGCAGGGTTGTATTGTGTTGGACTCTGAAGTATTAATATTGACATTCCAGTCCATGTTTTGTATATTGCAATAATAAATGAGCCCAATCTCATAGCTGACAACTAATATAGGGTCCCTAATGGCCACTCAAACAGTCTTATTAGACAGTGGAATTTCTGTTGTCAGCCATACCATCATGGAAAGTCAGGATGCAATAACAAAGTATTTTTAACCACTTGGCCTCCAGAAGGTTTTACCCCTTTCATGAGCAGGAAATTTTTTTCTATCACTCTGTAGCACTGTGCTACTTTAACTGGCAATTGCTCAGTCAGGCAACATCAGGGGCAGACTGACCATTTGGGAACTTGGGCACTGCCCGAGGGCCCCTGGGTCCGTAGGGGGCCCCATGAGATGCCCCTGGTACCTTTCATAGGCTTTTTTGGGTGTGGTTTAAGTGTGAGCGAGGATACAGGGGCCCCATGATTCCCTATTGACCGGGGGCCCCATGAGTTGTCAGTCCGCCCCTGGGCAACACTGTACCCAAATGAAATGAATATGAATATCTTTTTATTTTGCACAAATAAAGCTTTCTTTTGGTGGGTTTATTAACTACTGTTAAACAAAACAAATACAGAAAATTTTGAAAAAAAAATCCACATTAATTTTAGTTTCTGTTAAACATTTTGCAAATAAATAATCTTTCTTTATAAATGTAAGCCAAAATGTATTCTGCTACATTTCTTTGATCAAAATACCCAAATCAGTGTATATTATTTATAGTTACATAGTTAGTCTGGCTGAAAAAAGTAAAACGTCCATCCAGTTCAACCATGAAAAAAAAAAAGTTATAATCCTATACCCACAGTTGATCAAGCGGAAGGCATAAAAACACAGCAAAGCATGAATCAATTTGCCCCTGCAAGGGAAAAAATTGCTTGCTGATCCCCCAAGAGGCAATCGGATATTCCCTGGATCAACTTTACATATAAATGTTAGTAATCAGTTATATTTTGTGTATCTAAGAAAGAATCCAGGCCTTTTTTAAAGCAATCCACTGAGCTGGCCAGAACCCACTTTTGAGGGAGTCTATTCCACATTTTCACAGCTCTCACTGCGAAGAAACCTTTTCCGTGTTTGGAGATTAAATTTCTTTTCCTCCAGATGTAAAAAGTGCCCCCTTGTCCTCTGTGATGACCTCAGGGTGAATAACTCTACACCGAGTTCAGTATATGAACCACTGATGTATTTATACATGGAGATCATATCCCCCTTTAATCTCCTCTCAAGAGAGAATAAATTCAGTTCCTCTAATCTTTCCTCATAGCTGATCTCCTCCATGCATGTTATCAGTTTGATTGCCCTTCTCTGTACTTTCTCCAGTTCTGTCTGTGTGAAAGTTATAGAGTCTATAGACTATGGTATATACTGTACATATTTGAAAAATTGTCATTGTACTGCCATTTTTTGGAGGCCTTAAAATGCCAGGACAAAACAAATACTCCACAAATGACCCCTTTTTGGAATGCAGACAGCCCAAGGCAATTATTAAGAGGCATGTCGAGTTGTGATTTTTTGTCACTTGGAATATGTACAGCTTCATCATATGACTGGTGTGGAGGTGATCAGAGTTACTGACTGGTGACAGTATGTAAAATAAATAAATACATTTTTTATATATATATATATATATACACACAGTAAGTAAGATTTTGATTACATTTTTAAACACTTTTTCACAATTGTATTCTTTTTTTTTACCACTTTTTTTTAACATACTGTAATTAGAGTAGTTCAGTGTCATCATAGTTTTTACCAGCTGATTTAATCACTTTTTGAGTATTCAGCTTCCTCATCTTTTAATCCTTGCCTATGTTCCAGTTTAACCATTTCCGCGCCACCCTATATCAGATATTCTGCTACAGGGCGGCACAGCTGCGCAAAATCACGTATATATATCACGTATATATACGTGATTTTGTAGATCTAGGTAGGGGACACCATTCTCGGCCTCAGCTGTCAATCACCGGGTCCTGACCAGTGACTCCCCACCGTCACCCAGCAATTACCGAGTATCACGGATGGGGGAGAGTCCTGTGTATAAACAACACAGATCTCTCCCCTGTCAGCTCCTGCACACTGCTCTTTTGCTCTACATAGCAGAGCAATACAAAACAGTGTGCTTACAGTGTAAAGCACACACACAGCACACAGTAAAACAGCACACAGCACACAGTTAACCCTTTGATCACCCCAGATATTAACCCCTTCGTGCCCAGTGCCATTAGCACAGTGTCAGTGCTTTTTATTAGCACTGATCACTATATTGGTGTCACTGAGGATGCCAGTGACACCAAGTGAGTTTCCCCCATTTGATTGCCGCCATTACTAGTAAAAAAAAAAATTCCAGTATATATATATATACCCCCATTTGTAAACACTATAACTTTCATGTAAACCAATTAATTTAAATGTATTGGGATTATTTTTAGCAAAGGCATGTAACAGAATATATTTTGGCCTAAATTTATGACAAAATTCTATTTTTTTTTTTACTAGACATGTTTAATAGAAAAAAGTCAAAAATATAGGTTTTTTTCAAAATTGTCCATCTTTTTTTGTTTATAGCCCAAAAAAATAAAAAAATGTACAGGCGAACAAATACCATTGAAAGAAAGCTCTATTTGTGGGAAAAAAGGACATAAATTTAATTTGGGTGCAGCGTTGCATGACCACGCAATTGTAATTTAAAGTAACGCAGTGCCCTATCAGGTCAGGAAGGGGGGTAAATCCTCTGGAGGGAGAATGGTTAAAGTGATACTAAAGGTTAGTTTTTTTGTTCTTTTTTAAATAACAAACATGTTATACTTATCTGCTCTGTATATTGGTTTTGCACAGAGCAGCCCCCATCCTCCTCTTCTCGGGTCCCCAGCTGGTTTCTGGCTCCTCTCCCTGATCATAGCCCCTATAGCAAGCTGTTTGCTATGGAGGCACTGGTGCGTGCTCAACCCCGAACCCCGCTCTCTGCATTCATAAGATACAGCAGAGCTGGACTCGGCCACGCCCCCTGCTCCCTCCTCACAGGCTTTGATTGACAGCAGCGGGAGCCATTGGCATTTCAGCCAATGAGGAGGGGGAGACCCAGAAAAGCCGAGTCTCCTGTTCACTCACGTCACTGGACTGAGATCAGGCTCAGGTGACTAATAGGGGGACTAGGTGGGGGGGGGGGCGCTGCACACAGAAGGTTTTGTATGCATGAAGGTAAAAAACCTCCAGCCTTTACTACCACTTAAACTGGTGCTGTGACCACTTCCCCAGAATTTTTGTTTCAGAATATCATCTTACTCTTGCAGCATCCTATGGAGTCACCCTTGCATTTAAGGAATAGAGCTGTGTCTCCATACACTGTGTACATCAAAAGAAACACACAGTCACATAGCCTAGTCTGACAAGGCGCTCCTCTGCTCCTTCCTCATTCTCCACTGCCGTTCTCCAAACTAACAAACTGGCTCAGGACTGCACTGTCCACTGTTAATGGAGAAAAGCTCTTTTGTCTGTATTTCTCCTGTTGATCACAGGAGTGCTGTTCTCCTGTGACCCGTTTTCAGCCAGCAGTGGGCTGAAGCCTGCTGTTAGCTGTTGTCACTCAGCTGGTCAAGGCTGGGGAAAGTTCCCAACTTCAAAGTCGGGATCCACCTAAGAGTCTGGAACAGCACTTAGCTCAGCTTCTCAGCAAGCTGCTGAAAGCCTGAGCCAACTGCTCCCTCCCCCTCCACAGCCCAGCGCTCCAGTGAGCACTGAGGGGGCAGAGCAGAGAACGGTGACTGACAGTCACCGCTCTCTGCTCAGAGCGGCTGTGAGAAATCAGCGATCAGCTGAGTAATCATTCTCAGATTGATGCTGCATCCACATAGGTAGGTATAATGTGGGGCGGGGAGGGGGGGTTAAAAGCCCATACTTGTCTTTTAGCTGTTTCCTACGAAGATTAGAATTTCAGGGAAGCAGCAACAAGATATCGGGAGCCAGCAGCATTGAAACTTGTAAACTGCTAGTGCTGGGGTAAGAATTTAACACATAGTTTACTGGGGAATGTTTATTTTATTGTGCTCAAGTGTTAAGCTAAACAAAATGCAGATAATTCAATATTTAATTTAAGGTTTCATTATTAAATCGGATCGTATATATGCAGTAGTCAGTTGGCTAGAAGAATTAGTTCAAGAGATATCATCAACGGAGTGTTTTAAATTATTATTATTTTTGTTAGGATTTCTATACCCATTTATATATTCTTCTTTTTTTCTTGTGGTTTCATTGATGTCAAATTTCACCATAAAAATATTAATGACAATAAAATGTAAAATATAAAACTGAAGATAACATTGCCATACCTCTCAACTTTAGACTGAGAATGAAGGACACTTCAGGGAGATGAGAATAAGTTACACACATAGCACAGAAAAGTGCGCAAGGTTAAATTACAGTTTAATATGGGGCTTGGCTGAAGCCTACAAACAGTATACACCAAACATGTATACTTCAGTCCTTGTGCTCACAAAATACTCCTTTATTACAGTAGCACAGATGAGAGTGTTACAGAGGTGCATATCCATCAGCACAAATAATGCAGTAATACAGTCTGTTAGAACCCAAGGATCAATAGCCACTGTTACCTGTGGAGTGGATTAAAATGGCACATGTAGGGTTCACTAATTCTTTCCAACTTCTTAGTGAGTATGCGGAAGAATCAGCTAAATTCTAACAGAAATTTTCCTACAAGGTGGAAAATGCCTTATTTGTGAAACAATCAATTTCTACATATGAACATTTCCTTAAAAGTGACACTAGATAACATCTTTATTCTCCAGTAATAATCGCTACACATCCACTACTTAATCTTTTCTTCATTAACCTCCATAGCGGTTTTCCCGAGTGTAGCTCGGGGTAAAATTTCAATACCAAGAGCAGTAACCCTGAGCTACACTCGGGCTTACCATGCAGCGTTGCTCAGGGATTCCCTGCAGCGCTTACCTTGTCCTTTGCTCCCGCGATGTGTCCCCTGCAGCGTCCCCGGCCATCTCCTCCGGCCGATGCTGGCACCCGGCTTCTGTGTTCCGGTGCCTGTGACGTCGGGACGTACGGGCGCCGGAAGCGGCGGGAAATTTTAAATTTTTAAAAAATTTCATTTTTGCTGTCATTGCTGTTTCAATGCATTTCACATATATTTTGTCCCTACTGCTTTGTCATGTGCCCTGCCTGCATTTTGAACGTTCTTTCTGCCTGGAAACTGAGAAAAGTCCATGGCGTCCAAAAAGAGTCCCTTTACGTCAAAAGCGGTTTTAGAACAGCGATAGTAAATCAGAACCACTTGCAGAATTGAGTGATAATGATTCGTGGGGAAATTCGTCATCAGACACTGAAAACGATTTTGCGACTTTGCTCAGCGATGTGCGAATTTGCCTCTGTATTTCAAATTTCAGTGTTTTTGGTTTGATTATATTATTTAATTAAATGTATTATTATTATATTATTATTTTATTAAATTATAATTTATGATTTCGTGTTTCAAGTTTTATCATATCCGGAATGTTTACTAGACTCTTGTTCGTACAGATTTCAGTGAGTTATTCCTAAAAATTACAGCCTACAATAAAAAACTACATATTTCCATGCAAAAAAATGGTACCGCTTTCAGCACAAAAAATCGGAAAGAATCATACCGCCGAGGAGGTTAAATAATTTCTTGTTGCGTTTTTCTGACTCCTTGTAATGTCCCAGATGACCTCCCAAACCTCTCCTTTTGCCCTTCACTTCTGTTTCTTTGGATTGAGCAGTGCATGTTAATTGTGGTTATGTGCACTAAACTATGCACACTACACATCCCATATTCCATGGCTTCTAGTCCATCTGTGGAGTGAGCAAGAGTAGGAGGCTATGTTTCTACATACAGTGGGACCATGAAGAACGAATGTAGTCACCCTCTAACTGGAAGTAGGATCACAGCAGTAAAAAAAGGAATTTGCAGATTTGGAGGAGGCAGAGAGCAATAGAGGGTAGAGTTCAGTATCACTTTAAGACTCGGTTCACATTGCTGTGATTTGGGATTCGACTTGTGAGACCCCAAGTCACAATACATGTGAAATCCCATGTTAGTCAATGAGTTTTAATTAGCACTGCAGAAAAGGTTCCTGTACTACTTCAAGGCGACTCCTATCCGACTTGTGCCCATAGACTTTAATGGAAGTTGCCTCTAAGTTGGATCCTCATCTATATTGATGTGATTTGGATGCAACATTACAGGAAGATTACCCAGGCATTCCATGAAAGCTTCTTCAGAGTTGCTTCAGAGTTGCTTCAGAGTTGCTTCAAAGTAGTACTCAAGTTGCCTGGCAAAGTCGCAGTAGTTGCGCGACTTTCAGGTCGCAGTAGTGTGAACTGAGACTTAAGCGTACCCATAAACATAAAATCTACCTGAACTCTTATTATTATTCTAATAATAAAGTCATGTTCTGCTGTAAATTATTTTCCATGCAGACCCCTCAGGCTCAGATAATGAGTGGAGCCCAATGCAATGTGAAGGGAAGTCTCAGGCTCCCCTTCGACTTGTCATGTGATGTACAAACCCAAGCAGGAACCTAGGGCCCCCTTCTGCTCTGAGCTGCACTATATCTGAGGTCTGAATGTTGCTGGCGACAAAAACCAAATGTCCGAACAAGTGCTTCAGCACTTGACTATGGAACACAGCCCAGATCTACAAAAACACCAGAATTTTGTTGCAATCCTGAGACAATTCAGTGGATTTCAGAACAATTTGGATGTATGGACAATTGGGGGGTATGGTATTGCATATAAGATATTTAGTTATGTGGGAACATATTACTAGTTTAGAGTTTACTAATTCTGTGGGAATCATCAACCCAATGTTTTGAAGCACCATAGACATTAAAGTTTTACAGCTTTTATAAACAATAGGGTAATATTGTTCTCCATTTTTAGATTTTTAAAAATACTGTCTAGAAGCAAATACTATAAGATGCCACCCTCTGATTTTGTTTCTTCTAATTACTGGAGCCTGACTTTCTTTGATTTCATGGCTATACATTGCCAACTGTTTTTCACTGTTCAATGAGACTCCCTCAGTAGCCAGTAAACATTTGAGAAAAAAGGTCCAGATGGCCACACTATTGGAGGCACCTTTATTAGAAATAATCCATAAAATCAAAAGCAATACATAATAGAAACAGTGAAGGGAATAGAAGCTGGCTAACATGTTTTGCAAAGAACTAGCACTTAATCAGTTTATTCAGTATATTTATACTGCAAAACATGTTAGCCAGATTATATTCCCTCTTCTTCTTATATCGTGAACCACTTTTGATTTTATGGAGGATTTCTCATAACGGTATGGCTGATTTACTAAAACCGGCCAGTGCAAAATCTGGTGCATTTCTACATAAAAATCAGTTTCCAGTTTTTTTTGTCAAAGCTTAATTGAACAAGTTAAATATATAGGCTGATTGGCTACCATGCTCAAGTGCACCAGATTGTGCACTCTCCAGTTTTAGTAAATCAACCCCGGGGATTCCAGTAGTGCAGCCAACTTGACTTTCTTTTCCATTATCTATATCAACTGCAAGCTGGGCCAGAACCTGGATAGCATGTTAGTGGTGGAGTTGAGCGGAACTGACTTGGATCTGTGTTTTTTCTTCAGGCAGTAAGAGTCTCTTGTGATACAAATGCTCATGAAATCTGGCAAGTGTGCTGTGTTTTAAGTACTATGGCACAAAGGTAGTGCAGACATTGCAAAGTGATTGCACTGTTGGGGATTCTTACACAGTGGATGAATGGATTGAATTTTTTTATATTATTACTTTTAATAGCATCATTTCTATATTCATATGTGTTTGGACTTTATTGTTGTATCACAATGTATGTACAGTATTTTCTACAATCCTTCTGTCTCTTCTCGTAATCTCAGAAAGACTTAGTGATGTTGAGATCAGGGCCCAACCAGCACCTCCAGGACTCCTTGTTCTTCTTGTTCTTCTTTACACTAAAGATAATTCATAATGACATTGGCTGTTTATCTAAAATTTTTGTACAATAGAGTAGAAAAAAAAAGAATATACAATCTATTTACTTCCAAACAATATATAGAAATACAAACCTCAAAGCAGGTTGGGAAATAACATATATTTACAACGGAACCATATTGCAAAAAAGGACAAAGTGAAAAAGGGATTTAGGAATTATATAATACCCCACATTTGCATTGATATAAATAATCCAGATGTTTTATAAAAGTATGATTGAACATAAAAAAATCACAATCTTTTATATTAGTTATGATAGGGCTACGTAAAAAAAAGTAAAGGGTTTATATTTTTTATTTGTAAATAATTTTGTCTTTTCATTTTTATATAGTCTTCTAAACCCAAAACAAAACTAATATATTGCAGCCTACCAATCCATATATGTGGTCTCCATATACGTATGTGGTAACTGCATTATTTTTCTTTTAGTTTTTTCCCATTTTATTTTCATTTGGTGATCCAGCCAGTAACATATTTCCTGCCTTAGGATGGCTACACTCACACCCAGGGGCGGACTGACCATTTGAGCACTCGGGCACTGCCCGAGGACCCGGGGTCAGTAGGGGGCCCCACGAAATGCCCCTGGTACCTTTTATAGGCCTTTTTGGGTGTGTTTTGAGTGTGGGCAAGGACACAGAGCCCCATGATCCCCTATTGCCCAGGGTGCCCCATGAGTTGTCAGTCCACCCCTGCTCACACCTTCACTGCATCTAAAGTGGAGCAGCTTAGCCACCCTAGGACAGCACCACTGCAGATTGTAGTGTCAAATGGACTTATAGATCCAAAATGACTTTACAGAAGTGACTAACAAATTGAAGCCAAACTATAGTTCGTGTTTTGCTGGGGGATTTTTTTTGCCTTCCTTTGAATCAACTGTGGGTATAGGGTAACTTTTTTTTTTTCTATGGTTGAACTGGATGGACTTTTGTCTTTTTTCAGCTAGACTAACTTTGTAACTATGTAACTATATAGCTAACACTTTTTAAACAATTACAGAAACTTTGTTTCTTTTGAAATAAACGTTTTATCGAAATGAATTAAAGGAAGTTGAAAAAACAACATACTGACCAGGGGTGGACTGACAACTCATGGGACCCCGGGGTAATAGGGGATCATGGGGCCCCTGTGTACTTGCCCAAACTCAAAAAAGCCTATGAAAAAGGTACCAGGGGCATCTCATGGATGGGGCCCCCTAATGACCCCGGGCCCTCGGCCAGTGCCCGAGTTTCCAAATGGTCAGTCCGCCCCTGATACTGACTCGTAGGATAAACACATAGTAAACTATGTTAGGGGGAACTCAGGAAACCATGGGCTGCTGTGTTAATGCTATTGACTGGTTACATAATATATGTCATATTTTTAATTTGGTCATAGTTCTGCTTTAAGGTGTTCAACAATTCTGTATATGATGGAGATAAATAATTTCAAATTTTTTTAGTAATCAAAGATTTGGCCATTACCAATTGAGTTTATTGGGTTTGTCATGTTTCGTCTAATGAATAATGCCAATCTAAATTTTTTGTAATTGTATCAAACATTTCTTGTCAGCATATTTTTATTTGAGAACACAAGAGCCATATAACTTTCTAAGAGTAATGTGCAAAATTTTATCTTGGCGGGTGATATTTAAATGTGTGTTCAATATAGCCATTTTTTTTGGGGGGGTAGCAGATACCATTTGTTCAGTAATTTATATTGGAGGTCTTGGTATTTAGCATATCTAGAGACCTTAGGGCAAGCATAAAGTATCTTTTGTTTTCTTCCTTTGCAAACCTTTACAATAATGTGCAATGTGGTGCACTGTGCTGTGAGAAATACCGTACGCACAATTTTGGTCCATTGTGGTACATTGACCAATCCATTCAAATAATTGGGCTGCCCTTATGCAATTTGTGAATGGGCCATGCAGGTTCTTTCAGGCTCAAATTTTCATTTAAATAATTACTTCAGCCTTGTTTGTTTTTTAATAAAAATCAAAATATATTATACAAGGTTCTTAAAGTGTTGTTAGATATGTAATGTTACATTTAGTTACCAGTCAATGAGCTAAATGCACCTGGGTTCGGTTTGAGCAGGGTTTGGCGAACATTACTAAAGTTCCGGTGCTGAATCCAAACCTTAAATTAGCTATTGGGAACTGTTAGGAAAACAATTCTAGGCACTTTCTGGGCTATTAGGGATTGTAAAAAAAAAAAAGATGTGGAGGGCTGGGCACTGTCCTGGGGGATATGTACTTGAGCTCCGGAAAATTTTATCTCCTTAATGGCCAGGCCATTTTTTGACGTTCAGCACTGCGCTACTTAACTGGTAATTGCGTGGTCATGCAATGCTGTACACAAGCGCAATTTAAATAATATTTTTTCACACAAATAGAGCTTTCTTTTGGTGGTATTTAATAGCCACTGGGTTTATTTTGTGTGCCAAAAATGATAAAAGACCCAAAATGTTGAAAAAAAACCCAATATTTTCTACTTTATGCTATAAAACATCCATTAAAAAAATTTAAAAATCTAATTTCTTCATAAGTGTATATTTATTGGTTTGCATGAAAGTTATAGCATCTACAAACTATGGTATTGATACTGGAATTAAATTTTTTTTTTATATACTAGTAATGACGGTAATCAGTGACTTATAGTGGGACTGGTGCGGAAGGCAATCTGCCGCTAACTGGCATTGGGGGGGAACTGACTAAATGCCACTGACATCTATAATACAGTGGGACTAGTGCGACTGTCACTGTACTAATGACACCGTCTGGGAAGGGGTTAATATCTAGGACGATCAAGGGGTTTAATGTGTGCCTAACAATGTTTGCTGCATGTACTGTGTGCTGTTTTACTAAGCAACGTGCCGTTTTTTACTCTCTGCTTTGGTGTCTGAAGAGAGACCTGTATTGTTTACCAACACAGGGCTCTCTTCTGTCATTCCCTAAGCCAATCAGTCATAAATCATTTGCTGGGACCTACTGGTCATCTTATGCTGCAGCTAATGACAACACAGTCTTCTGGGTTCCAGAAAGTTGTGACGTACAGGTACGTGATTGTGCCTGTACAAGTCGACCTGCCACAGTAAATGTACTGTGGGGGGTCGGCAAGCGGTTAAAAATGACAAACTCCTTTAAAAAACATACCCAGGGGATGCCCTGATATTTACAAAGAAAAAGTGTGTTTAATTTGCCAGCAAAATGACAGCTTCTGGACGCTCCGTTCTGTTTGTAAGCTAAGGGCATCAGCTCTGATGGGTGTGCTGTGGCTGTATAGCACAGCCACTCTGAGACAGGACAAACAGATATACCCTGCCTTTAGATAGTGTGGCCTGACCAAAGCTTTGTCCTGCACAACTTTCTCGTCCTCTACTCTACTACTTTCTCACCCTCTAGTCTACTACTTTCACATACAGAACCTATGCCTCTTCCTTTTGGCCTGCCTTATATTTTTAGTAAAGGGGCTTGCCTAAATTTAATAGCATCTATGGCAATTAAGTTTTGGTGCATTCTACTTTAGCGCACATGTGGCGATGTGCAGCAAATAAAGGACAGCTTTGTCAGTGCCGGCAGGTGTATGAAAATAAAAAAAAATAAATAAAAAAAAAACATAGCAAAAATAAATTTAAAAAAATACCCAAAACCCTCAACACACAGTCAACTTTTCTTTTTGTTTACAGATAAGATAAAGATAAAAAAAAAGAAAAAAAACTCAATAAAAAGGACTGGACAGATTGTGTGTGTGTTATTATTTATTACAGGTGCTTATTTAGCACCATCAATTTACACAGTGCTTTACATATATATTGTACATTCACATCTGTCCCTAACCCTCAAGGGGTGTACAATCTAAGTTCCCTAACTTACATTCACATACTAGGGCCAATTTAGATAGGAATCAATTAACCTACCAGCATGTCTTTGGAGTGTGGGAGGAAACCAGAGTACCCGAAGGAAAACCCATGCAGGCATAGGGAGAACATGCAAATTCTAGGCAGGAGGTACCATGGTTGGGATTTGAACCAGCGACCCTAGTACTGCCAGGCGGAAATGCTAACCATTAAGCCACTGTGCTGCCCAGTGTTATTGCAGGAGCAAAATAGGAAGAACATGTAGCCCATCGTACTAAAAATTAACAGTAATATAGCACAACACAGGACAGTATAGCTTTATATTTTGTACCACCAGCCCCTTCCTCTTAGATTGTAAGCTCCTTCTAACCCTCTTTTATTGAACTGTATTGTTGCTGTATTGTCGCCTGTTATATTGTAAAGCGCTGAGCAAACTGTTAGCGCTATATAAATCCTGAAGAATAATAATAATAATAATATAGCAACTGGGCTCATGTACACGGGGCGTTTGGAAAACTCTTATGACAGCTGGAAACTGACTGCTAGAAAACGTAGGTTAAAAAATGTCAGTTATCTGCATTTGCAAACCGCATTTATGCGCATTTGCATTTAGAAATGTTTTTAAAAGATAACCTCAGAAGACCCTCCCAAATGCCCAGAATGCACTGAAAAATAGTAAATAATTAACTATTTCAGACATTTTGAGAGAAATACAGAGAGCAGAAGCAGAGAGAGCAGTATGTGTGCAGTGGTGTATTTAGGTTTTGTGCTGCCCTAGGCAACACAAAAATCAGCTGCCCCTCCATGGGGAGAGCTTGACACCAACCAACACCACCCCCTGCCCCCCCCCCCCCCGACCCCCCAACCCCCACCCGAGAGAGACTTCCACTACTTCCACCCTCCATACACCGGCCACCCCCCCAAGCAAGAGAGAGAAAGACACTCACCTTCACAGCTCCAAACATCCCCTGGAATGAGAGTCAGGCTCTGAATACACCATCAAGCATACCACAGCCACTCTTGGATCCCTTCTTCCGTCTGTGTCCATTCTTCCGGCTCTTCTTCTGGAGGGCAGTGCTGCCCCCCTAAAAAAATGCCGCCCTAGGCAAATGCCTTGTTTGCCTTGTGGTAAATACACTCCTGAGTGTGTGTTGAGATGACCTGTCTTTTCTGGTTGTATTCACTATGGATCCCATCATGACCATAATGCGGCACGCTCTACCATTTTTTCCTTCACGCGAAACCTGGAACTGACTGCGCTGGTGTACCGGGTCCATTTGAATACATGGAAAACGCTTTGCTTGCATTTTCGATTTAGAAAAAAAGGCTTTGGACAGCATCTGGATAAGGACCTGTCAAAAACGCGTCTAAACGCAAACCCGGGTTAACCGCGTTTACAAGAGTTTACACGTGTTTTCAAGTGTTTGGCGTTTGAAACGCTGGTAAAATCTACTCCTGAATGAATTTTTGGTGCCTTCAAGAAAACGACTGTAAATTCAACTGCCTGTAAACTACTGTAAATGACTATAGGACACATAGGAAAACATTAGGGAGAGTTCAGGGGCTGCTGAAAAAAAAGCTCAACAGCCCCTGAACATCAGTTTAGCAGCTGCAGTGTACATGAGCGCTAAATGTAACTAAAAAAATGTCCTCTTTAATTAGCCAAGACCATAAATTTCGAACCTGCTAGATCCTGCTAGAGACAAACTTGAACTACTTGGCTACTTCTCACCCTTCTCTGTGCTTGGGCGCTGAAAATATTTTTTAAAGTGACAACCTTTATGCTGAATTTATTGTTACATTATGAAATTCAGCTGAACAACATACATACTTGGCATTGTTTTTTCTAACCAGGGGACTTGTTCATGTCAAAATGCTTTATTGGGGGATCGATTTTCTTTAATAGTAGCATATAATTTAGAGCTGTTTAGTTTAAGCCTTTGCCATAATTTTCTATTTAGTGATATATTACCAGGTTTTTATATTGTATAGGGGTTCCTCAGCTGCAGAACGTAACTCAAGACTGAACTCATAATGATAATTTATAGACTATTGTCTCCCATTTCATGTTAAATTCATGCTTTAATAAGAACCTAACTGTGCAAGACGAAGGGATGAATAATCGGCAAGCAGTTTGATAAATATCATCTGCATTTAAAGTGTGATTATCATAACTCTTTAAACAGAGCGTGCATTTGTAATGATTTGCATAAAATAAATGCTGAAAATTAGATTTTGTTTCTACTTGTTTGATATCACAGTCTCATTTGTACTTTCTTGTTATCAATTATTCATTGCTTTCACAAATTTACAGCTGGCATATACAGTATATATACGTATAATGCTTTTTTTTTTTTTTCATATAAGAAATATAGTAGTCCTATGTCCAAGTCTCAGATGAAAACCAACGGGATCAATCAGCAAATGATGTCTAGATAAGGCTCTAAACAGATTCCCTTCTAGAGGGAAGACATTGATTGAAACCTTTAAATACTTCAAGGGGGTGAATAAGGTTCAACAGGGCACGATTTTCAATATGAAATCAAGATCAAGAACACAGGGACACGACCTCCTCTAACAGGAGGAAATATAAAAAATAATTTAGAAAGTATTATTTTACTGAAAGGGTAGTTGATACTTGGAATAGACTTCCAGCAGAGGTAGTGCAACAGTCAACAAGCTTGGGACAAACATAGACCTATATTCAGACAAAAAAGTTAACAAAAAAAAGCTATATATATTTATATATATATTTATATAAATATATATATATATACATATACAGAGGCATACCTTGGTTTACGAATGCCTCGGTTAATGTAATTTTCGGGTTTACGAATGAAAATCCATTGAAAATAATGGCTCGGTTTACGATTTTTTTTTGGTAATATGAACGGATTAATTGCTTTTCAATGTATTTACAATTTTTTTAATCATATCCCTGTACAGTACTATGCCTTTAAAGTGCACTTTATAAAGAGTTTTGAACAGATCAAACTTTTTTTTACTTCTTTCTGAGCTCCGGAACGGATTAATTGATTTTCAATGCATTTCCGAATTAGTTTTAAATCATGTCCCCGTACAGTATTTATACATTTAAAGTGCACGTTATAAAGAGTTTTGAACAGATAAAAGACTTTTTTTTACTTTTTTCTAACCTCCGGAACGGATTAATTGGTTTTCAATGCATTTCTATGGGAAACCGCGTTTTGGCTTACGAATTTTTTGCAATACGAAAAGTCCCGCAGAACGAATTAAATTCATAAACCGAGGTACGCCTGTGAATAAATAAATATATATATATATACATATCCACAGGCAAACTTGATGGACCACTTGTTTTTTTCCTGCTGTCACATTTCTATGTTTCTTTTTTTCTACATACATGAAGACAAGCTCTATACATGTGTATGGACTGTATATAGTATATGCATACTATGTACATATTAACAAAGAATTACAGTCAGAGAATTTATCACTAGAAAGCTAGAGCTGGTGACAGCTATCTGAGGGCAGTCAGACATGGACGTTAAACCACTTCCTGTCCGGCCCATGTATATAACCGGATGGATAGGGAGCAGTGCAGGGGCGGGTTGCTGTTCATAAACGGCGCCCGCTTGTTCAGCTTCTGCGCACTCCCTGGGAACGCAAGGCACTGCGATCTGGTGTCCTCCGAACACTGATCGCTGTACGGGACCTCTGTGTGAGGTCCCGATCATGTGATCACTGATTGGCCAATCAGTGATCACATGAATAGTAGTAAGAAATATGTCACTTCTGACATCATTGCTTACTACTTGTGGAATGATCACAGCGATCACATGGTACAAGGCTATTCACAACAGCCTTGTACCGTGTGACAAGTTGTGACCAATCACAGCTCGTACAGTATTTCTCAATGGCTGCAAGAATGCAGCCAGAGAGAAGGAGAAATGATTGCTTTTACATCCTTTATGGGTGTAAAAGCACTCAGTGTAAAAAAAAAAAATCTTCATCACCCCCCACAAGTATTACAGTGTCACTATGGTGACACTGTACTGCTAGGGTGACAGTATGTTAAAAAACAAAAAACAAAACCATAAATTATAGTATAAAAAAATAAACATTTTTTGAAAAATTATAATTTGTTTTTCAAAATGTTTGGACTTTTTCATTTATTTAGCAAAAAAAATAAAAATCCCAGTGGTGAATAAATACCAACAAAATAAAGTTTTATCTGTCTCAAAATAATGCTAAAATATTCATATGGGTACAGTGTTGCATGACCGCGCAGTGTAGCTGTCTGCCTGTACTTGTGATAAGGGCAGGCAGTTACTTCAGGAGTCAATAAACTACGAAGATGCTCACCAGCGCCCTCATAATACATTGAGATCTACAAGCCGTCAGCCGCAATGACTGTCAGTACTTGTAGGCTATTCATTAACTGAACTCTAAATAAAGGGCTAGTGTGTGTGGGCATGATGTGACTCAGTCCCATAGGAAATGCAGTAGTACAAAACTCAAAAAATTAAAAAAATTTTAATTGTCCATTTTCAATAAAATGTAAATAGTTTTATTAATTCTTGGTATGTCTCATAAAGTCCCTTGGGCATTTTTTGAGTTTTGTATTATTTTATTCATTAATTGAACTCTGTAAATAAATGATGCAGCCATATGGGCCACACTTTTTGCAAATTATGACAGCGGGTGAGGGGAGAAGATCCCTGACTCACTGTCAGACGGAGGGGGGATCAGGGGGAGAGCTGCAGGAGTGGGAACATGTTACATGTTCCACCATAAAAACTAAGGTGAAATCATCCTTTAAATGGGTCACATTAGGTGGGCGGTGTTATCTGTCATATGTGACAAGGGGTATAATAATCGCACTTGGCTGCCTTGGCAGCTTAAGGGAAGGGGAAAAGGTAAAAACGCAGCTCAGCTTCTCATTGTTACAGCCCCTCAACCACAAGTCTAAACTTAGCCTAGTTTAGGCTAACTTGCAAAGTTAGAAGTAACAATGCAAAGTAGGCTTAGAATGACATACATACACTGCAGAATAAAGGAAAACAGATTGATGATAGCATAAAACATGTATAAAAATTAAAAAGTAGGCGCCAGCATTTCACAGTGATTAAACATAGTCATGTACTATCATATATCATGAAATATAACCCATAGTGTAATCAAGTAAAAAAAAAATTATATATATATATACACCAATTCAGTATGTAGTCCAACACAACAAATGCAGAGATTGCAGAAATTTCCCAATCACTGTGATCTTGTAGAAGTGATAAAGCTTTTTAAGACACAAAAAAGTTGCTCCCCATGTGCTCAGATGACTTTCTCATTCACCAGATAACATTGGCCAACAATGCACCTAGCAAGCATTAGATATTAACTCGTGTATATATGGTGACAGCTCCTCTGCATGGGAACCCTGAAGCCAGAAACTTCATAGATGTCACTATCATAGGTTCTCCTTCACCCAAAATAATTTAACAGAAAAGCCCAAAAAGAGTATACATGGAATAGTAAATTTAATTTTAAAAATAATTAAAAGTGAGGTATATATGCACTAGCATGTGCCTATGGGGGCACCAACACAAACAGCTCACTAAGGGGTCTTATACTATAACCATGAAAGCAGTGTGTGTTCCAAAACACCTGATGTGATGCCAGAGAAGGACCGGATGTGATGTCAGCAGCTCAGCCTGCATGCATTTCGCTTGGCAGCACTAGGGTCATTGGTTCAAATCCCAACCCCGGCACCAAATGCCTGGAGTGTGCATGGTCTCCTTGTGTCCCTCTGGGTACTCTGGTTTCCTCCCACACTCCAAAGATATGCTGGTAGGTTAATTGGCTCCTGTCTAAATTGGCCCTAGTATATGAATGTGAGTGAGGGACCTTAGATTGTACAATGTACTATATATATATATATATATATATATATATATATATATATATATATATATATATTTATTTATTTATATGTAGAGCACTGCGTAAATTGTTGGCGCTATATAAGTACCTGTAATCATAACAATTATTTAGTGCAGCCACGCATCCTCAGGAAGCTATTGTCTACTTTTCAATTTTTGCATGTATTGGGGAGGTGTTTTACACCCAAAGGGGCAGCTGCCGTTGGTTTTATGCACAGATTTATTCACATTTGCGGACAGTACCCTCTCAATTTTCCCTAGATAAAACATGTATAGACTGCAGGCTCTAATTATGAAAGCTGCACCTACATATACTATTCACAGCAAGGTCTCTGTAACTAAGTCAGGGTAACGTGGCTGCATAGTATAGCCTCTATAAGAACCTATAATTAGGGATGAGCTGAATGTACTTGGGTTCAGTTTGAGGCAGGTTTGGTGAACATTACTGAAGTTTGGGTGCTTGAAGCCAATGAGAACCAAACGATAAGAAAAAAAATTGGCCATTTTCTAAGCTAATAGTCAAGAGATTACAAAACAAATGGCATGGGGGGGCTGGCCGCTGGCCTGGAAAACATGTACCAAAGCAGAAAATTGTTTACAAATGCTGGTACAACAACCAGCACTGTCTTGCCAAAAGTGTGATATACAAACACTGCAAACATCAGTCACTGCTAGAGAGTAAACTATGAATTTCTAAAAGGAAAGCATTCCAGCCCCCAACAGTAAATAAAGGAATAGCAATGTGAGCAAAGAGCAGCTCCAAAACCTTCCAGATGGGCTACAGGTCCACAACAATAATTTTGTACACAGTCCTTACGTTAATAATCCTCAGCTCAATAGGATATGGCATGATTAGGATATCTGCCCTCATGTCACTCTATACAAGTCCAAGTATCAACCTTTTACTGGTCTCTCCACCTGCATTGACTTAGAAGAGTATCTTCCAGTTGGGTTGGTGGAACAAACTGCATGAAGTACATCCTATACTGTACATTTAATCCTTAGTACTCTTTGGGGATTGACTCTTTATGCTCAATTTATAAGAAGAGCTATTCTTGCTTAACCCCTGCTACCACTGCTGGCTAGATCAACACAAAAAACACTGGAAAACACATTTCTGGCTTACAATGGTTCATTACTATGAACAATATATTTCCTTAAAGGATAAGTTCACTTTTTGAAAAAAAAAAAATATATAACTGTCATATGCATCAGTAGATCGCTGGTGCCATGCAGGACTCCTGCAAACTGTCAATGTGTCTGTTTGTCCATACATCCCATACAGGTAAGCAGATACAGTCTGACAGGAAGACTCAATGAACTACCACAGCACTCAACAGCGGCTTGTTAGTCCATTGAGAACTATAAATCAACAGCTGCAAAGGCTGTTGGGATTTGCAGATCATTCATTCACAGAGCTTTGTGAATGAATGATGTAGCCCTGTGGGTGGAGCCCTGGGAACTTCTCTCTAAAATATTGTCTTTATTGAGAAAACCACAGTGTAAAAGTTACAGTAACAGTAATGGGGGGGGGGTGGTAATTGGGCAGTGGTGAGACCATGTTACATGTTCCACCATAAAAAATGGGTGGAGCATGTAACATGTTCCCAAAGGTGAACTTATCCTTTTAAGAGCCAGACCACTTACACATCATACCATGTCCACACATCTTACCATACCATGCCATGTCATGTATGTTACTATGGCTTTCCAATAAATATCTGCTAGCATAAGCTGGATTTATAGGGCAAAACATAATTCATTAATACTGTGTATGGCTTTGGTAGCTAAGATGTATTTACAAAATTGAGAAAAGCTGAAGACCGGTATTTAAACATCATGTTAGCACTAGATTACTTTTATATTATCTTGAAACCTAAATACATTACCCATCTCCTGCATTCCAGTCCCTTTGTTCCCTATCTATTCCTTTAATTTTGCCACGCCTCCCAACTTTTCCACCCTTTTTTCCCTCACCTTCTCTTTCTAGAAAATGACAGTTGGAGCATGAATGTGTGGTCACTGTGGTTTAACATAGAACAGCTTTTTTTTATCATATAATGAGAGAGCAGCTATTCTATAATTACAGTAACTGAGATAATCTATCATGGGCAACAATAACTGCTATTTTTCAAAAGGCAATTACCATAGTTATTCTGAACCTTGCATTACATGTCTCAAAATGACTTTTATGTAAACTGAAAGTGATGAGTGAAGCACATAGAGTGTACATTAAAAATCAAGAGCTCAGCTTTCTAGTCATTTTGAAAGACCCAAACTGACTGGTATCCCAACATTGTGTAGATCAAATACTAACACACTGGCATTGGGAGCACTATTTGTAAGTTTATGGTCTACATTTTTGTGATACTAATTAATGTGTTCTGTATGTATACCCAAAACATTTTTATTTAGTCCCGTAAAGCCCATAAAATGGTTAGAACCATTCTATGTTCTAATCCCTCTCTGCTATATCCCATAGTTATACTTTAACAGTGATATGGAGTAGATAATACAAACAGTAACCAATTTGTTTTGTAACTGTAAACTGATGTCATGAGCACCATTATGCTTCTCTCTTGTTTTAAAAACCCCAAAATTCAGCCTTAACTCAGCCTTACCTAGAAGACGTTATACGACGACACACATAGGGTGGGGCTTGGACGTGAAGTCACCAAGCACGCTGCGGCCTGAGATCTTGGCCGGAGTCGGCTTGGTTATATTTTTTTGAGCTGTACATTCTAGAGTCAGTGCAGATACACATCAATGTGAGTGCTGTGGCTTGCTTTATGGATTAAAATATTTTATATAGTTTTACACTATGCAAGTTCCTTTTTTTTCCAACCCCATGTGATATGATGAGATATATGGAACTGCAGTTTTAAAGAAGTCCTATGAGGAAACTATTGAAATGGGATAAGCTGCAGATCCTCACTCCCAGAGTGCGATTAGCTGCTTTATAGTATTACCAGCATTGATCTCTGGTGAGTTTATTTAGTATATGTGGTGGTGGAGAGCATTGTTTGGTGAAAAAGAAAGAATCTGTGATGGCTATTTTGCCATTCTGATGCTGATTATATGGGACACTTTTTTCTTTTTCCTTTGTTCTTTTTCTTGCATGGAGAGTTTCTTGAATTCTGTCTTTGGACTTTAATTTCATGGGATTAGAATACACTTTAATGATCAAACAAATTTGAATAATATGCACATTGATACATTCCAATATTGTTTACTGGATACATTGCACTTTTGATATACTGCTTATAGATTTTTTTTTCTGCACTTCAAGGCACTGTTTACTTGATATAATGCACTTTCATAATTTGTTTACAGGATATATATACATACATACTTTTTAAATCAGGTAAAATGATAATTAGAACTGTTTACTTTATTTTTACTTCAGTGTTGCAGAGCTGCATAGGCTCCTCTCTCAAAATACTTTAACTAATTTCACTGAACACTGAACTTCTCAGAGTCTGCATTGGAAACAACGCAAGTCAGATAGAACATAGGCTGCAGAACATCTAGTGTAATTTAGTCTTGTCTTCCTTAGCCTGGCTGTTCCTGGAACACCCTTTCTATTTATTGGATTTAATTTCTTTCAAATATGGAGGCTGAGCATCAACATTATCTAGGATGACCCCCACCCATTAAGGCATTTTGAGATTTGTATGATTCCACCCAAGAGCCAAGCAACTACTTGCACCAGCCCAGGAGTCCTTAGAAGAGAACTGAGGTAGGGTGCTGTGGTGTATTTGAAGAGCTGTATATAGCACTTTGTCAGCCTCTCCCATCCACTATGATCTGACTGCATTGCACAAGCAAGCACATAGATTTTGTGATGGCATCACTGTATCTAAAAAAAAAAGTTATGCAATGGAAATGGAGAGGTTTATTTGAAAATTGAACTACCAAGTTGATGGGATGCCATGGGGCAATACAGAGGATTATAATACAGAGTTAATTGAATCACCTGTGGCATTCCTACCCATATTCCTGATCAAATGTATAGGTGGCACATTCAAAACACCTACATGGAAAGCAAATAAAAAATGGAAAAAATACCATAGGGTTGGGAGTGGATACTTTTACTCTGACCTTAAGGGCAACATAGTCTTTTAAAATGCATGCTTGGGAGATGCGTTTAATGTGTATATGGTGTTACAGAACACAACAATTTTTTCTAGGTAATTGGGACTATATTCTGATATCACATATTTTGGATGTGTAATTTATTTTTTACCTTTTGCATTTAGCTTGGCTTAAAGTGGTGCTAAGATCAATACATTTTTTAACCTTAATGCATTCCTTGCATTAAGGGAACAATTTCCCCATCAGTTGTATCACTTCCCCTCACACCTCTCTAAACACTTACCTGGATCCTCTCTTGATCCAGGTTTGTGCCCCTCTGCAGAGGCACTCCCCTCTTCCTCTTCTTACAGGACACGGAAGCAGCAGTAGGAGCCTGGAGTGGCTTCTGCTACTGTCAACAAAATCTTGTGAGGAGGGAGTGGGGGTAGGGATTCGTGCAAAGCTGTGTATGTCTATAGACAAACACAGCCCAGCTTGGGAGCACGCCTGCACGGGTTTCAGGCCAGATGGTATGGGCCACTCACAGAGGAGGAGTGAAAATTAGTTTGCATCCACATTGATACGAGTGATATTTTATCTTTCCACAATATAGATTGCAGCTTTGTAAGAACCTGTATACACTGCACCACCTCATCCACCCCTTCTCTTACTGGAGAAAAGTAATTGTTTTTTTAACCCAATATTGGATAAACACTCTACTGCTACCAGCCCACCTGTTGCCAGGAGCAATATACTGTACTGACTCGCTTTTTCCAGGAGGTGGGTTGAATTGAGCTGTGAAGAATCTATAACCAAAAGAACACCTACAGTGACTCAAATAAATATTGTGATAAGAGATCATTAAACGTCTTTGAAATTATTGATCAACCTGTAGTAGGCCTGAGGAATCATGGAAACCTCATTCATATGCTTTGAAGTTGCTTAAAATTGAACAGATATTGGATTACTGTAACAAATAAAATCAGCTATGTTCAATATTCCAGATAACTATTCCATTAAACCTTAATGTCTGTATTTCAGGCCTTATGGATAACTTGACCTCAGACAAAGCCACAATATCTGCTGTGGTGAGAGCTTTGTTCCAAGCAAGGAAGCTAATCTTGAAAGCTTTAGAATTCTGCAGATCCCTCTTCCTTGAAGAACTTAAAAGGGCACAGCTGAAAATCGAATCCTATATTTTTGAACATTGGGGTTGCAAAGCTAAACTTGAAAGGATATGGGGAAATCGTTAGACACTTCTGATCTGTATTCACTGGTTCTTATAGCCCATGGACTTTTCAGCCCTAGGCCTTTTTCTTTCCTTCTGTGAGCTATGGGCTCCCTTCTGCCTATAACATACAAAAACTAGCTTCAAACTCTTCCCCACCCTAAACACAAACCCTGATGAGTATCAAATCTCCTTATTGCATAATAAGATCTTCCCTCTCTACATTGCTATCAATATACTGTACAGGTGGTGCCCTGCATTGTTTTCTGTATGCTAACTGTATCCCCAAATATAATACATTTCTCTAATACTATAATGCTGTAACATATATATTGAACAGCAGTTCAAGAAATGTGAGATAGTCAATGTTCTATTGGCAAAAAAGTAAAGCCTTCAACATCCAAATTGGCCAGTAGTGCAACAGTTTAATAGTATAGTTTGCAATTTCTTTTTTTGCAGCACCACACAAAATCCCCAAATCCACTCTCATCCCCAAATCCCAAACAATACCCCACATATTCAAAATATAGCCATTAGGTATGTGTTCATTAGAAGTTAGCTAGCCTCAGGACAGTACTTGCGCTTGAATAGACAGGAAACAGAAAACAAACCAGACATGTTTTATCTTTCAATAAATATAAGAGTGTATTACCTTAGAGACAATAGCCGTAAATATTTTTCAGTAGCTTGAAAGTATGTAGGCAACTTTGTTAGGTCACAATATAAGAGGGAGAGATGAAGCATGTTTTATCTGGCAATACACTTTATAGTGTATTATGTGAGAGACAATAGTCACAAATATTCAATAGCTGGGCAGTGTGTAAGTCGCTTGACCCTCATGAACATGGCCCCATGCTCTTCTATGCTCCTCTTCCCATTTGATGTTGTGTATCCTAACTCTCTGTCTCTAAAAGCAGACCACAATGATGCTTTTTTCCAGATGCTACAGTAAATATGTCCAACACTGCAAATCTATGTAGACCATCCCTGGTAAAAGCAGTAGCCTGCACCTGTGGTTCTCCCTCTTCAAGCCACCACTGTTCCTGGACACAATAATTTTTTGCTGTTGTTTTGTCTCTTTCTCAGATTTTTCTACTTCTTCAGTTGGTGGACCTCATGGATGGTCTGCAACCTCATAAAACCCTCTCTCCCTAAAAGATAAACCCTGAAACACCAACCTTAACCCATTTTTAAAATGTAACAGAAAATTTTAAAAATGCCTAAATGTGGAGTAAAAAATAAATAAATAAAAGACTGCAAAGGGGGCCCAGCAACTAAAAAGTAACTACGGTTGTTGCTTACACACTCAAAAAGGTAGTCCTTAAAGGCAATTTTGGGTCTCAGAACTATCAACACATGAGGAAAGGGGTACACAAGAATATGTAGCCTTCCACTCTGCAATCCACAGTAATTTAGCACAATGTAGCACTCTAATAGCAAGTCATTCTTTCTACACAACCCCAACCACACACAAATGAATTCTGGATACCTACGCTTTTGTAGTGAAACACTCAGGGACCACACACCACAAACACTCAGGGTTCAAACTTGAACTTCATCTATAATAACTATGAAGTATATTTGTCATTTTTTACAACCCCTTCCTGCTTATGCTAAGAAGTCAAAAGAAGACTAAACTCTCGCTACTTGTGCATGCGCAGTGGGTACCTGGCTGTGAAGCCGCAAGCTATCACAGCCGGGTGCCCACACTGAAGATGTCGGCCTCCTGGAATACAGGGCGGCCGGTGAAATGGGCTGCGGGGGGACACACCATGGGACCGAGAGAAGGGTAAGTGGTTGTTTTTTAAAAGTCAGCAGCTACAGTTTTTGCAGCTGCTGACTTTTATTTTTTGACAGGGTGAGTGGAACTCCACTTTAAAGTCCACTCCAGGCTAAAACTAAGTTTTATCATTTACTCCCCATTAACCCATCTATTTTTCCAAGGAGTGGGGCCTTAGAGCCTAACTCCATGTTTATTTTCTCAAGCTGGTTCAAACAAACAATTTACTGCACTAACAGGTTCTCTTGCTGGGCATACATTTAGTATAGAGTGCTGTGTTCCGACAGTGGGGCTCGGACTTTGTGTCCCATTCCCAGAACAAAATAGAGTAAGGCTGAGCAGTGCATATCCACTCACAGTGAGCTTTCTATTCTTAAAATGAATATAAAGCTCCTCCGGTTGGCTAAGGCGGAGTTTATGACATCATCTGCCCGGCTTTCTGCCTCAGCTAATAGGAGGAAGCTTTGTATTCATTCTTAGAATACAAAACTACCCGTGAATGGATGAGCAGCACTCAGTCCAGCTCTATTTTGTTCTGTGAGTGAGATGGGAAGTGTTTGGTTATGTATGATATCTTTTAATTAGCTACTCATTTTTATCTTATGTTTGGATGGAGTTATGCTTTCAATGAAGCAAGCTATTTGCCACATGTTATATCACTATTCTTTCACATTCCTTGTTTTATTTGAGTTGCAGAGAAAACAAAATGATTTATACTGGGCCCTAGTTTCACAAATAGGTTATTTCTATATATACTATTACTTTTCCATTTTTGTTCCTCAAAACTGATTGCAGTGAAATCTCGCACTTTTGCTCTTCATCTACTTCAGTCTGAAGCCATCCCATTTAGCCAAAGACACAAGGTAAATGCGGAATTTTAAAAAAGAATGTGTTGTGGAGTGTGTAACACTATTGCGTGTGTGTGTAAAAAAATGACATAAGTCTTTCTTCTTAGCCTTCTCTGTAAGCGTTTAGTGTTGTTGAGTATTGGTAATAAAGTGCTCTGCCTTTTAATGTAGCAGTTGTGGGTTTTCCTTTTATCTATAGCAGAAAACATTAGAGGAGCATGGATATAGTGAAAAAAGAAGAAGGGAAGCAGGGGAGAAATAGTTTATAATTCAAAACAAATGCCAAAATTTCAGTAAAGTACTGTGAGCTTCAGACAATTCCCTATTCTCAAATAGTACTACCCAGCATTGAAAAATCCATAGATTATTTACCGTAGTTGTGAAAAATGATGCTACAGGTATATACTATTTAACAAAAAAAATCTACAGTGCAGATTCTGAATGTGTGTGAATGTGGGAATTCTTGTTTTTCTAATTTTTGCAGGCTAGACAAATATCTTCAAAAAGCTGAAAAACCATTGCCATCCCCATTCCAAGGGAGAAATTTCTCTATTTACAAATAGCTCATTAGGTTCATTCGCTGGGCTGGAATATTCAGAGCCCTCACAGTATTATTATGTTTGAGCTTTTCTGTCTTTAGACCCCACATTTATGCAGGCTCATAACAATGCTTTACCTATCTCGCACCTCATGATAATATTAGAACTCATACATTTACATAACAAATTGGGAAGAGGACTTTTAAGCATATAACATTAGGGAGGATTGTAAAAAATCTGGTCTGAAGTTGCAAAATTCTTCATTAACATGACCTCAGTGAAATCTATTGTTTGTGGTTTGTGCATTAGTCCATTTTAAAGTCTTTGGTCTTTTACACACTTTATTTCATATTAGGATCCGTAAAGACCCATGGATTGTAAAATAGAAAACATGCCTTAAAAAAAATAGAATTCAGCCCCTTCTGCTTTTTAGGAGCTAATCAGGACATATAAAAGACTTAGAAAAGGGCACTTTGGTTAAGTAAAAAAGGAAAAAAAATATACACGGAGAAACACAATCCAAAAACTTAAAAAATGTGGAAACTGGGAGGCTGTATGTCTTAACCACATGCCGCCCAGCACTGTAGAAATACATTGGCAGGGAGGCACAGCTGGGCAAAACCAAGTTTAAAAACATGTGTTTGCAATACAGGTAGGGGGCACGCATGCGGCGCGCCACCGCCCTACCTGTCCCGCCGATCACAGCCGCGGATGTCAGTCGCCGGGTCACAGCCGGTCGTTACCGGCTGTGTCCCGCCAATTAGCGGAAATCACTGACAGAGAGCAGGGCTGCAGTAGCTATGCTCTCTGTCAGTTCCCTGTCAGCTCCTGACATGCTGAGCAGGAGAGAAGAGTTTATCTCTCCGGATCAGCTGTCTCCTGTGCATCACACACCCCCGCCCCCTAGTAAAACACTCCCCTCACACAGTTAACCCTTTCAGTAAATAAAAAAGTTAATCCCTTCCTCCCCAGTGCCATTAGTACAGTGTCAGTGTTTTTTTTTGCATTGATCACTGTCAGTGATGTCAGTGACCCCAAATCAGTTCCCCCCCAGTGTCAGAATGTCCGCCGCAGTCCCGCAGTCCCGCCATAAGTCGCTGATCAGCGCCATAAGTCGCTGATCGCCGCCATAAGTCGCTGATCGCCTCCATTATTAGTATTAAAAAAAAAAAAAAATCCCAGTATCTTTACTGCCATTTGTAAACGCTATAACGTTCACGTAAACCAATTAATTTACACGTATTGGGTTTTTTTTTAGCACAGACATGTCGCAGAATACATTTTGGCTGAAATTTATTATGAAATTTGATTTTTAAATTTTTTTTACTGTACATGTTTTATAGCGAAAAGTCCAAAATATTGTTTTTTTTTTCTCAAAATTGTCAGCCTTTTTTTTTTATAGCGCAAAAAATAAAAACGCACAGGTGATCAAATACCACCGAAAGAAATCTCTATTTGTGTGAAAAAAGGGCATAAATTTCATTTATGTACCGTATTGCATGACCGCACAATTGTCCGTTAAACTAGCGCAGCGCTATATAGCAAAAAAATGGCGCAAATTGCAGTATCTATACCATAGTTTGTATGTAAACGCTATAACTTTCACACAAAGCAATCAATATACACTTATTGGGATTTTTTTTACCAAAAACATGTAGCGGAATACATTTTGGCTTAAATTTATAACTAACTTTGAGTTTACTATATATTTTTTATAGCTGAAAGTAGAAAATATTGTTTTTCTTCAAAATTTTTGGTCTTTCTTTTTTTATAGAGTGAAAAATAAAAAGCGCACAGGTGATCAAATACCATCGAAATAAATCTCTATTTGTGTGAAAAAAGGACGTAAATTTCGTTTGGGTGCAGCATTGCATGACCACGCAATTATCAGTTGAATTAGTGCAGCGCCGAGTAGCAAAAAAAGGCCTGGTCAGGAAGGGGGGTAAATCCTCAGGAGGGCAAGTGGTTAAAGACCATCTAGCTTAGCTATCAGTTACCAATAATTTAACTGGAGAAGCTCACCTTTGTTCTCTCCCTACTCTGCCTTCTTTTCTTTTTTTACCTTTTCTCTTTTCTCTACTCTCAGAGCTTACTCTTATTTGTTTCATGGGTCCTTATTTTTTCTTTCCTTTTTTGCCCACTCTTACTTTTTTTTATCGGGAGAGGTTTTAGTCATAGAGGGAGGAAGACAAGTCGGACAAGTTTTTTTTTTTCAATGGTATATCTTCAGCCTTAATCCATACAAGTGCAAGTACAGTATCAGTATCAGTACAAGTGCAGTAACTCAAAGCAACCTATCAGAATTTACTTTGCTGAAACCACTCCATTGCTAGATGGATTCTAATTGGTTGCTGTGGGTTTTACACTAGCAATTGTTCTTTGTGCTGTTTTACTAACAAGCCAATTTATATGAAACAGCTCATATAAAGGTCTTTTTCTTTGCACTTTTTGGAGGACGTAGGACTTCTCATTTACTGCATGTCCTGAATTTACCTAGCTTGAAGTTCAAGTCTCCTTTTTAAGCTCTGCATTTAATGGATTACTAAACTAACTAGACTGTGTATTCTCCAGATTGTATACAAATGTAATTTTGGGCTGCTATTTGATTGAATATAATGGAAAACTTTTCATTTTTAATAAATATTAAAGGGCATTTCCAGCGCCATTGTTATTGTTTAGCGTATTTTCTCTCTTGTATTGAGGTTTTGCTGCCAAGATTGTGCAGGAAGCAAAATTAATAGTATTACATTCTGCCAGCAGACACATACAGTTTAAAAGAACTGTCACCATTTATCAGAGATCTGCCCTGATGCTGGCATCAATCTGATGTGTTGTGCAATACAGTAAATTCTTAGTTAACTGATTTCATTTAATTACCCGTGTCAGAGTATGCACCCATCTTCGTTTATCTCCTGGGACTGCATAATTTCCCTTATTTCATGCCTCGGTCCTTGCATCTGTAACGTGTTTAAAACTGTTAACTTAAAAGAGCTCAGAATGATAGCCTTGGCACAAGAGAATACAAAAGCCTGTAATAGCCATAATAATAGACTTGCTTGAAGGATACTGGTTGCCTTGACAACAATGTATGTGCAATACAAGATAATGTAACTGCTGGAGTGGAGGGTTCTGAGCTGCATATTAATAATCCCAGTTTGTTGTGAGGATTTGCTGATGTGTGGTTGCACTTTTCTCTGCTGGCTATGACGATTCATTAGATGGAATGTTATTGTTTCTATGCATCGAAAAGGGCAAGAGGAGACAAAAAAAAATGATCCATATACAGTAGACACATAAATAACAATTTGTCGGGAGATTAAGACATGT
This sequence comes from Staurois parvus, assembly GCF_062004578.1. Taxonomy (NCBI): domain Eukaryota; kingdom Metazoa; phylum Chordata; class Amphibia; order Anura; family Ranidae; genus Staurois; species Staurois parvus. Next base: position 3,547,692 of record NW_028318005.1, read on the forward strand.
GTAAAAAGGCTTACTCTGTAGTACGATGTGTACGTTGCATACACGGAGCTTTGCATTTTTCTCCACTCAGTTTGCTGTGAATTGTGCTTCCTTTTTACATTTTTTTTCTTTGTATTTAGGTAAATTAACATTTTGTACTTCACACATGGCCTGCGAATGGGCCACAGCTGTTGAGCAACCAGAGCTCTCAACCTATAAAAAGTCAATAGATACAGAGCTTTACGTGTGCTGCTAAATAGAACAAACACAATCAAACAGCAAAATATATAAAATTCAATTGACAATAAATGTGATATCTCAGATATTACAATTTCATCTGTGCAAAAAATGCTTTCCAGTATATCTGTTCAGGAATCCTCCAATAATATCTGTATCTTCATTCCATTCCTTTGTGATAAGGTCAATCCCAACACATCCATTTACAGTTAGTAAAAGACCCCTATTACAAGAAGGTCATAATAGCTAAGTAGAATTTTGAGATCTTCTCTCTACAAATATACCACAGTATTCGACTGATCTTTGTTTAATTTTCCACCAGGTGTTTAATAACCAGTGAAGAAATATAGGAAGGGTCTATAGAACAAAATATAATTAAAAGCAATATAGTAGCCACATCACATCTGTAATCCAACTGGAGACTTACCAAGGTCCGAGAGACAAAATGTGTAGTGCAGGAAAGAGGTGACGCATTACATCATTATGCTGTTACAACCCTGTGCACGCTCACTATTATTATTATTATTGTACATGATTTGTATTGAGCCAATAGTTTGCACAGTGCTTTACAAAATAATAGGAGACAAAACAGTTACAAATTACAAGTACTATACAATGCTATACAAAAGGACGAGGAGAGTCCTGTTTGGAGAGCTTACAATCTAAAATGGAGGGACAAGTGATACAAAAGGTAGTAACTGCAGGGGATTGAACTATTGGAGAAGGTAATTTCATTTTTTTGGTAAATGTAGTATATGCCTCCCTGAAGGGATGAGTTTTCAGGGATCACCCAAAGAGGAGGAAGCATAGCCTGGATAAAGTTATGCCAATGAGGAGGGAGTTGAAATAGTCAAGATGAAAGAAAGCAAGGGAGTAATTTAAGTATATTGGTAGTGTGATTGGTTAAGGAGGGTTGTATTTTGGAAATGTTGTGGAGGTGAAGGCAGCAAAAGTTGTACAGTGACTGGATGAGGGGCTAGGATAGGTCAAAGTCCAATATTATATCTGGCACCCTGGCACGAGGGGAGACACTGAAGGTTGTGTTCTTGATCTTTGCCCGCAGGGGGATTGGGGGTAAATATTGTGAGCTTAGTTTTGGAAAGATTAATTTTTAGAGAGTGGTGTCACATCCATACTGATATGTCATCAGTGAGTGAATTAGTAATACACAAGGAGAATGAATGGAGTGAGCTGAATACAAGAGAGGGAGATTTAGGGTTTGTCAAAATAGAGATGAGAAGCCATGGGAGGCAATCAACTGACCAAGGTAGGAGGGAAGTTTAGACAGAGAATAAAAGGGGTCCAAGAAGAGAGCTTTATAGGACTCCTATGGAAAAAGAAAAAGGAGAGATGGATATGAAGTTGTAGGTGATGCTAAAGAAGCATTTAGATAGGTAGGAGTAGAACTAGAAAGGAGCAGAGTCTTGGAAGCCAAGAAAGTGAAGTTTTTAGAGGAGCAGCAGGTGGTCAACTGTATCAAAGGCAGAAGTAGATCTAATGGTATAGATGAGTGGATATTGGTTTTAGCAGTTAGGTAGTCAATAGTGAGTTTTCATACAACAGTTTCCACTGAGTTTTGTGGGAAAAATACAGACTGTAAGGGGTTAAAAAGATTGTTATCATGAGGAAGCAGTTCAGAAACTTGTACACCAGATACTCTAAAGATTGCAGCTAAGCGAAAGTAAGGATATGGGTCTTAAGTTGTTCAGACTGTGTGGTTCAGCAAGGGCTTTATAAGTATGAGGGTGACCAGTGCACTATTTAGAGGGAACATGAAGATGTCAGTAAAGAGGGGGAGATTGTAGATGTGGGTTAGAGAGTGCAAAATAGAGCAAGAGGGCGACCAGAGGAGTTGTGAAGGGATGCAATCTAGAGGACAGGTGGTTAGGTGGGTGTCAGAGAAAAGTTTAGCAACCTCCTCTGTAGTAACAGGGTCAAAAGAGAAAACAATGGAATGTGGTTGTAGACATAGTATGTTAACCTCTTCCCATCCGCCAATTCTACATAGATGGCGGACGGGAAGCAGCGCCGATGCGGGCTAATGTTCCTGTATGTCAGCCAGCACCAATTTGTGATCCGTGTGTCGCCCAGACACAGCGGATCACATTACCGCTGCGTTCAGGTGATCACAGGGTTTTTTTTTACCATGTGACTGCTGTGACCAATCACAGCACTCACATAGTAAACAATGAAACTGAAAATAAACACTGAGAGCAGAGAGAAGTGATTCTGCAGTGTGTGAGTGTACAGCAGCCTGTCAGGCTGCGTGTACACTCACACACTGCAGTGCCAGCCACCCTAGTGCTCCAGTTTAGTGTCCCTGTGTCCCTGATCACTGCCCCACAATATCAATAATAAATAATGCAGAGAGGCCCTGGCACCTGTCCCAGTGCACACAAAACACCCCCATACACCATACCAAAATCCTGATCACTGCCATACCCCATACCAACACTCTGATCACCTCTATACACCATACGAGCACCATGATCACCACCATACCATCACCCTTATCACCGCCATACCCCTTATCAACATCTTGATCACCGCAATACCAACATCCTGATCACCGCCATACCAGCGTACTGATCACTGCCATACCCCATACCAATATTTTGATCACCCCCATACCCCATAACAGTGTCCTGGCTACTGCCAAACCCGCTTCCTGATCACCGCCATACCTCATGCTGATGTCCTTATCACCACCATACCCCATACCATTGTCCTGGTCACCGCCATATGCCATACCAGTATCTGGCATTTTAGGATCTCAACTGATCAATTGTCAATTATTTATCCCATAACTTGTAGACTCTATAGCTTTTGCACAGACTAAATAATATAAACAGTTTTTGGCTATTTGTACCTAAAAAATGTAGTAGAATACATTTTGGCCTAAATTTATGAAGAAAACTTATCTATTTGCAAAATTTTATAACAAAAACTAAGCAAAAAATGTTTTTTTTTCAAAATTTTCTGTATTTTTTCATTTATATAGCAAAAAATAAAATACCCAGTGGTGATCACATACCACCAAAAGAAAGCTCTATCTGTCTCAAAATAAGGATAAAAATTTCATATGGGTACAGTGATTCAGGACTGAGTAATTGTCACTCAAAGTGTAATAGTGCTGACAGCTGATTAAGTAGTGGGATGTTTGGACAGTGGTGATCTCATAAAAAATAGCATCCATTGCCTTTTTTAAATTATTGACAATGTCCTGGGCAGTGAATGAGTTGGTTAGTAGAGAAGAGTGTGAGTAAGTAGAAGGTAAAGATAGAAAAGAGTTGGTGAGGACTGAATGAGGGGATGATAATGACAGTAAGGTCATAAGCAGGGGCAGACTGACAACTCATGGGGCTCCCAGGCAATAGGGGATCATTGGGCCCCTGTGTCCTCACCCACACTCAAACCACGCCCAAACAAGCCTATGAAAGGTACCAGGGGCATCTCATGGGACCCTCTACTGACCCCAGGCCCTCAGGCAGTGCCCGAGTGCCCAAATGGTCAGTCCACCCCTGGTCATGAGTCTGTCTGGAAGCACAGAGAGAGGAATTATATTTTAGTAGAGTAGAGTTATACAGGGTGAAATCTTGAAGTGAATTTGTTTTATGCCACACTTGCTAAAGAACACAGCTATATCTTTGAGACTTCTGGTGTCATTTGTTTGCCAGGACTGTAGCGGTCAGGACCTAATTCTATTTAGTGAGGGGAGCAAGTGAATCTAGGGAGGATGATAATAAACTATTATAGACAGAAGTGACCAGGTCAGGACAGGGGAGATATTTTGTATTTTGTCATAAAAGAATCTGTAGAAGAATAGAAAATAAACAGGTAGCAAAGGTCTCTATCAGTAATTGCTGTTTGGAGGGATTGGGGGTTGAAGACAGGGAGCCAGTGAATCTAATAAGGTTGTGATCAGAATAAGGAAAAGGGTACTGCAAGGAGAGGAGAATACAAGGTCAAGGATGCTGGCATCAGAGCGAGTAGGAGTGTGTGTCCATTGTCAAAAGAAGAAATTAGGTTGAGAAGTTGAGGGATAGCAGGGGTGTTGAAGTCACAGGGATTAACAGGGATGTTGAAGTCACCAAGAATGATTGTAGGTATTTCAGAGGAGAGAAAGCAGGACAGCCAGGAAGAGAAGCTTAAAGTGATTGTAAAGGCTCAAGGTTTTTTACCCTCATGCATTCTATGCATGAGGGTAAAAAACCCTACTGTGTGCAGCAGCCGCCCCAGCCCCCCTAATACTTACCTGAGCCCCATCGCAATCCAGCGATGTCCACGAGAATCTCAGCTGTCCCGGGTCTCTGCTTCCTCATTAGCTGAGCCATTGGCTCCCACTGCTGTCAATCACAGCCAGTGAGCCAATGAGGAGACAAAAGGGACGGGGCCGAGCCATAGCTCTGTGTGTGAATGGATACATGGAACAGCGGCTCGGAAGCGCACATGTGTGGATACCCTAATAGCAAGCTGCTTGCTATGGGGCACAGGACAGGAACGGGGAGCCAGGAACACCAGTGGGGGACCCGAGAAGAGAAAGATCTGGGCTCCTCTGTGCAAAACCACTGCACAGAGCAGGTAAGTATAACATGTTTGTTATAAAAATAAAATAAACTTTAGTATCTCTTTAACACTGGTCCAGATAAACCATAGCAGAGAGGGAGGTAAGAAGAACTTAGAAAATGCTTTGTGGGGATAGAAAAAAAAAACAACTCCATCTCTCTTTTGTTCACTGGAGTGGGTAGCTGAAGAGACAGAGTCAGATTCCTGAGTGAGGTTTCAATAACAGAGCCGGAGAGGTAAAGTTAATTGACAAAATTAAGCATGCTACAGACAAAGCAGGCATTCAAGAGGGCACATGAGAATGGAGGAATGATCCCTGGGAAAGGGAAAAGAAATTAGAGTGTATGGATTGTGACTGCTGCCAGAGAAAAAAGGGTGCTGGGAGTGGAGGTAAGAGTTAGATAATAAAGGGACAGAAGTAGGGGAAATATTCCCAGAATTGAGGAAAAGCATGGGGTAGATTTACTAAAACTGGAGCACTCCAAATCTGGTGCAGCTGTGCATTGTAGCCAATCAGCTTCTAACCTCAGCTTGTTCAATTAAGCTTTGACAATAAACCCTGGAAGATGATTGGTTTCTATGAATGGCTGCAGCAGATTTTTCACTATCCAGTTTTAGTAAGTAACCCCCCATGAGAGTGAGGGAAATAAGATAGGAGTAAGATTTATATGTGAGTATATGCCGCAGTCTCCTGGATATTCTGTCAGAATTTGGGTTCAGAATTAGTAAGAATGATACGTGGACCAATAAGAAGAGAGCAGAAGTGAAGGTGCTATGTTTAAGCTGTAGAGTGGTGAAAGAGGGGTAAATAAGTGAGAATTTAAGGAACAAGGACACTATTGTGAAGGTGCACTGGTTAGGAGATATGAGAGGATGACTTGATGTATGCGCCTACAAATTGAGTGGATCATTTCATGTTTCTTCTGTGATGTGTTCTTGAAGCTCATTTTGGGGGTATACACAGAGAATCTTTCTGTTTCATGATGCCCGTCTAACATTACCTTAGTGTGGTGGCATATAATCTGTTTTGTTGCTCACTGAAATTAGTCAAGTAGATATCTTCTTGTCACAGTTAGGGGTCAGGCTCCGAGACCATGAAATATAGCAGTAGAGAGGATCATATGAGGATAAGTATTTGAGCAAGTCACCCTTGCAGATGGCATAGGCTCATCTGAGGTGCGAGGCCTAAATACTATCCAGTCTTTACCAGACCTCTTGATGGTGGAGATGGGTTTCACAGTGTGCTAGTGCTAGGTCACAGTCCTCAGGATTGCCCCACCAGGAGGTGAGCAAGCCAGGGTCCAGCAACAGATTTAACAGCAGAAACATATTCAGTAAACAAAGGCTGGTAACAAGTGTTTGCAGCTTGCAAGCAGAAGTGTATTTGAAGAACAAGACAAAAGTCAGCAACAAATGATTGCAGGTCGGGATCAAGCAAAAACGTAGTAAAAGGGACAAACCAAGTGTCAGTACTAGTGGTAGCGAAGGACAGTTGCAGTACACAGAGAAGCAAGTTATTGGCTGGAGAGAACACAATAATCTGGCAAACAGGAAGTGCATAGACATGAATCAGGAAGCTCATGGGAGGAGCAAACAGTTCAATGTTTACCAGAAATAAGATGCAAGACAAGTCCAAGGGATCAGGCAGAGAGTTATCCAACATATCTGGCGGCACAGCAAAAAGAGCTACAGCCAGGCACCACAGAGGTCCCAGGTTCCGATCAGTGCTCTTACATGGGAGGACGGGGAGTAAGGTGGCCTTTCAGCAGGGATTGGACACATTTTGATCAGTGTTTGGCCTCCCCTGTTGACTATTCAATCTACTTATGTCCAAGGGACATGTCTGAAAACCTTTGTTTATTCAGCATTCGCAGCCAATGATCAGTGTATTTTAACAGCATTCTAAGTCACGGCCAGGGGGATTCCTTCATCTACAAAAAACAAATGGTGTATGGCCAGTCTAGGGCAGGGTATATCAACCAAAGCTGCTCCAAGTGAGTAGTATCAGCAGTATACCCCCCCCCCCCCTGTCAGAATACACAGATCAGCAAGGCAGCCACTGGCTGCATGTGCTGAATAAATTTTGTTTTTTCCAGCAGGACCATTCAACAGTAGCCAATGTAATGACTTGTTGAACAGATAGTGGTAAAGATGTACCAAAATTAAGCTGGTTCCTGCTGAACCAGCTAAATTTCTGTACATGTATTCCCAGCTTAAGTTACCTGCTCCTAAATACTCAGGCATACTGGGCTGGAAACTTAGCTTCTCTGGGAAAAGGGAAGGGCTGGGGGAAGGAAAACATGGTAAGTATAGGCAGATGTGAGGACCAGCAATAAAATGTGTGTAGACCTTAAATCTACTTTTCATTTTTTGGCATTATGCCTTACTGTTTAAAAGTTTTTTAATGTATTTATATGAATCTGTTGCAAAGGTCCTTATGTGATGGTCCTACCAGTAACATAATTTCCTGTTTTAGTCTGATAACACTAAGCCACTTTCTCACAATTAGCAATGGGATTGTCAACTTTTCGTGCAAGCTCCGCCAGTTGGCTTTGATCTGATATCTGAAAGCCCAATTGCCAATTGAAGGAGCACAGCTGAAGGTTATCACTATGTTCTTTTCCTGTAAACATCCCTTCTTAGTTCAGCTGATGGTATAGCGCAGTGGTCTCCAAACTGCGGCCTGGGGGCCAGATGCCACCTTTTGCTTGCCATTATCTGGCCCTTTATTTCACACTATTCCTCCTACTGACACCAACAATGGGGACATAATTCTTGACACTGATACCAATAATGGGGCACTATTCAACCCACTGAAACCAATGATGGGTACTATTTCTCCCACTGACACCACCAAAACGGGCATATTTCTTCCTACTGGCACCAATGATGGGGCATTATCCCTAACAATAGATGTGGCATTGTTTACTCATGCTCATTTTCTACTCCCACTGATCCCAGTCTGGCCCCTCTAAACTCTGAAGGACAGTAAACTGGCCCCTTGTTTAGAAAGTTCAGAGACCCCTGCTATAGTGCATAGCAATAGAGTCATGATGGCCTCAGAACACTGACCCTCCCTCTCCCTGTCTTAATGCTGTTGTGCAGAAAATTGCAGATGGTTGAGATAAAAAGGGAGTCAGGTATGTATGCCCCTTTTATGTTAAAATACATTTGTTTAATGGCTCAATACACAGAGTATGAAGCCATGTACATTATATGGAGCAAACTGTAATATCAGGACTATGGGGTTGATTTACTAAAGTCAAGTAGGCTGTTCACTTTGCAAGGAAATTCGTCCCATAGCTTGGTGAATGAGGTGAAGTTATTCTGACTTCCATCATCCAATCATGTGCAAGTAAAAGTGTTTTTTTTTTAATTTTCCTTGCAAGTGATTGGGTATTCTTTGCAAAGTGAAACTGCACCACATTTCCTAAGCTCTGGGGCAAATTCCCTTGCAAAATAAACAGCCTATATGCATTAAATAAATCAACCCCTATGAATAGAGTGTGGAGAAGTATGGCGAATACAAAGCTCCGTACATTAATTGGAGCACTATACAGATTATACAGTTCCACATTATACATATCCAGCAACAATTTATAAAATCAAATATTTTTATTGTTATCAATAAAAAACATGTGCAGAAAAAAGGAGGATCAGCATTTTCAGATCTAAGAGTGGATTAGGCAAACGCAGTGAGCATTTGCAGAAATTCGCTCATCTCTACGCTTGAGGAAACAAGCCCGGAGGATGCAGACTACAGTGTAACATTTCAAACTGAACATCATAGGAAGGACACATCTGGTGCAATCCTATCTTCAGCCATACCCAATTTACTTTTTATTGATTTAGTCTATAGTGTGGGTCATTTTCTTGTTACCCGCTATCTGAATTATAATGAACATAGGTTGGCAGAGTGATTTTAGAACTTGATCCTGCAGTAGGCCCATTAGGCATAGAATGTGATGATATTTAGCTGTTTTGTCTAGCCTAACATTTTATGCCCCATTTGCCACTATTTTCTACACAGGTCAAAATTGAAATGTTGCAGTTGACCCTTTTTCCTAATCATTGGATTTTGCCAAGGCTTTGTAATGTGACTATTTATTATAGAAGCTCAGTAACACCTGAGGTTTCATCAAAGATTATTAATTTAAAGGATAATGGCGTTTTTTTTACAGTAAATCACAATCATGACTTAGAAATGTATGTATATGTTTCTATAATAGTATTCTTCTATGAAACACTGAATATAAAATGCTGTGTGTAACTACTACTATGAATCACAAGGAACAGAATATTTAATTTTAACAGCAATTTGTGTTTTGCAAGAACAGTCAGTTTAAAAACCCCATTGGTCTTAGATAATAATAATGCTACATGAACATTTTCTTGCTATTTGTGAAATAGAATAGCATCCACCTACACGCTGAAGGTTGGAAAAGAAGGTCCTGGGGATACAGTAATGAGGAGGGATTGCTTTTGTATTGAACTCTACTGCACATAGAGTATCTTTTTTTCCAAAAATGAAAAACACTTAAAGACCCTTCAAGTTAAAGCGGTAGTAAACAGCATCCATTAAAAAAAAAAAAAATCCCCTGCAAGGTAAAAACATAATGTGCTAGTATGCATCACATAGTAGCACATTATGCCAAACGTACCCTAAAACGAAGCCCTCCAGCAGCTTCCATCTTTACCCGGTCTTCCTTCTGGGTTCACAAACGCTGGCCATCTGACTGGCTGGGGCGCAATTATGTCACTCCAGTGCATGTGCACTGGAGTCTCGGGGCACAGCACTTTGCTCTGAAGGAACGGCACGTAAACAGTGGATATAAAAAGTCTGCACACCTGTTAAAATGTCAGGTTTCTGTGATGTAAAAAAATGAGACAAAAGAAAAATAATTTCAGAACTTTTTCCACCTATAATGTGACCTATAAACTGTAAAACTCAATTGAAAAACAAACTGAAATATTTTAGGGGGGAAAGTAAACATAAAAAAGCTGAAATAATGGAGAGCGCATGCACGGGCGGCTGGAGTGGATATAGTTCTGACTGCTCTGCACATTCCCAGCGCCTCAGGAGAATAATCAGCAGCCCCTGACCCCGTTCCTCCCTGCCCCCTATCAGGCCTGTTTGCAGAGGGGGTAGGGGACCACCGGTGCCCACCTGAGCGGCTGGGAGATCTGCTGGCGGCTCCCGCGCTGCCACAATGAAGAACAGAGGGTGCGGCAAGATGGCAGCTAGCACCAGCTCCCGAAGCTCTTCAGTTGTTGAAGAGAAACAGCATACACCACCACAGCGGGCCCAGATCCCCTCCTCCAGTCCTGGGACGCATAGTAATAGCTTCCCTGACTCCTCTCCATCTGGGTCTCTCTCTAACCCCACCAGGTCTCCAGGTCACCAGGCCACGATTCCCAGGCTTCCTCCCTGCTAAACAGGGAAATGGCTGACATATTCATTAGCCAAATCAGTGGCCAGGATTCAGCTCCTGCAGGTCCAGTGGACTCTCCTGCTTATCCATCTGTGCCCCTGCACTACTCAGGGGACTCTGCCCTTATTGCTCATTTTGCTAATTTACTTCAAAGGGAATTGGAAAAAGCTACCAATAAATTAGCCAATAAATAAACATTGAAACTAAAGTTAATGATACAGTTCACAGAGTGTCTCAGAATTCCAACAGGATTGCCGACCTACAAGATCGCCTAGATGAAGCTTATGTGAAAATAAACGATCTTGAGAACCGCATCAACTTCCAGAATAGAGGCCTGCCGGAAACAGTAAAAGATATTGCTTCAGTTGCTCACTCTCTTATACTATCAGCAGTGCCAGATACCGACAACATCCACACAGAGATAGACCATATCCACAGAGCTCTGGTCCCCTTAAAACCAGATGGGCCCTCTCGGAATGTAATCGTTAAACCCCATTTTTTCAGAATTAAGGAGGCAGTGATACGATATGCCAAGGAACATCCTGACTTGGAAATCGAAGGGATCCGATATAGATGGAGCTATCCATTTCACTTACAATTTGCTTATAATGGCAAATCCTACCCCATTTCTACATTCTCTGAAGGAGAGAAAATTTTGCTGAATTTGAGCTTTATTTCTCTTAGCCCCTCCTCATGGATCCCTTCTAAAGCTGCCGGCCCTAATCACCCACTTTCGTCTCTGTGGTCTTCAGCTCCCATCAAGAAGAAACCTGCTATTCCACGTCAGGTTCCCTAAAGACTCTGCTGGTTACCAGCTGATCTAATATTGGGCGAGGACCTCTCCATGGTCCTGTTGTGGGACATTGGCCCCCGCCTTTGTTTTTTGAATTGATGTGTCGGTTTTGTTCTCTAGTCATATCAATCTTTAATTGTTTATGGGTTAGATTTTTTGCATGTCAGATACTCTAGTTTCGGGTATTAGGAGCCTTTAACATACATGTTTTCTACAGACCTCATGGCACCGGGAAGAGTCTATGCCTAGTCGAAAGACTCTCCCTATTGCTTTGCTTTGGTGAAGACTCTTCCGTTCCTTGACTTCATGTCTGGGATATTTGGTACTTTACTGTTTTTTTTTTTTTCCAAAATACTGTTTTATGCTGCATATTGTTGTTATGCAACTTGATTTGATGCTAGCCATTTTTTGGGCTCAGTGTATTTTGTCTCATCTTTTTTCTATACTTTTCTCCCCTCTTTTTTCTCACTGTTTCTATTTGAGGGACATCTCGGGATTTTCTCTTTGTTCCTGGATAGGTGGGTATGTGGGTCTCACCATCGCTGCGCTGATTGTTTTTTCAATGTCCGCCTTAAGACCTAACAATGCTGTTCGCTTCCTCTTTCAAAATGTGCAAGGATTAGGGTCCTAGGTATATTCATAAGAATTTCCCTGTATGCTTTTTCGCTAACACATCGGAAAAAAAAGAGGGGTAGCGCTTTGTTTAACACGATGGTTATCCTTTACTGAATCTAAAGTGATACGGGACAAAGAAGAGCAATATTTATTTTGATAGATGCGTGGAGGGAGGCCAATCCTACCGTTCTCATTTTCTAGAGCTCGCAATCATTATTCACGTATTGAGCCTCACGGAGCCCCTGATAGTGGGAACAGAGGGCGCAGAGCCAGGAGTGGCACGAGTGCTGGGTGGATGTGGAGCTGGCAGCAGGTAGCTGAAGATCCAGGAGATCCGGATGCAGGCCATGTGTGGATGCAGGAACGTAGGTGCAGCAGCAGGCAGGTATGGCGGCAATCAGGATGCAAACTGGGACTGGATACCGGATGCGTGGATGCAGTAGCAGGCAGGTATGGCAGTGGCCAGGATGCAGACCAGGTGCAGGACTGTGGGTGCAGCGGCAGGTAAGTATGGCAAACGTCAGGATGCAAGCCAGATGCAGGATCGTGGGTGCAGCGGCAGGTAACTATGGCAGCCGTCAGGATGTAAGCCAGGTACAGGTGCAGGTAAGTAGATGCAGCAGAGTCAGACAAGCCGGGTCAGTATTAAGCGAACAGATCAAGTACAAGGGAGCAGGCAAGCGGATGGTCAGGGATAGCCAAGGTTGGTGCAGGCGGAGTTCTTTCTTAGTCAGGCAAATCAGAATACAGGCAACAGGGTCAGGTAATATGTGCAGGAACGTTATAGACCAGAAGGCATTGATTGTACTGTATTTCAGGTTTAAATAGCCCATCTAGTGGTGACGTGGACTCTACTGCGCATGCGCGCACTTCTGCGCTTCTGCGCATGCGCGCCCGCACGTTCCTCCACATGCGCACTCGCACCGCTGCAATCTGAAGGGACCTGTCGTAGTCGCACGGCTGCACGGCGACAGGGTCCCTGACACCTACAGAACAGACAGTGCACAGTTCACATGTGTTTGTCTGCTGCGTCTCTGATAACAGGAAACAGGAATTTTATTATAGAGAAAAGACAAACATAGGTGCAGCTACAAACTTATAAACACTGCCATCTACTGGTTGAAGAATATATCTCTACTGAATACGTATACTGATGTACAGTAGTTGTTGCACAAATATACAAGAACATGAGCCCCCTGTGGTCTGGTTTCTTCTTTTAAAATATTTGGATTGTCTGCGTTAATTTTTATTTATGTGTCACTTTGTTGCTTGTCTTCATGTGACACTGATTTGGAATTTCCTTCAGTTTGAAGCCTCTGTGTTTGTTCATGAAATTTTGAACACACTGAAGTTTCAAAAATTACACGTCTACTGATGGTTACCTTGTTTTTTTAGATTCATTGTACCCCAGTACACCAAGTACACTTTCCTTTGCTCAAGCATCCCATTTTGCTTTCTGAGAATTGCCTGTGTATTTTCACCTGTATATTCAGTGCAATACACTCAGCATTTTGCCAAATTTGTTGCTTACTTGAGCCAAATATTGTTCAAGTTTCTCTGGTACTTCACTTTTGCTGTGTAACAGATATAGTGTAGTATACCTGGAGTATTCATGTATGAAAGTGAGAAAATACCTCTTCTTTTCTGGAGTAAATTTTTCCCTGCGGCTGCTAAGATCTGAATAAATTAGGTCTAAAGGTTTCTTAGCATTGCAGTTACTCTGCTTTGGAAAGGCTTTTCTTGTCATTTTTCCTTTTATAGAGCTGGTGTATTTCATTGTTTGGTCACATGGACTAATTTTATTCCACTTGCATAGTCATTCTCAGTTAGTTTCTTTATTATAAAAAAATCAACAATCGGAATGCGCTAAATATATCAAAAATAATATGTGTACAAAAGTCCCAACATCCTAAATACAATATATAAAAAATCTCCAGTGAAAGCAATCCATAAATCGATGTATAAAAGTGTGTAGAAAAAATGTCCAACACCCCAAACGAAATTTCTTCTTAAACATATAAATCCACCGTGCTTAATCCACCACCAAATGAATGGAATAAACTCACCAGAGCTCAATGCTGATTAAATTATAAATCAGCACAAGCGTGTTTGCTCTGGGAGCGATGAGAGAAGGCAGATCATGAAGCAACACTCTGTAGTATAGACACTTCCAGATATCAGGAGCAATACTCTGCAGTGACTTTGAGGTATGGCCAGGACTCCTTATATAGCGATCATCCTCCAAATATATAGTAATCCCACTCAAAAATAAAGAAAAGGCATGATGGTGCAGTAAGTAAGAACCATTTAACTTTTATTACAATCTCATCTTACTCACAAAGTTGAGTGTCCACCTGACATTGGTATAACAAGCGATCAGATACACGGAATGGACGAGCCCCGTTCACCGCGGACACCTCGCCGACAGCTCCAGGGAACGTCCTGACGTCATCCAATAGGCTCCGCCCTACGCGTTTCGTCACTCTGACGTCCTCACGGAGCGGCATGGATTTAAGACGTCAATACAGCCTATATATACCGCTCGCACTCTACATGATAGTGCTTCTTAACCAATAGCGGTAATGATACAATGACACACCGCTTGCACTCTGCATTACGGTGCTTCTTAGCCAATAACAGCGGCGATATAATGACACACCGCCACTCGCTTGGTAAGGTTACATAATACATCAGCATCAATAACGGCATATACCTTTTCATTCATATATTTAGCCATATACAAATATATATTCAAAAAATATCATATAATGAATGAATTATAATTCACACAAAACATTTACTAAAAAACATATATTAAAAAACATTGAATAAAAAACATTAAATAACAAAAACATTAAATAAAAAACATTTAATAATCTTTTCTTCTTCTTTCCTTTCTCTCTAAATAAAAAAGGGGAACTTATCCCAAAATGTCAAGCTCTATAAAGAAAAGCTCTATATCCCAATATTCACAGACATCTATATTTCCTTATCAACCAGTGTATTCATTTTCAATTTCCAATCTCATAGTCACCAAATTTCATAAAAGAGGACTCCACCACACTCCATACTCAAAGGAGATATATATATATGCATACACTTCATATTTCTATATTTTAACCTATATATAGGACCTCAATTTCAAGTAGCGTCTTAATACCCGATACTGAACTTCTCTTAAAGGGACCTTCCCTACAAATAACTTAAAGGGGAAAAAACCCTTTCTCATCCTTACTTATACAAGTGATATGCATGCATATATCTCCCCTTATTTTCTCAACTCTCCTTTGCGGTTAACATACCCCAAAATACATCTCCCTCAGCTTTCTTTTAAAAATTCGTTAAGAAACAATTTAGGTCTATATCTATATTTAACCCATTAGGTTTCAATACATCTAATTCGTGTATCCAAAATGTCTCCCTTTTAGATATTGCATTAATCATGTCTAATCCTCTCCAATGTTTTCTCACCTTCTCTATTCCATAAAAGGTTACCAGACTAGGGTCACTATTATGTTTAATTTTAAAGTGTTTAGACACACTATGTTTATCATATCCCTTTTTTATGTTATTAAGATGTTCCCCAATTCTAGTTTTTAATAATCTCCTTGTTCTCCCTACGTACTGTAACCGACATGGGCACTCTAGGACGTAGATCACATGGGATGAATTACATGAAATTAATGAGTTTATCTTATATTCCTTATTCGTATGCATTGAAGCAAAACTCTTTCTTTTTTTCTTTAAATCTTTTTTTACTGTTTTACATGCCTTACATTTGTTACAATTATAAAAGCCTTGTAATTCAGGAAAAAAAAATTTTTCTTTTGGTGGGTCTAGAACATTGTGGACCAGTTTCATCTGCAGTGATTTATTTTTTCTATATATAAACTTTGGTTTTTGTGGAATAATTTTCTTCGACGTATCATCTTTAAGCAGTATTGGCCAGTATTTTTTAAAAATCTTCTCAACATCCCTATATTGATTATTGAAATCAGTGATAAAGGCAATTTCTCTTTTATTCTCCTTGATTTTTCTACCCATCAGAAGTGTGTCTCTATCTTTATTATCAATTATTCCTTTTTCAGTCTCCAAAAAGGATTTATTATAGCCTTTATCAACAAACCTATCTATAATGAGTCTAGTTTGATCTACAAAATCTTCTTGCTGACTACAATTCCTTTTAATTCTGGTAAATTGGCTCCTTGGCGTACTGAACAACCATCTCGGGTGGTGTCCACTAGAGGTGGGAATGTAACTATTTTTATCTACCTCCTTAAAAAAGGTTTTAGTATATATCTCACCTTCATGTTTATATAGTGTGAGATCCAAAAAATTCACTTCTCCAAAATCACTCACTGTAGTGAACTTTAACCCATATTTGTTGTTATTAATATTACTAACAAATCCCTTTAGATCTTCTTCTGAACCTCTCCAAATCATCACGATATCATCAATATAACGCCTGTATAAAACTATTTCTGGCCATTTATCAAAGATGCATTCAACCTCCCATTTGTCCATAACAATGTTTGCTACACTTGGAGCATACTTAGCTCCCATTGCCACACCTTTACATTGCTGAAAGAAGGTGTTATTATACCAGAAAAAGTTATTTATCATAGCAAATTGCAACAAATTTATAATAAATCGTCTCTGAATAGCTTTAATCCTAGATTTCTGTTTCAAAGCCCATCTCACTGCTTCAATTCCATCCTCCTGCTTAATACTAGTATACAAAGCCTCCACATCAATGGTCACCAAAAGGCAATCATCAATCCCATTTATAGTTTTAAGTATATTAATAAGTTCACTACTATCCCTTAAAAAAGCTTGATTATTCCTCACTATTATCTGCAAAAAGGAATCTATATATTCCCCGATACGGGAAAAAATCGAATTAATCCCACTCACAATGGGTCTCCCAGGTGGCTTCTGTTTATCTTTGTGTAATTTAGGCAAATAATATATTACTGGAATTTTGGGATTCTTAATATAAAGATATTTTGCTTCTTTTTCGTTCAGAACACCCGATTTCCTTCCTTCCTTAATCAACTGCTTTAAACGATTTTTTAGCCCTTTAGTAGGATTTGATGTTAAGATCTTATAAGTATCTTTCATACTCAAAAGTCTACTCATCTCTAATTCATAATCTATTTTGTTCAAAACCACAATACTGCCACCCTTGTCAGCTCCTCTAATAACAATATCTTTCCTTTTTTCTAAATCTTTAATTCCTTGTATAATTTCTTTAGGGGTATATTTTTTCTTTTTTAGATCCATATTTTTAATATCTATCTCAACCATCTTTTTAAAAACCTCTAAAAATTCATTACCTATATTCTTTGGATTAAATGTCGAAGAATTCCTCAATGTGCTATGTTGATATACACTGGTTGATACATTATTATTTCCTTTATTTTTGTTTAACTTTGTTTTGTAGATCAAACTAGACTCATTATAGATAGGTTTGTTGATAAAGGCTATAATAAATCCTTTTTGGAGACTGAAAAAGGAATAATTGATAATAAAGATAGAGACACACTTCTGATGGGTAGAAAAATCAAGGAGAATAAAAGAGAAATTGCCTTTATCACTGATTTCAATAATCAATATAGGGATGTTGAGAAGATTTTTAAAAAATACTGGCCAATACTGCTTAAAGATGATACGTCGAAGAAAATTATTCCACAAAAACCAAAGTTTATATATAGAAAAAATAAATCACTGCAGATGAAATTGGTCCACAATGTTCTAGACCCACCAAAAGAAAAATTTTTTTTTCCTGAATTACAAGGCTTTTATAATTGTAACAAATGTAAGGCATGTAAAACAGTAAAAAAAGATTTAAAGAAAAAAAGAAAGAGTTTTGCTTCAATGCATACGAATAAGGAATATAAGATAAACTCATTAATTTCATGTAATTCATCCCATGTGATCTACGTCCTAGAGTGCCCATGTCGGTTACAGTACGTAGGGAGAACAAGGAGATTATTAAAAACTAGAATTGGGGAACATCTTAATAACATAAAAAAGGGATATGATAAACATAGTGTGTCTAAACACTTTAAAATTAAACATAATAGTGACCCTAGTCTGGTAACCTTTTATGGAATAGAGAAGGTGAGAAAACATTGGAGAGGATTAGACATGATTAATGCAATATCTAAAAGGGAGACATTTTGGATACACGAATTAGATGTATTGAAACCTAATGGGTTAAATATAGATATAGACCTAAATTGTTTCTTAACGAATTTTTAAAAGAAAGCTGAGGGAGATGTATTTTGGGGTATGTTAACCGCAAAGGAGAGTTGAGAAAATAAGGGGAGATATATGCATGCATATCACTTGTATAAGTAAGGATGAGAAAGGGTTTTTTCCCCTTTAAGTTATTTGTAGGGAAGGTCCCTTTAAGAGAAGTTCAGTATCGGGTATTAAGACGCTACTTGAAATTGAGGTCCTATATATAGGTTAAAATATAGAAATATGAAGTGTATGCATATATATATATCTCCTTTGAGTATGGAGTGTGGTGGAGTCCTCTTTTATGAAATTTGGTGACTATGAGATTGGAAATTGAAAATGAATACACTGGTTGATAAGGAAATATAGATGTCTGTGAATATTGGGATATAGAGCTTTTCTTTATAGAGCTTGACATTTTGGGATAAGTTCCCCTTTTTTATTTAGAGAGAAAGGAAAGAAGAAGAAAAGATTATTAAATGTTTTTTATTTAATGTTTTTGTTATTTAATGTTTTTTATTCAATGTTTTTTAATATATGTTTTTTAGTAAATGTTTTGTGTGAATTATAATTCATTCATTATATGATATTTTTTGAATATATATTTGTATATGGCTAAATATATGAATGAAAAGGTATATGCCGTTATTGATGCTGATGTATTATGTAACCTTACCAAGCGAGTGGCGGTGTGTCATTATATCGCCGCTGTTATTGGCTAAGAAGCACCGTAATGCAGAGTGCAAGCGGTGTGTCATTGTATCATTACCGCTATTGGTTAAGAAGCACTATCATGTAGAGTGCGAGCGGTATATATACAGTTGTGTCCAAAATTATTCAACCCCCAATGCTGTAAAGGGGTTTAGGGACTATAGTGTACATTTGGAATTGTATTCAGAATCAAATCCTACAAGGACGTTGTAACTACCCAAATGCAACTAAAATGACATCAATTGTTTATGTAATACAGTAGTAAATGGTTCTTATGTGGTTTCTTCATTGCCACAATTATTCAACCCCTTAAAGACTACCACTCTGAAGAACAGAGGTTCATACAGGTGCTTTCCATCAGGTATTGAAAACACCTGTGGATGTCACCGAGCAGCAATCAAGCATAATAAGCACCAATTAGGCAGCTTTAAAATGACTGTGATACTCAGCTCCTTCTAGACATTTACTGGTGTGGTTACAAACATGGTGAAGGCAAGAGAATGGTCCAGGAAGACAAGAGAAGAGGTGATTTCTCTTCACAGGAAGGGCAATGGCTATAAGAAGATTGCAAAGATGTTAAACATACCAAGAGACACCTTAGGAAGCATCATTCGCAAATTCAAGGCAAAGGGCACTGTTGAAACGCTACCTGGTCGTGGCAGAAAGAAGATGCTGACTTCGACTGCTGTGCGCTACCTGAAGCGTAGAGTGGAGAGAAGTCCCCGTGTGACTGCTGAGGAACTGAGAAAAGATTTGTCAGATGTGGGTACAGAAGTTTCAGCCCAGACAATAAGACGCACACTGCGTAATGAAGGCCTCCGTGCCAGAACTCCCAGGCGTACCCCCTTGCTGTCTCCAAAGAATAAGAAGAGTCGACTGCAGTATGCCAAAAGCCATGTGGACAAACCACAAAAGTTGTGGGATAGTGTTCTGTGGACTGATGAAACAAAATTAGAACTGTTTGGGCCCATGGATCAACGCTATGTTTGGAGGAGGAAGAACAAGGCCTATGATGAAAAGAACACCTTGCCTACTGTGAAGCATGGTGGAGGGTCAATCATGCTTTGGGGCTGTTTTGCTTCTGCAGGTACAGGGAAGCTTCAGCGTGTGCAAGGTACCATGAATTCTCTTCAGTACCAGGAGATATTGGATGGAAACGTGATGCAGTCCGTCACACACCTGAGGCTTGGGAGACGTTGGACCTTTCAACAGGACAATGATCCCAAGCATACCTCCAAGTCCACTAGAGCATGGTTGCAGAGGAAAGGCTGGAACATTTTGGAGTGGCCATCGCAGTCACCAGACTTAAATCCGATTGAGAACCTCTGGTGGGACTTAAAGAAAGCAGTTGCAGTGCGCAAGCCTAAGAATGTGACTGAACTGGAGGCCTTTGCCCATGAAGAATGGGCGAAGATACCCGTAGATCGCTGCAAGACACTTGTGTCAAGCTATGCTTCACGTTTAAAAGCTGTTATAACTGTAAAAGGATGCTGTACTAAGTACTAAGATTGAATGTCACTTGGGGGTTGAATAAAACTGATAATGCTGTGAGCACAGAAAAGACATTTGTGGTTATTTCATTATAACTGTTATGTTATATTTGTCTGACCTACAAGTGCCTCTTTAATGTAAATGTAAGCAAGATGACTGAATGATCAAAAGCAATGTCAAACTGGCCAAAACACTCAATTTCAGTGGGGGTTGAATAATTTTGGACACAACTGTAGGCTGTATTGACGTCTTAAATCCATGCCGCTCCGTGAGGACGTCAGAGTGACGAAACGCGTAGGGCGGAGCCTATTGGATGACGTCAGGACGTTCCCTGGAGCTGTCGGCGAGGTGTCCGCGGTGAACGGGGCTCGTCCATTCCGTGTATCTGATCGCTTGTTATACCAATGTCAGGTGGACACTCAACTTTGTGAGTAAGATGAGATTGTAATAAAAGTTAAATGGTTCTTACTTACTGCACCATCATGCCTTTTCTTTATTTTTGAGTGGGATTACTATATATTTGGAGGATGATCGCTATATAAGGAGTCCTGGCCATACCTCAAAGTCACTGCAGAGTATTGCTCCTGATATCTGGAAGTGTCTATACTACAGAGTGTTGCTTCATGATCTGCCTTCTCTCATCGCTCCCAGAGCAAACACGCTTGTGCTGATTTATAATTTAATCAGCATTGAGCTCTGGTGAGTTTATTCCATTCATTTGGTGGTGGATTAAGCACGGTGGATTTATATGTTTAAGAAGAAATTTCGTTTGGGGTGTTGGGCATTTTTTCTACACACTTTTATACATCGATTTATGGATTGTTTTCACTGGAGATTTTTTATATATTGTATTTAGGATGTTGGGACTTTTGTACACATATTATTTTTGATATATTTAGCGCATTCCGATTGTTGATTTTTTTATGTTTTACCAATATTTTGGGTTAGAGGTTTGCTGCTGTAGAGGATTGATATTATTGATTGGCGCTTTCTTTTTTTATATAGTTTCTTTATTATGTCAGGATTTCTGTACCCAAGTCACCTGTGCCATGTGTGAATGCAGTTTGAATGTTTTTCCTCCTTGGCAGTATTAACCATCTAATTACAGTTCAGCTGACACCGTTCATCTGTAATTTTAGCCTTTGCAAGTAAGAGATCCCCTTTTGTGATGGCATAACTGTAATTTTGTAAGGTCACTACATTGCCTTGTTTAGTGAGCTTCTTTACTGACAAAAGATTAGTTTCAAGAGCAGGGAAATATAGGACATTTTTCACAGGTATCTTTCTGGTGACACTCTGGGAAATAGGGCAGTAAAGAAAACCGTCTCTTATTTCTTCTGATTCCATTAGCTGTAATATTTTTTTCTGTTTTACTCTGGTCGAGGTGAATAAAGAAATTTTCTGTCATTTGTCATGTGACTCGTAGCTCCTGAATCAACACACCATGCCTACAAAGATGAGGTGCAACTTTTGAATTGAAAAACATATTCATTATCTGAAAAAAATGTGTTTCTTCACTAACTCCTTTAGCTTTTTGTAGTTTAGTTTGTTTTTGCATTATAGCTTTCCAGATTCTGAAATCTGCTTTTAAATGGCTTTGTTTCTTGCACACAAAATATTATTGTGTTCCCTGTTGCATGTTACTGTTTTTATTCCTTTTTTGTCTTTAAAGCAGACTCTGTGATAGAAGCACCATCACTATTAATGCTTTCTGGTTTACGCTTATATTCATCCACAAATTTGCCCTTAACATTCCAAAGTCAGTTTATCATCAGGACATGCATCAAGTGCTGTGACAAGTGTTTCATAACTTACTCTGGTAAACCACTAAGTAATAGTGCTGGGACATGAAAATATTTTATTTCTTCTCCTATACCTCTCAGGCGTTCAACCATTTTCAAGGTGCAATTTATGTAATCCTGCATGTCCTTGCCTTTCATCAGCTTGATTTGGTAAAGCTTTCTAATCAAATACAGTTTATTGCTGAGATTAGTTCTTTTGTGCACCTTTTGTAGTTCTGCTATTGCATGCTCTAGCCACTAGGTAACCATGCTATAGCCGAATGATGGCTACAGCGTGGTTGTCCAGTTCAGGGAGGGCGTCATATGACATCCTCCCAGAATGCGCACCTGGCGTTCTCCGTGATCACTGTGTCCTACAGCTGTTCACGTGATGAGGTAAAAGGCCAATCACAATGGCCTTTTACCACGTGATAAGCTGTGTCCAATGATAGAGCAGATAACCGAGTAAATACAGTTGCCAATTATCTGCTGCACTTGTGACGGGAGTCACTTTGGGTGGGGGGCCCATGGTACCCAGCTCACTTTGGAGAGGTGGGGAGACCCCTGTTTCAGCTCCCCATATCCCTTTTATGTGTAAATCACCCTGTGCCTGTCAGGGGTACAGGGTGATTTGTCCTAATATTGTGTGGACTTTGTCTTGGACTATGTAGACATGTTTAGGAGATAGGTTGGGGGGGTTGTTGATTGTTTAATGTTATGTGACTGCATCTCATTGTTCTATTGTCTGTCTGGCTTGGGAGCAAACTATTATGGGATGTATGTGTTCGTGTATTAGCTTAGTAGGGGGGGTGGGTGTCTCCAGCAGCCCTCCCTCCTGATGGGACTGTCTGCTGGTGTGGAGTTTGAATACCTGTGTGTCTCTTGTTACTAAATGTAGATTGCATCGCCCTGTGTCATTATGCAGGGAAGGGGGATTGTTCCCTGAGTGTATATATCTTGTGTCTGTGTTCAAATAAAGTAGTTTACCTCCTGGTTTACTTCAAGACTGGTGTCGCTTAGTCTTGTATGGTCAGCTGTGGTGTCTGTTGTCGGTGTTCGGATGGGGAAGCGGTATTCTAACGGAAGTACTCAAGAGCAGTCTGGGTCGGTTCCGTTACAACACTGTCACAGTATGAGGAAGGTACTGCCAATAACCGGCAACTGTCACAACAGTGTTTCCCACCAGTGCCCAGCAGTTCCACCCATCAGTGCCCAGAAGTGCCACCCATCAGTGCCCAGCAGTGCCACCCATCAGTGCCCAGCAGTGCCACCAGTCAGGGCTGTCAGTCAGCGCTGCCTATCAGTGCACATCAGTGTCCATCAGTGCTGCCTATCAGTGCCCATCATTTCTGCATATCAGTGCAGCAGCATCAGTGCCTCCTCATCAATGCCCATCAGTGTCCATCAGTGCCGCCTATCAGTGCCCATCATTGCTGCATATCAGTGCAGCAGCATCAGTGCCTCCTCATCAATGCCCACCAGTGTCGCCTCATCAGTGCCACCTCATCAGTGCCCATACGTGCTGCCTATCAGTGCACATCAGTGCAGCCTCACCAATGCACAAATTACCTGTGTGCAAAAGTTTATAACAGAAACAAACAAAAACTTTTTTTTTCACATTTTTTGCACTTTTTTGTTTATAGTGCAAAAAATAAAACACCCAGTGGTGATTAAATATCACCAAAAGAAAGCTCTATTTGTGCGAAAAAAAATGATAAAAATGTCCTATGGTTACAGTGTTGCATGACTGCGAAATTGTCATTCAAAGCGTGAGAGCTCTGAAAGGTGAAAATCGGCCTGGGCACAAAGGGGGTAAAAGTGCCCAGTAGGCAAGTGGTTAATGAATGCCACTACTTAGTATTTATCACAGTTACCAATTAAATTCAGATTCAGAAAGGTAACTATCAAATATTGCGTTCAAATATTTCAGATTTACATTGCTTTCCAAAGGATGAAACTCCAATCTCCTGTTCAAATGTTTACCAGCCTCATTTTAGCTGTTTTAAATTAAAAGTCTATCAGTTTAGATAACTCAATAAATGAAGTTAAAATTTACACACATCTGAAAGAGTCAGATAAGTGACTCATCCCTCCTCCTTCCCTCTTTCTGTCTACTCTGTCCATGCAAAACCATATGCAGAATTGAAGATGCAGAATCTCAAATTAAACAGCTTCTGGTTTGTTCACTTTAGACAACCTCTAGAGCTCGTTGACACCGTTGTTATTGTTCACACAGCCCAGCTTGGTAGCACACGGGTGACCCCATAGCACAGGGTTTAGTATGGGGGCACCTACAGGAAAAAGAAAGATACAGTGCCAGTGGGGGACTGCCAAATAGGAGGAAAGCAAGCACTCTACAAATCATTGCACAGAGCAGGTAAGTATAACCTCTTTTTTATTTTCTTTTTTTATATATTGGATTTAGTATCACTTTAAAAACTGCAAAATATGTCTAAATACAATTCACCACATTTATTATAGTTTTGCTTTAAAGATTACATATTTGTTATACACAGAGTTATAGATCTGTACTATGATTAGGCTCAATTTAGTTTAAAAGTAATACAACAGCAGGGAATGGCTTCAATAGACTAATAAAATGTTTATTTTAAAGGTAATTAATTTACAAATATGTTTTTCTAACAAAGCATAAGGTATAAGATCATTGATGGATTTCTAATTACTACAATGTTTAATAAGCAAGTACTCATATCCAGGTAATAGAAAGGGAAAATTATGAGAGGCATCAAATGTAAACTAGTGATTAGGGGTTTGCAGATTTCATTAAGACATTAGTGTTTTTTGGGCAGATCTGTTTACATCATCAAAGAACATTCAATAAGACAACTAATACTGTTTACACATAAGTAACACACAATATTTCATTTTCAATTTTACCCTTACATTTCTTAAAGAGCAAATTTACTCTAAACCAATATTTAGTTTTTTTTTGTAGATGCTGGTAAGTTAAATTACCCACTGGCTATTTCTATCTTTAATTTAACCACTTGCCCTCCTGAGGATTTACCCCCCTTCCTGACCAGGCCTTTGTTTGCTATTTCTGCACTATTTCAACTGATAATTGTGCGGTCATGCAATGCTGTACCCAAACTAAATTTATGTCCTTTTTTTAACACAAATAGAGCTTTATTTTCATGGTATTTGATCACCTGTGCACTTTTTATTTTTTGCGCTATAAACAAAACAAGACCAAAAATTTTGCAAAAAATTACATGTTCTCATTTCTGTCATAAAAAATATTCAAAAAACTAAAATTTCATCATAAATTTAGGCCAAAATGTATTCTGCTACGTTTTTGGTAAAAAAAATCCCAATAAGTGTATATTGATTGCTTTGTGTGAAAGTTATAGCGTCTACAAACTATGGTATAGATAATGGAATTTACACAGCTTTTACTTTCTGAATGCCTATCACGTTTCTTTAGGTGCTAAAATACCAGGACAGTACAAACACCCCCAAATGTCCCCTTTTTGGAAAGTAGACACCCTAAGCTATCTTCTGAGAGGTATATAGAATCCATGGAAGATTTATTTTTTTTCCATAAGTTTTTAACTTAAATTATATATTGCTCACACAAGTCATGGGTATATGTGGAATTACACCCCAAAATACATTCTGCTACTTCTACCGAGTATGGGTATACCACATGTGTGAGACTCTTTGGGAGTCCAGCCACATACAGGATCCTGAAATACAATGACCTCTTTGAAAGCCTGAAGATGCGTAACTTCCTCATTTCACTTCCTCGCTACCTATTACAGTTTTGGAGG